>NC_069501.1:743397673-743997673 GCF_027579735.1 Bombina bombina | reverse complement strand
ACCCAATGTGTTAAATGCCTCTGGGAATATTGTCAGGTTTTTAAAAGACTATGCAGTGTGCCACAACAGTTTGTTTATTCCTATTTAGTGGTCATAAAATAAAACCAATTAATAAAACCAATTCTTATTACCAGTACTATCAGGTTTGGTTTTCTTTTTAGCTTTATAATCATAACTTCTTCAGCTTTAATCCAGCTCTGAGATAAATAGCATAATATAATAACCCACTGGCACAAGCAGCATCACCTTCTGCGTAACCTTCGATTTATTAATTAAAACAGAGTATACAATAAAAGCAATGTATACAAATGAAAACACTGTTACAATTAAAACAGGGCTCTATCGTCACTCCAGGCTATAGCACAAACAAGAGGGATCATATGGACCTAGGTAGACATGTAACATTACACCTCCATATGAGTGTTCTACTCCGTGTCCCTTCTTAATTGCAGGTGTGCCGCCTCACCCTTCTTGGTGACCAGCCCCAATAACTAACTAACAGATATGAATTTTACTTAAGAGCAATCTCAAGAGAAATCTCACACAAAATGTGATTTCAACAGGAAAAAAATAAAAGTTTTCTAATGGATTTGAACACTGGTGGTGAGGGGTTTAAATGGGTATTATATGACAAGTTGATGCAGTGTTGATGGAAAATAAAAAACTGAAAATTATCTTTGTGCATTCTGTGGTTATCTCAGTTGCTCTGTACTGAAATCTCTCATGCAGCTTCCAAAGTAAAAGCAGAGTCTACCTCTCTCTACCATTTTCCACCCACTGCCCCTCCATGAATCCACCCTCTCCTTTCATTCTCCACTCACAGTATACATCTAGCAAATGTTTGGAAGTATTTAAACAACATGTTACCAACTTGTTAATAAACACACGCATCAGACGAGAACAGAGAAATGAATTAAAGGGACAGTCTAGGCCAAAATAAACTTTCATGATTCAGATAGAGCATGTAATTTGAAACAATTTTCCAATTTACTTTTATCACCAATTTTGCTTTGTTCTCTTGGTATTCTTAGTTGAAAGCTTAACCTAGGAGGTTCATATGCTAATTTCTTAGACCTTGAAGCCCACCTCTTTCAGATTGCATTTTAACAGTTTTTCACCACTCGAGGGTGTTAGTTCACGTATTTCCTATAGATAACACTGTGCTCATGCACGAGAAGTTATCTGGGAGCAGGCACTGATTGGCTAGACTGCAAGTCTGTCAAAAGAACTGAAAAAAGGGGCAGTTTGCAGAGGCTTAGATACAAGATAATCACAGAGGTTAAAAGTATATTATTATAACTGTGTTGGTTATGCAAAACTGGGAAATGGGTAATAAAAGGATTATCTATCTTTTAAAACAATAAAAATTCTGGTGAAGAATGTCCCTTTAAGACTTAAGTGCCCCTGTTTCTAAAGACCGCTGCTCCATAACTTGTCCGCTGCCTCTGAGGCTGTGGTCTTCAATCCGCCCAATCGTATACAATCAGGCTGATTGACACCCCCTGCTAGCGGCCGATTGGCCACGAATCTGCAGGGGGCAGCATTGCACAAGCAGTTCACCAGAACTGCTTGTGCAATGATAAATGCCGAAAGCATAAGCTGTCCGCTCGCACTTTGGTAAATTGGCCCCTATGAAGGCAATATTTAAAATTGTGATACTATGTACATCTATATGAAACAATTTAATATAATTAAGAATCACATAACAGTATTGTATAAGATAGTTTAAGGATATTTTAATAACGTAACTAAAAATAAATCAGCAAAATGCATAATAGAATTACTTCATTTGAAGATGTTTCCTAATTAATTTGAGACATATATCAGTAATTTGTGGTTGAATTATTGTACTCTTTGAAATGTATCAAGGATCTTCATAATATATTTATAAATTATGTAGAATGCAGTGATAGGGGTAAATTGAATGCATAATTCTCCTAGTGCTTTTTTAAATCTCATATCTAGGCACTCAACACTCTTGCACATCACATGCAAATATTTAATGATGCTTTATAAACCTCTTCAATACTAATAAACCACTGAGAGCTGGATTCAACAAAATGAGCTATTACATAAAACTTTATTGAGACTCTCAAAATGAAAAACATGTTTACTGCTTTAGAATAGCTTGAAATTACTTATCAGCCACTTCCATCCATTTAAAAGACAAATTTCTATATACCTTTGAATGTATTTAGCATACCTTAATGCTTGCAATAATTTGGAATCTTAACTGTTAGGATTAACATGAGGTTAGCAAAAATAGATTTAGTAAAAATCTTTCTAACAGCAAGACATTTTCTTTCTTTTTCAATTCTTTATTTAACTATCATGTACCATACAAATTATTACATTTCACAAGACAAGAAAAGAAAAAATCTTTATTTATACATGCAGAGAACAAAAAACAAAATAACAAATTATATACCTATTGGGTATATGTGGCCTAAATAGCAAATTGAAATTACATCAAGCAAATGAGGCAACAAAACCCATAAATAAAAGGCTTTATCATCTGTATTAAAATATTTTTTCTACAGTCATAATATATTTCCCATGTTTTCACTTTCACTTTAGATGTCTCTTGTCTATTAGCCAAGGCATAATATAACATCATCAATTGTTGAAGGACCTGATGACTTAAAGGGCCACTAAACCCAAAATCTTTCTTTCATGATTCAGATAGAGAATATAAATTTAAACAACATTACAATTTACTTCCATAATTTATTTTGCTTCATTTTTTAAATATCCTTATTTGAAGAAAAAGCAATGCACATGGTGAGCCAATCACATGATGCTTCTATGTGCAGCAACCAATCAGCAGCTAGTGAGCATATCTAAATATGCTTTTAATCAAAGAATATCAAGAGAATAAAACAAATTAGATAATATAAGTAAATTAGAAAGATGTTTAAAATTGCATTCTCTTTCGAAATCATAAAAGAAAAAATGTGGCTGGAATGTCCCTTTAAACTATTTATAGAGGACACTAAGAATACCCAAAGATGTAATAAAAGCTAGCAAAATAAAAGTTGTCAAAAACAATTTAAAATGTTAACAACTTGAATCTCAATTTAGAAAAATACATTGCCTCATTTCCAAAATAATATTTTTGTTAACATTTTATTTTGTAAACTAGTTTTTTGTGGCAGTACCAGAAGAGGTGTAAAGATAAGGGTTTTCTTTAAAATACTTTATACATCTATGATTACGTTGTTTATTATTTTTTTCAATTATTTAGAGGGTTAAATAATCATTATGTAGTATTCATATTTGGGATTCTCTCAAGGCAAATGGCAAAGTCCCTTTTTCATTACCCTATACTTTTCAGTATGAGTCAATTGGGCCTATTTATTAAGGTGCAAGCCAACATGGTCCGATATAGCGGATCATGTCTGCTGCATATCGATAAATGCCAACAGCATAGGCTATCGGCATTTATCATTGCACAAGCAGTTTTTGTAAACTGCTTGTGCAATGTTGCCCCCTGCAGATTTGTGGCCAGTCAACCGCTAGCAGGGGGTGTCAATCAACCCTGATCGTATAGGATCGGGCGGATTGATGTCCACGGCCTCAGTGCAGGTGGACAAGTTATGAAACAGCGGTCTATAGACATCTGCTTCATAACTACTGTTTCCGGCGAGCTTGATAATTCGGCCCCAATATCTACATTGAAATCTAACACCATTTTCTTTAAAGGGACAGACTACTTTAAAATGTTTATTGTTAAAAAATATAATCACTTTATTACCCATTCCCCAGCTTTGCATAACCAACACACTTATATTAATATACTTTTACCTCTGTTATTACCTTGAATCTAAGCCTCTGCAGACTGCCTTTTATCTCAGTGCAATTAACAGACTTGCATTTTAGCCAATCCATGCTGACTCATAAATAACTTGACAGGAGTGAGCACAATATTATCTATATGAACTAGTACTGTCTAACTGTAAAAAAATGTCATAATGCACTGAGATAAGAGGCAGTTCAGTGGCTTAGAAATTAGCATATGATCCTACCTCGGCTTAGCTTTCAAAAAAGAATACTAAGATAAAAAAGCAAATATGATGATAAAAGTAAATTGGAAAGTTGTTTAAAATTGCATGCCCTATCTGAATCATGAATTTTAATTTTGACTAGGCTGTCCCGTTAACCAAAATATTTGTGTTCAGTATGTCCCATTAATGTTCTTAAAAATGTGTTATATGGTATAAATCTGCTTTAAATCCATAACAACATGCCCTATCTGAATCATGAAAGTTTATTTTTTACTGGACTGTCCTTTTAAAGGGATATGAAAGACATGATTAAACTTTCATGGTGCAGACAGAGCACGCAATGTAAAAGAATCTTTTTAATTTACTCTGTTAAAAACCATACCTAGGTAGATTCAGGAGCAGTGGTGCACTGCTGAAGTCAGTTGATGATTGTAGACTCATATGTCTCCTGTCATTAGATCACCAGATGTATTCAGCTAGGTACCAGTAATGCATAGCTGCCCTGGAACCAACTTGAACTTTGTGGTTAAAAACATATTAGGCATAAATATATGCAAGCAATTGTTTGCACTTATTATGCCCCTTTAATGTTGTTGAAACTGATGTGCCTAAAAACCTTTATTAATCAAATGTACTGAGCATTGTAATATTGAATTATCATGGTTAAAGTTGCAGACTTACAATGCTGTTGAGTGTTATTTTGTTTAAAGTAGAATTTTTTTAGTATTTTACACAGTTCCTTTCAATTTTCAGTTTTGAGTCTGTTTAAACAATTGAGAGTTGATTGGTCCATAAAAAAGATGCTCAGACAGATTTCTCCCCATGTCCCATGGCTCATTATAGCAGAACACAGCAATTGGCCTATTAACTGATTTTCAATAGAGTTTCTCACTTGTTAGCTACAAAATGTTTCTGATAATCTGTCTATCTGTGACAATATTTTTTCTTCAGTGGCAGCTAAGGTTTTCCCATTGTCCAGGACCATTTATATCACTGTACTCTCAGAAACTATTTGACATTGTAAAATAATATTCTAGATTTTGCAATATAGAAGGATTTATATTTAGCATTTAATTCTTTACTAAATTCCAACAGCAAGAAAAAAAAATACACAAAAAAAGTACAAACAAAAATCAATATCACGCAACAAAAAGACTACAATAAGATATCTTCCTCTTTTGTTTGATTTGCACCTTTTCTAAGGAAAATAAAAACTTCAGAAATTCATAAATTGAATAACCCAAGCAGGAACCAATGAATTTTAGGCATGAACAAAATTATGTGTTACAGTTTTAACCCGATCAGATATAAATAACAATAGGATATCAGTACAGGTATTTGTGGAAGAAGCAAGTTCTATGGCTCCTTTGAGTCTGAGTTGCTCTGGTTCCCTTGTCACTAAAGAACATTTGTAACAGAAAAAAAGAATCTGTCTTGGAGGGGAGACTAAAAAAGAATCTGTCTTGGAGGGGAGACTAAAAAAGAATCTGTCTTGGAGGGGAGACTAAAAAAGAATCTGTCTTGGAGGGGAGAATAAAAAAGAATCTGTCTTGGAGGGGAGACTAAAAAAGAATCTGTCTTGGAGGGGAGACAAAAAAGAATCTGTCTTGGAGGGGAGACTAAAAAAGAATCTGTCTTGGAGGGGAGACTAAAAAAGAATCTGTCTTGGAGGGGAGAATAAAAAAGAATCTGTCTTGGAGGGGAGACTAAAAAAGAATCTGTCTTGGAGGAGAGACTAAAAAAGAATCTGTCTTGGAGGAGAGACTAAAAAAGAATCTGTCTTGGAGGAGAGACTTGATAAGCTGCACAGTCAGAAACTGGAATTCAGATTCTTAGAAATCTGTAGAACAATGACTCACATTTGATGAGAATCGGTGTATGGTGGTTGAGTCTCCAAACAAAGAAATTGTAGAATATGGAGGAGAAGACTGAGAGATTGTTAAGGTCTAGTTATGGTAGTGATAGGAGAAGCTCTGGCTCTTTTAGTTCAGGACCTGGCGATAAGAGATCCCTGTTGCGTTTTGTAGAAGAAATGAGTTTGACAATAAACAGATTGGAATTTTCACTAACATATGGTGAAGTATCAGTAGTGTTTTAGACACTAGGATTTACAGTTTGATTTATATACAAAGGAAACAGATAGGAGTATTTAATAGCTTTCATTCAAGAACATTTGTAGAATTACCCCCTCTAAGTTAGTGTGGGTTTAAAGAATAGGGAGTGATTAATCTTGCCTGAATAAAGGGCAATTTGACATGGTTAAAGGAACAAAAATGTATACATAGGGGTTACCCACAACAATTAATAAGGAAATATTTGGATAATCTGGATTTAAAACTGGCTAAACATGAGACGGCCAATATCAGTACAACCCATATAGTGATAGCATTGCTAATATCTTAAAGGGACATTATAAACTAGATTTTTCTTTGCATAAATGTTTTGTAGATTATCCATTTATATAGCCCATACATTTTTTTTTATTTGTTTTTTAAAATGGATAGTTTTGCTTATTTTTAAATAACATTGCTCTGATTTTCAGACTCCTAACCAAGCCCCAAAGTTTTAGGAGAATACCAACGTATACCTACTCCAGTTTGCTTCTGTTTGTGTAAAGGGTCTTTTCATATGCAAAGGAAGGAGGAGGGGGAGTGTCTAATAATTCCCACTTGCAGTGGGTGTTCCAGTAATCTTTTAAACAGAGCTAAACTGGAAGCTTCTAAGTAAGTTTTTAAACTGTTTTATACTGGATTTTTATATCAGTATATGTGCATATTATTCTTTATAGCAATGTCTATTACATGCAGTTGTATGAAAATTGGTGTATACTGTCCCTTTAAAAAAAACTTTGGCACACATCCTGAGGGAATGAGATGAAAAAATAGATGTATTCAAAAATCATAATTTCATAGAGAAAGGGAACAAAATTAGTCAGTTAATATGGCATGTTATTAATCATATACAACGACAGAGGAGTGGAGGTAAATTTACTGAAACAAAGGCAGATGTACTGTAGACATGAACACTGTGATACTAAAGAAGTTATAGGTACAGTATGCTGAACTTTCTATTTTTCTGTAAATACATCTAAAAATGTGTATAAAGGCATGAATAGGTTTTTTCAAGTATATATATATATATATATATATATATATATATATATATATATATATGTATATACCCTTGAGGAAAATTAAAGATACATACATTGGTAATATGTAATAGTTGCTTAAAAGTATAAAAAAATTGGGTTTCATATCCCTTTAATATAAAAGGAATGTTGTATTTTTAAACGAGTGGGGGGGAATTGTAAATGATTAAAGGGAAGCAAACAGTATAGACATCTTCAGAATTATTAAGGGCAATTGAGCCCAAAACATTGCTATACTTATCTATGTGGCTATGATTTAATAATGGAGTTATTTTAAGTAACAGGGGCCGCGAACATAGCTCAGGACCTAGTGGGAATGACACTCTCTGAGACTGGGTGGCCTGGTGTTGTAAGACAGGAATTGACATTGGGCAGTGAGTAAAATGTTTGGCTGGGGAATTAATGCCTGAATCTCCCTGCCTTGTAAAAAAAAGGGCTGAAAAACATGCCTTATAGAAAATGGAACACGATCCATGGAGTTAAAGACAGAGGCATAGCTTTTACCTGCTTGATAAAGGAACCTTACCCAGACATGGCCTATCCCTACTACCTCCTTGTCAAAAATATATCCACATTAGGATCAAAAACAGAGGTGAGGGCATTATACATTCAGTTTACTGTAATCCTGAACAGCCACTGCTGGAGGAATAGGATTGAGTGAGCTGAAGTGTTTACTCAAAAGAGAAAGGGTGATTAATGTGCTTATGTTTAAATAAAGTGAACCTATTATAATCGAAAATTTATTTTGGTTGAAAATGACCAATTATGATAGAAAAGTGTCCCAGCAAAGACTCATAATCAGGGGCGAAACTACAGGGGGTGCAGAGGATCGCAGGTGCGACTGGGCCCCTGAGGGTGGGGGCCCAGCTTTAAAAAAAAAAAAAAAAAAAAAAATTTATATATTTTTTTTTTAAATAAAAAACTTGAACCTACCACTGCCTGCACTGATATCATGTGAGTGTGACATGACTACAGGGGTTAGTGTTTCTGTTTTACCCATTGGTGTTTATGTGTGTGTGTATGGTGTGTATGTATGTGACTGTGTGTGTATTTATGCATGTATGTATGTGTGTTTGTGTATGTTTGTGGAACCAGCAAATTAGAGACCGTGTTACTACAGCATGGGGGGGCAGGGGGTAAACAGTGTCACTATACAGTACCACTATATACAGCATGGGGGGTGGACCATGTCACTGACTACTGTGGTCACTTTATAAAGTACTGGGCGGGTAGGGTCAGGCCAGCCATCTCACCGGCAGATTACAGACTGTGTCACTAACTTACTATATACAGTACTGGGGGGTTAAATAGTGTCACTATATATATACAGTAATAGGGGGCAGACCATCTCACAGACTGTGGGCACAGGGTACCTCCTTTTGCAGACATGTAATCTGATTCACATTTTTATCTGTGTTAAATGAAAAAAAAAAAAAGTATTAAATTCACTTTTTTTTGGAGGGGGGAGGGGTGGTGGGGGGGGGCCCTTCTTAGATTCTTGCACCTGGGCCCTGTGGTTTCTAGTTACGCCTCTGCTCATAATGAAGGATTTGACTCCGTAGAAGAGTTAGGCTAACTGTGTCAATATTTGTAAGAACAGGAGTTTCTTTTGCCCCTTTTAGGCTCTACAAAAGATTTTATGTTCTCTAAGAAAACAATAAAAATGATAAATTCATTTCTTTCATATTAGCAAGAGTCCATGAGCTAGTGACGTATGGGATATACATTCCTACCAGGAGGGGCAAAGTTTCCCAAACCTCAAAATGCCTATAAATACACCCCTCACCACACCCACAAATCAGTTTAACGCATAGCCAAGAAGTGGGGTGATAAGAAAAAAGTGCGAAAGCATAAAAAATAAGGAATTGGAATAATTGTGCTTTATACAAAAAAATCATAACCACCACAAAAAGGGTGGGCCTCATGGACTCTTGCTAATATGAAAGAAATGAATTTATCAGGTAAGTTCTTACATAAATTTTGTTTTCTTTCATGTAATTAGCAAGAGTCCATGAGCTAGTGACGTATGGGATAATGACTACCCAAGATGTGGATCTTCCACGCAAGAGTCACTAGAGAGGGAGGGATAAAATAAAGACAGCCAATTCCGCTGAAAATAATCCACACCCAAAATAAAGTTTAAATCTTATAATGAAAAAAACTGAAATTATAAGCAGAAGAATCAAACTGAAACAGCTGCCTGAAGTACTTTTCTACCAAAAACTGCTTCAGAAGAAGTAAACACATCAAAATGGTAGAATTTAGTAAAAGTATGCAAAGAAGACCAAGTTGCTGCTTTACAAATCTGATCAACCGAAGCTTCATTCCTAAACGCCCAGGAAGTAGAAACTGACCTAGTAGAATGAGCTGTAATCCTTTGAGGTGGAGTTTTACCCGACTCGACATAAGCATGATGAATTAAAGATTTCAACCAAGATGCCAAAGAAATGTCAGAGGCCTTCTGACCTTTCCTAGAACCGGAAAAGATAACAAATAGACTAGAAGTCTTTCGGAAATTCTTAGAAGCTTCAACATAATATTTCAAAGCTCTAACTACATCCAAAGAATGCAATGATCTCTCCTTAGAATTCTTAGGATTAGGACATAATGAAGGAACCATAATTTCTCTACTAATGTTGTTAGAATTCACAACCTTAGGTAAAAATTTAAAAGAAGTTCGCAACACCGCCTTATCCTGATGAAAAATCAGAAAAGGAGATTCACAAGAAAGAGCAGATAATTCAGAAACTCTTCTAGCAGAAGAGATGGCCAAAAGAAACAAAACTTTCCAAGAAAGTAATTTAATGTCCAATGAATGCATAGGTTCAAACGGAGGAGCTTGAAGAGCCCCCAGAACCAAATTCAAACTCCAAGGAGGAGAAATTGACTTAATGACAGGTTTTATAAGAACCAAAGCTTGTACAAAACAATGAATATCAGGAAGATTAGCAATCTTTCTGTGAAAAAGAACAGAAAGAGCAGAGATTTGTCCTTTCAAGGAACTTGCAGACAAACCTTTATCCAAACCATCCTGAAGAAACTGTAAAATTCTCGGAATTCTAAAAGAATGCCAGGAAAAATAATGAGAAAGACACCAAGAAATGTAAGTCTTCCAGACTCGATAATATATCTTCCTAGATACAGATTTACAAGCCTGTAACATAGTATTAATCACAGAGTCAGAGAAACCTCTTTGACTAAGAATCAAGCGTTCAATCTCCATACCTTTAAATTTAAGGATTTGAGATCCTGATGGAAAAAAGGACCTTGCGACAGAAGGTCTGGTCTTAACGGAAGAGTCCACGGTTGGCAAGAAGCCATCCGGACAAGATCCGTATACCAAAACCTGTGGGGCCATGCTGGAGCCACCAGCAGAACAAACAAGCATTCCTTCAGAATCTTGGAGATTACTCTTGGAAGAAGAACTAGAGGCGGAAAGATATAGGCAGGATGATACTTCCAAGGAAGTGACAATGCATCCACTGCTTCTGTTTGAGGATCCCTGGATCTGGACAGATACCTGGGAAGTTTCTTGTTTAGATGAGAAGCCATCAGATCTATTTCTGGAAGTCCCCACATTTGAACAATCTGAAGAAATACTTCTGGGTGAAGAGACCATTCGCCCGGATGTAACGTTTGGCGACTGAGATAATCCGCTTCCCAATTGTCTATACCTGGGATATGAACCACAGAAACTAGACAGGAGCTGGATTCTGCCCATACCAGTATTCGAGATACTTCTTTCATAGCCAGAGGACTGTGAGTCCCTCCTTGATGATTGATGTATGCCACAGTTGTGACATTGTCTGTCTGAAAACAAATGAACGATTCTCTCTTTAGAAGAGGCCATGACTGAAGAGCTCTGAAAATTGCACGGAGTTCCAAAATATTGATTGGTAATCTCACCTCCTGCGTTTCCCAATCCCCTTGTGCTGTCAGAGACCCCCAAACAGCTCTCCAACCTGTCAGACTTGCATCTGTTGAAATTACAGTCCAGGTCGGAAGAACAAAAGAAGCCCCCTGAACTAAACGATGGTGATCTGTCCACCACGTCAGAGAGTGTCGTACAATTGGTTTTAAAGATATTAATTGAGATATCTTTGTGTAATCCCTGCACCACTGGTTCAGCATACAGAGCTGAAGAGGTCGCATGTGAAAACGAGCAAAGGGGATCGCGTCCGATGCAGCAGTCATAAGACCTAGAGTTTCCATGCATAAGGCTACCGAAGGGAATGATTGTGATTGAAGGTTTCGACAAGCTGAGATCAATTTTAGACGTCTCTTGTCTGTCAGAGACAGAGTCATGGACACTGAATCTATCTGGAAACCTAAAAAGGTTACCCTTGTCTGAGGAATCAATTAACTTTTCGGTAAATTGATCCTCCAACCATGATCTTGAAGAAACAACACAAGTCGATTTGTATGAGATTCTGCTAAATGTGAAGACTGAGCAAGTACCAAGATATCGTCCAAATAAGGAAATACCACAATACCCTGTTCTCTGATTACAGACAGAAGGGCACCGAGAACCTTTGTAAAAATTCTTGGAGCTGTTGCTAGGCCAAACGGCAGAGCCACAAGCTGGTAATGCTTGTCTAGGAAAGAGAATCTCAGAAACTGATAGTGATCTGGATGAATCGGAATATGCAGATATGCATCCTGTAAATCTATTGTGGACATATAATGCCCTTGCTGAACAAAAGGCAGGATAGTCCTTATAGTTACCATTTTGAATGTTGGTATCCTTACATAACGATTCAATATTTTTAGATCCAGAACTGGTCTGAAGGAATTCTCCTTCTTTGGTACAATGAAGAGATTTGAATAAAACCCCAGCCCCTGTTCCAGAACTGGAACTGGCATAATTACTCCAGCCAACTCTAGATCTGAAACACATTTCAGAAATGCTTGAGCCTTCGCTGGATTTACTGGGACACGGGAAAGAAAAAATCTCTTTGCAGGAGGCTTTATCTTGAAGCCAATTCTGTACCCTTCTGAAACAATGTTTTGAATCCAAAGATTGTGAATTGAATTGATCCAAATTTCTTTGAAAAATCGTAATCTGCCCCCTACCAGCTGGGCTGGAATGAGGGCCGCACCTTCATGTGGACTTGGGAGCTGGCTTTGGTTTTCTAAAAGGCTTGGATTTATTCCAGACTGGAGATGGTTTCCAAACTGATACCGCTCCTGTGGGTGAAGGATCAGGCTTTTGTTCCTTATTGTGACGAAAGGAACAAGAAACGATTATTAGACCTAAATTTACCTTTAGATTTTTTATCCTGTGGTAAAAAAGTTCCTTTCCCTCCAGTAACAGTTGAGATAATAGAATCCAACTGAGAACCTATTAATTTATTACCCTGGAAAGAAAGGGAAAGCAAAGTTGACTTAGAAGACACATCAGCATTCCAAGTTTTAAGCCATAAAGCTCTTCTAGCTAAAATAGCTAGAGACATATACCTGACATCAACTCTAATGATATCAAAGATGGCATCATAAATAAAGTTATTAGCATGTTGAAGAAGATTAACAATGCTATGAGAATTATGATCTGTTACTTGTTGCGCTAAAGCTTCTAACCAAAAAGTTGAAGCTGCAGCAACATCCGCTAAAGATATAGCAGGTCAAGAAGATTACCTGAACATAAGTAAGCTTTTCTTAGAAAGGATTCAATTTTCCTATCTAAAGGATCCTTAAAGGAAGTACTATCTGCCATAGGAATAGTAGTACGTTTAGCAAGAGTAGAGACAGCCCCATCAACTTTAGGGATTTTGTCCCAAAATTCTAATCTGTCAGATGGCACAGGATATAATTGCTTAAAACGTTTAGAAGGAGTAAATTAATTACCCAAATTATTCCATTCCCTGGAGATTACTTCAGAAATAGCATCAGGGACAGGAAAAACTTCTGGAATAACTACAGGAGATTTAAAAACCTTATTTAAACGTTTAGATTTAGTATCAAGAGGACCAGACTCCTCTATTTCTAATGCAATTAAGACTTCTTTAAGTAAAGAACGAATAAATTCCATTTTGAATAAATATGAAGATTATCAGCATCAACCTCTGAGACAGAATCCTCTGAACCAGAGGAACCATTATCAGAATCAGAATGATGATGTTCATTTAAAAATTCATCTGAAAAATTAGAAGTTTTAAAAGACCTTTTACGTTTACTAGAAGGAGGAATAACAGACATAGCCTTCTTAATGGATTTAGAAACAAAATCTCTTATGTTAACAGGAACACTCTGAGTATTAGATGTTGACGGAACAGCAACAGGTAATGTAACATTATTAAAGGAAATATTATCTGCATTAACAAGTTTGTCATGACATTCATTACAAACAACAGCTGGAGGAACAGATACCACAAGTTTACAGCAGATACACTTAACTTTGGTAGATCCAGCACCAGGCAGCGTTTTTCCAGAAGTATCTTCTGACTCAGTGTCAATCTGGGACATCTTGCAATATGTAATAGAAAAAACAACATATAAAGCAAAATTGATCAAATTCCTTAAATGACAGTTTCAGGAATGGGAAAAAATGCCAGTGAACAAGCTTCTAGCAACCAGAAGCAATAAATAATGAGACTTAAATAATGTGGAGACAATAGTGACGCCCATATTTTTTAGCGCCAAAAAAGACGCCCACATTATTTGGCGCCTAAATGCTTTTGGCGGCAAAAATGACGCCACATCCGGCGACACGTATGACGCCGGAAACAGAAAAAAAAATTTGCGCCAAAAAAGTCCGCTCCAAGAATGACGCAATAAAATAAAGCATTTTCAGCCCCCGCGAGCCTAACAGCCCACAGGGAAAAAAGTCAAATTTTAAGGTAAGAAAAAAATTGATTTATTCATATGCATTATCCCAAATATGAAACTGACTATCTGAAATAAGGAACGTTGAACATCCTGAGTCAAGGCAAATAAATGTTTGAATACATATATTTAGAACTTTATATAAAAATGCCCAACCATAGCTTAGAGTGTCACAGAAAATAAGACTTACTTACCCCAGGACACTCATCTACATGTAGTAGAAAGCCAAACCAGTACTGAAACGAGAATCAGTAGAGGTAATGGTATATATAAGAGTATATCGTCGATCTGAAATGGGAGGTAAGAGATGAATCTCTACGACCGATAACAGAGAACCTATGAAATAGACCCCGTAGAAGGAGATCATTGAATTCAAATAGGCAATACTCTCCTCACATCCCTCTGACATTCACTGCACGCTGAGAGGAAAACCGGGCTCCAACCTGCTGCGGAGCGCATATCAACGTAGAATCTATCACAAACTTACTTCACCACCTCCATAGGAGGCAAAGTTTGTAAAACTGATTTGTGGGTGTGGTGATGGGTGTATTTATAGGCATTTTGAGGTTTGGGAAACTTTGCCCCTCCTGGTAGGAATGTATATCCCATACGTCACTAGCTCATGGACTCTTGCTAATTACATGAAATAAATTTTATTTTATTTAGAAGAAGGGAATTCTAAAGAAAATTATTAGTAGGGAATGAATAAAAATGCCATTTACATGTTCATGGCTGAGGTACAGATTCTGAATCAGAAGCCTCAGAGGTGCTAGCAGTAGCATGTTTATCTTGAGAACTTTGGCCAGTTGCTATTTCAATAGAGGTGCTGACAAACTTAAATAATCTCTCTTTTCTAGAAGCATTGGGGCCAGCCATAATGACAGTCTATATAATATATTAACAACATAACAATATAATACCAACACTATAGTGGTAACTCTTAATAGTTGGTATGAAAAAGAGGGTAGTCACAGCACCCTAATAAAAGGCTTAGTGCTGCAGTTCCATACACAGGAGTGTTATGAATATTATCATTATTATTTGTATTATTATTATTTCAGTAGTGTACCTGCAAAGTGTATTATGTGTTTAGACACAATAAATATTATGGAACCTCTATATCATTCTGACAATGTAACTCATTATATATATAATAGCGGTTACCAACTTTGCAGGGGCAATGTGTGCAATTTAATAGCACTCTGAATTATATCATTTGCAAAGGATAATATATATAAAACCTGAATCCTTTTAGTTCTGATTTGTCTATTAATTAAACTGAGACCAGATCAATAAGCAAACTTAGTTTATTAAAAGAATTATTAGAAATAATAAGCAATATTTGAATAAAGCAAATCAATAAGCATACGTCATTAAAGGATTTAATGATTATCAGGTTAAAACTAATGAAAACAATGACTAAATTATTTTACTTGCAGTAGCTTGCATGTATAATAGAGAAACAGAAAATGTTGTTATTTAAAGTCTCAGCATAGCTGGCAAGAATCAGGTAAACTAATAATCCTGGAAGACCATAAGAAAATGATATTAATACAAGAGTCCTGATTGACCCAGTGTTATTGTCAACAGAAAAGACCAGGTTAACAGGAATTACCAAACAAAATATTTGTGACTATAAAGGGCAAACCAGAATTGATTAACTCACCTGATTCAATAATACAATTTTCAATATAAATGTAAAGAGCATAAATCATATTATTAAAACTGTTTCATATAGGTTTCTTTCATACTTATCAACATTGTGGGATCCTTCACTGGGGTTCAGTGTAAATAGAGCCTCTTAGGTTACCCCTGGACCCTCTCTTACCATTATCCTGACTTGTCTATCTGGTCAGCTTAGCCTCCCATCTCCTCTGGATAGGGTGTGGTCATCATGCATGCTCAGTGTGGCCCCTTGTGCCGTCTGCTTGTGTTCCCCTGTCCCTTTTGTGGGTGAGTGTGTATTTTATGGAAAGTGCTTAACTCCACCCCAACTGATAAGGTTAGGTTCACATAATTGATTGGCTAACACTAATTACAGATTAATTAACATTTTTGTTAATAAGCTAAGATTTATCAGTTAGAATATTTTTCCCTCGGAAGATGGCACTCGTCACTAAGCTATAACAGACAAATATGCATTTTGTAAATATATTCTGAAAAACAAGTCAGTGGCCCATATTTATCAAGGTCTGGCGGACCTGGTCCGACACTGCGGATCAGGTCCGTCAGACCTCGCTGAATACGGCAAGCAATACGCTCGCCGTATTCAGCATTGCACCAGCAGCTCACAAGAGCTGCTGGTGCAACGCCGCCCCCTGCAGACTCACGGCCAATCGGTCGCCAGCACGGGATGTCAATCAACCCGATCGTACTCGATTGGGTTGATTTCCGGTGATGTCTGTCCGCCTGCTCAGAGCAGGCGGACAGGTTATGGAGCAGTGGTCTTTGTAACCACTGCTTCATAACTGCTGTTTCTGGGGAGCCTCTATTTGACCATTAACCAAGGTTGAACCCCACTAATGTTTATAGAAAAAGAGACTTACTGGAACCATGTATGACAAACATGGGGATATTTGTGGATATTTATACCAGTAATATAATGATAGGAATCGTGCAGTTATGTCAGGGACCTTGAATATCATAGTAACTAAACATAAATTATTTTGATAAAGTACAAAAACTTCACAGTAAGCAATTATATACTGACAAGCAGCACTAGCTAATAGCTACATATTAATACTGAAAAATAATATATATGTGTATGTGTACCTGAATATATAAGTAAATACACATGATCAATTGTACCCCTATATTATATAGTACAGACATATGTGATTAATATGCAATATCAAAATGGTGAATTATACTGGACAATTGTCCTGACAGGAGTGCTAGAAATTAGAATTCAATTTGCTACAGAATTGTAAGGAAATGATAGCAAAACACAAATTTTACTTAGGAGCGCTCAAAGCTTAAGGTAAAGATGACTAAGATTTTCTTTAGCACTATTCAGTGCAGACTTCACAAACGTTATCACAGATTTTTAGCTATACCGGTTTATAGTATTAAGACCTGGATTAGTCTTCGATAAAGTCCCAATACAATTCTGTATTATGCAGAAGGTACTTAGCAAAAGTACAAGTAACAATAATAAAGGTTAATCTGGCTGCATTTAGCAAAACAACATCAACGTGTTTCTCCCTACATGAGGGCTTTTTCTTGAAAGAGAAACGCCAAAAAGCCCTCACGTAGGGAGAAACGCGTTGATGTTGTTTTGCTAAATGCAGCCAGATTAACCTTTATTATTGTTACTTGTACTTTTGCTAAGTACCTTCTGCCTAATACAGAATTTTATTGGGACTTTATCGAAGACTAATCCAGGTCTTAATACTATAAACCAGTATAGTTAAAAACCTGTGATAAGGTTTGTAAAGTCCACACTGAATAGTGCTAAAGAAAATCTTAAGTTCAGGCAGAATTTCATCAGGGACACTTCTAAGGATTTTCCAGTATCCAGCGTGCAACTGCCTTAAGAGCGGATAACTTTCTCTCCTAAACTGAGAGCAGACAAGTGGATCAGCTAAAGTGTTCAAATGTGACACCATCCAATAGGATCAGAGCAACTTGACAGATCTGATGCACGTGACCTAACGGATAGAGGCGCAAGATACACAGAGGTCATAACGGCTAGTAAGTCTGATTCTGTTCCTGTGTTTACTATACACTCCAATAGCCAGGTACTGTGTTATTTATTTTAGCATTTGAATATTTCTACGCAACCCACTAATATGTGGTCTGGATTATAACTACTTTCTGGAACTGTATTACTATTCATCTGGAAACATGTGGCAATTATTTATCACTTTGTTTTTACTATCGGAGACGTCCGATCGATATTTTTTATCGAATCTGTTGCTACTTTTATTATATTTATGTATACTGCCTTGGTATTCTCTGTTAGGTTGTAATACATTTTTAATTACCCATTTTGGCTATTTTTAGAATCATGTATTCTGAAGTCCGGCGAGGAAGGTCTTCTTCCAGGCGGTTCCTATTTGGGGCTTAGTCTTAAACTTTATTTTTTATTTTTTTGAGAATGTAAAGGGCAGTAAAAGAGCGGAATGCCCCTTTAAGGGCAATGCCCATACAAATGCCCCTTTAGGGGCAGTGGGCAGTTTAGGTTTTTTTTAGTGTTAGGTTTTTTTTATTTTGGGGGGTATGGTGGGTGGGGGGTTTACTGTTAGGGGGTAATTGGTCATTTGTTTTGGTAAAAGAGCTGTTTAATTTAGGGCAATGCTCTACAACAGCCCTTTAAGGGCTATTGGTAGTTTAGTATTAGATTAGGGGTGTTTTAATATCTGGGGGGATTTTTTATAGGGTTATTAGTTTAGGTTTACATTTTTTATTTTGGATAGCTTTGTTTATTTTTTTCTGTAATTTGACATTTTTTTATTTTGTGTAATTTTAGCTTTGGGGATTGTAGTTTATTTTTTAAATAGACTGCTCTCTGGGCAGGCTTATCGCCTAGTATTTTATAAAGGAAAGATGAAATCATGTAAATAATATCACTATCTCTACTGCTGGGAAAGCAGCAAAGCAAAGAGGAAGATGATTCAGGGCAGTCTTCCTTTGTAACAAGATTGTTGACTGGCTCATCTTTGTAACTTTTTTTTTTGCTTTGCTGCTATTGGGATTCACTAAAGAAATGAAAGGAGACTATGCAGCCTCCTGCTCTGCAATATAATTATTATGTTCAGGAAATGATTTCTAAAACAACTATAATAGTAATAAATCAATCAATCAATATACTAGTGTGTTAAAGATAAGCATATTTTACTTTTTTATCAGCTTAATAAATATGATTTACTTTTGTAGTTCATTATCCTCATTTCTTTTTGTTTGTTTTTTCCTGCTTTTTTATAGTCTCCTAAATCAGCATTTATTAGTGCTGCAAAAAAAGCAAGGTTGAAGTCCAACCCGGTGAAGGTTCGATTCTCAGAAGAAGTGATTATCAATGGCCAGGTTTCCGTAAGTAAAAAAAAAAAGTGTTTGTACAGAATTAGAAAATTCATAAATGTTATGGTTAATTTATTTATAATTATAAATATATCCATTTGCATAGTCAGAGGACAAAGCCGTATTCTATAATATGGCCGTCAGGGTTACTAGGTACACTCACACATATACTTGCAAATACAAACAGCCAAAAAATGAAGGATAGGACGTTATTAAAATTATATATGAAGGTACATTATCTGGAACGCAATATGTCTTTTCCTCAGCCTCAGAGAAGGATTCATTTGCCTATCTGCATTGTTTTAGTATGGCATGATATTTGACAATAAATGGTTATGAAAGATTATTACTAAATGTTATTTTCTTTTAATAAATCAATGTCTTTTTACAACATTATGACACTTTGATGTTAAACTTACAGTTTTCCCTGTTTGAAATATAGCAGGCTATAGAGGACAGTAATGATGCATTAATAATGTCATTGGCAGTGATCCTTATCCATCATTGGTTAACTGCCTCATCCTGTCACAAGTCATTTCAGCTTTGACACCTTTAGCAATGCTAGAAGATATTATGCCCCCGTGAATCAGTCATATTAAATGAATAGGAGTATGGGCCTTCAACCACTTTAGTACCAAGAAGATTAGGCCTTTTTGTATCCCATGAGGCCAGTAATATGTTTAACATTTTGCTGTAAAACTTTTTTTAGAATTTTATAGATTTGCTGTGACATATATATATATATATATATATATATATATATATATATATATATATATATATATATATATATATATATATACTAGTAAACTACACTAGTATATTTATTTATATTTAATATACTGTATGCAAAAAATATATTATCATAAGTATTTTTAAACTGCACATACATATGTATGCATACACACACATATATAGATATATATACATACACACATAGAAATATACACATATACTGTATATATATAGATACACATTTAAACCCTTCCCAGTCAAACACTGTGCCACATACCATATCCCTTTAAAAGACTTTTTAAACATTAATTTCCATAATAAACTTATATTTTCCATTTAATATGTATATGTGTGTAATACTTTATTTTAATATGTTTTAAATGTGTTTTATTACACTTTTATTCTAGCCCTAAAACGTCACTTCAGGTCTCAAGTTGACAAACTATTTTAGTGCTGTTATGTTTTGCACAACACATAACTCACACTTTTTAATATGAGGGATGTTTAGCAAGGCCATGTTATCGACTGAAAGTATAGGGTGTGCTAAAGAGATGTTGGCCGCACTTAGCATTCTCTGATCATTCATTTATACCACTGACTTGTAATACCAGATTGTGCGCTAGTCTGAGGGAGGGCCTGCAATATTGACAGCAAACCTTGAGCTATCAATAGAGCGCCACTTGTAATCTGGCCCAGAATAGCCTGCCCCATATAAAATGTGTATTCTCTAAAAGAGCAAACCAAAAACAACAAGATTAACTACAGAAAAGTGTAAGCTTTCAAATGTTTGCTGAAATGTCTTACACTGGATTCTTATAAAAATATATAGGACAGTTAAAGCAAAATGAAACTTTTATGATTCAGATAGATCATGCACTTTTAAATAATAAGTATATATATATATATATATATATATATATATTTATTTTTTTTTGAGAAACAGCACCATACAACCTGAGGCACGAGATCTGTAGTTTGCCAGCTACAAGTTGCCTTGTATACAATAATAGAATTCAGCCTGAAATAGAACTATGCAAAATCCTTTATTGGTCCGAAAACATGGGTTTAAAAGACAACGTTTCGGGTTACTACTTAACCCTTAGTCATGTCACTAGAAACACATATGCACAGGTTCTATTTATACACTGTTTGAGGGCAAAGTTTTGATTTCTTCCAATACCATGACTCCATCTGGTTCTCAGAAAGTATTATTACATCTAATAAATACATATTATCTTAAAAGGAAGTTTAAATTTCCCTATATCAACAGCAATGTCAGTCTATATGTTTAAAAATTACATTAGATCAGATGAATTAAGGCACTGTATTTATACCAAAAGACAGAAAAGGGGGGGGGGGTAAAAATAAATTTACAAACATTATGTTCAATCAAAATCCCTATTAAGACCTTTCGGATGCAATGTATCTAATTTATAACTCCAAAACATCCCCCTCTTTTAATTTGAAGATTAAGAATTATTATCTAGGTAGTAAATATATTTTATTTACTATGGATGTGGCTAGTCTCCACACCTCTAGTAAGCACACTAGTGGTGTCTCAGCTGTTCAAAATACTTTGAGAACAGATGGACCATATACAGAGGAACAGATACAATTCTTCCTGGATTTGGTAAAGATAATTCTATACCACAACTATATTTTATTCTTGGATGCCTTTTATTTGCAGAAACAGGGAAACAGCCTCCAATGTCACCCCTACATATGCCATTTTTTTATGAACACCTTTGAGGAATACTTTGTGTATTCCCATCCCCTTTTTATCCTCTATGGTGCCTTCTGGTGGTGCCTTCTGGTGGAGGTTCATAGATTATATTTTTGGCATATAGCTTGGCAATGTTGGCAGCCTATTGCAATTTGTTAAAGATCTTAATAATTCAGTTAATGGGTTGAAAATC
Organism: Bombina bombina; assembly: GCF_027579735.1. Taxonomy (NCBI): domain Eukaryota; kingdom Metazoa; phylum Chordata; class Amphibia; order Anura; family Bombinatoridae; genus Bombina; species Bombina bombina. The sequence continues at coordinate 743,976,026 of NC_069501.1, read as the reverse complement.
ACTGTCACATATAGTGAACATAGTGTTCATTTTTTGGATACTTTAGTCTACAAAGAAAATGGAGAACTTAAATCAGATTTATTTGTGAAACCCACTGATAAAAATAACTTATTCAAATATGGTAGTTGCCATACACAGAGTATTTTTAAGGCACTTCCAAGAAGTCAGTTTAAAAGAATTAAAATAATAGTTGTAGATGAAAAAGGTGCAAAAAACTATTACAACTAATGGCTGATAAATTTGGAGAGAGTACTCGGAACAATTAGTCTAGGCAGAAATGGAGAAAGTATTAAAAGAGAGAGAGGCACATAATAAATCAGATAAAACCAGACAGGGGGACAGATTAAAATGTATCTCCATTTAAAAGATAATGCAAATCCAGGATGGGGTGTTTCCCCTGTCTTGCATGTAGAAACTGTAATTCAATGAGTAAAGGTGATGTATTTTATCATACAATGTTGGGCAACAAATTCAGAATTAAAGACCATCTAACATGCAGGTCGAGTTTTGCAGTGTATTTAATGAAATGCCCATGGGGATTGGTCTAAATAGGTGAGATGACCAGAGAGATAAGAGAAAGGATTAACAAGCCCTAATAAATCTAATATTAGGTATAGGAATAAAGTTGCACCTGTGTCCTTACACTTCCTGACAATGGGACATAGTATAAGTCAACTAAGGTTACAAGTAAAAGAAAGGGTTAACAAATCAAGGAGGAGGGGCAAAGAAAATCTCTTAAAAAGAGGGAGATGTTTTGGATTTATAAATTAGATACTTTGCCTCCTAAAGGTCTTAATAGGGATTTTGATTGGACATTATTTTTGTAAATTTACTTTTCTTTTTCTCCCCTCTTCCATTTCTTTCTTTTGGTATATAATACAGTGCCTTAATTCATCTGATCTAATGTAATTTTTAAACATATAGACTGATATAATACTGTGCCATAGTGAAATGAACATGTCCTTTCAAGAGAATGATATGTAATTATTAGATGTAATAATACTTTTTGAGCACCAGATGGAGTCATGTTATTGGAGGAATCAAAACAGTGAAACTGAGGGCTACCTGTATAAAAAAAATCTGTGTATATGTGTTTTTAATGACATGACTAAGGGTTAAGTGGTAACCCAAAACATTGTTTAAACCCATGTTGTGGGACCAATAAAGGATTTTGCATGTTTCTACTTCAGGCTGGGATCTATTATTGTACACATGCACTGTTAAATATCTTTCCAATTTACTTAAATTATCCAAATGATTAATATCAGTGTATTCTTAAATATATATATAGAGAAGAATTGCCAAACACTATGCAATGTAGTCAATTTAGAAAAGAAAATCACCTTAATACATCATAAATAATATAAAATGCCCACAAATCTCTAAGGCAATACAAATGTTCGGTATCTAAATATTATAAAACCATGCAGTTAATTATAGAATACCTGTTAAGTGACTTCAGTAAGAAAAGTAATGACAGTCAGAACAGAGCCTCATCTGTTCAAGACTTTTCTTTGGTTTATCTGAGTCATAACAACATCTAGATGCTGTTAATTTGTGAATCACACAACTGTTATAAAATCTACTGTGTTTTGATAGGAAGCAAAGTCTTGCAGACTATTAGCCTTTGTTCTACTGACGCTTAAAGGAAGAGAAAACTCCTACGGACTTTCAGCAGCAGCAGAGGAGAAATGTATCCATAAAATAAATGGAAAATGTTTAACCCTTTTACAGTGTTAGTGGTTGCTCAAAAACAGAACAATAAAATCATTAGATTACAGTTATTAAAATGTTTACTTCTAAATGTTCAGTCTATTACATTTGAAACCTGTGATACAAGAAAAATTACTAAACACTATCATTACTGCAAATATTAAACAGATTTTTATTAATGATCGTGTTTCCATTTGTCACAATCTATGTATCCACTGTTTTGGCCATATTTGCTGCTCAAGACATTGGGGCTGAATGATCATGCTGTGAATGTAGCAGTTTCTGCGTGAGCCTTCAGGCTCGCCGGAAACAAAGATTAAGAAGCAACGGTCATAAGACTGTTGCTCGTTAACTCATCCCCCACCTCTGAGGTGGCGGGTAGCAATCATCCCAATCAGATACGATCGGAATAATTGACACCCCCTGCTAGCTGCCGATTGGCTGTGAATGTGCAGGGGGTGGCATTGCACAAGCATTTCACATAAAGTGCTAGTGCAATGATAAATGCCAAAAGCGTATGTTGTCGGCATTTATCGATGACGGGCGAGCGGATCATGCCCGCCCGACACTTGATAAATCAGCCCATATATCCTCTATTTTAAAGACTGCTATCCGCAAAGCTATCAACTAATTACCTAAGATACAGAATGTGACTAAAACATACATAAATTATCACCTAGATTACAAGTTTTGCGCTAAACAAATAGTTGCAATATTTCACCCTCCATAGTGCTGCCATTACGAGTTACTGAAAAGCCTCCTTGTGCGTGCGATATGGTGGAGTTAGGCTCCATACCGCACAAAATCCAAGGGCTGCTTTGACGTGCTTGTGCACACTTTCCCCCATAGACATCAATGGGGAGAGAGTGTTAGAAAAAAACACTTGAAGTGCAGAATGAAAATTCTCTGTAACGCAACACCATTGATGTCTATGGGGGAAAAAAAGTTAAGTTTAAAACTACATCCCTAACATAAACCCCAAGTCTAAACACCCCTAATATGCCGCTCCCGACATCGGCGACACTAATAAAAGTTATTAACCCTTATTCCGCCGCTTCCTGACATCACTCCCCTATAATAAAGTTATTAACCCTTATTCCGCCACTCCTGAAACTATAATAAAGTTATTAACCCTTAAACCTCCGGCCTTCCACATCTCCGCAACTAAATAAACATATTAACCCCTAAACCTCCGGCCTCCCACATCTCCACAACTAAATAAACCTATTAACACCTAAACCTCCGGTCTCCCACATCTCCGCCACTAAATAAACCTATTAACCCCTAAACCGCCGGCCCCCCACATCGCAAAAAAAAACTAAATAAACCTATTAACCGCTAAACCGCGGGCCCCCCACATCGCAAAAAACTAAGTTAAACTATTAACCCCTAAACCTAATACCCTCTAACTTTAAATTAAAATATAACTGTATTTAAATAAATAAAAACTTACCTGTGAAATAGAAATAAACATAACATTAAACTATAAATGAACCTAACCTCACTATTCTAATAAAATAAAAAATACTACCAATTAAAAAATCTAAATTTCAAATTAAAAAAAAAAACTAACACTACGAGAAAAATTAAAAAATAAAAAATTACAAAAAATAATAAACGAAATTATCAAAAATAAAAACAATTACACCTAATCTAATAGCCCTATAAAAATAAAAAGTCCCCCCAAAACAAAAACACCTCCTAGCCTATAATAAACTACCAATAGCCCTTAAAAAGGCCTTTTGTAGGGCATTGCCCTAAGTTAAATAGCTGTTACCTGTAAAAAAAATACAAAGTCCCCCCAACAGTAAAACCCACCACCCAACCAACCCCCAAAATAAAAAAAACCTAACTCTAAAAAAAAAACTAAGCTACCCAGTGCCCCTAAAGGGCATTTAGCTATTTTTCAAAAGCCCAAACCCTAATCTGAAAAAAAAAAAAAAAAAAAAAAAAAAACCCTAACACTAACCCCAGAATATCTACTCACGGTTGCTGAAGTCCAGACATCCAGGTGGCGAGAAGTCTTCATTCAGGCGACGACATCTTCATCCATCTAGGGTGCGTCTACTATCTTCATCCCGGCGGCGCAGAGCGGCAAAGACATCCAGCACGGAGCATCCTCTTCATACAGTCCCCGCCGTACACTGAAGCTTCAATGCAAGGTAGCCGTTTCAAAATGGCTTACCTTGCATTCCTATTGGCTGATTTGTTTCTTCAAATTCAAATCAGCCCATAGAATGAGAGCTTCTAAAATCCTATTGGCTGTTCAAAACAGCCAATAGGATGAGAGCCACTGAAATACTATTGGCTGATTTGAACAGCCAATAGGATTTTAGAAGCTCTCATCCTATTGGCTGATTTGAATTTTAAGAATCAAATCAGCCAATAGGAATGCAAGGTACGCCATTTTGAAAAGGCTACCTTGCATTGAAGCTTCAGTGTATGGCCGTATGAAGAAGACACTCCGGGCTGGATGTCTTCGCCCGCTCCACGCCGCCTGGATGTAGATAGAAGATGCCCCCACGATGGATGAAGATGTCACCGCTTGGATGAAGACTTCTAACTGCCTGGATGTCCGGACTTCAGCAACCGTGAGTAGATATTCTGGGGCTAATTTTAGGTATTTATTTTATTTTTTGGGGTTGTTTTTTTGCCTTAAGTTAAACAGCTCTTTTACCTGTAAAAAAATACAAAGTCCCCCCCAACAGTAAAACCCACCACCCAACCAACCCCCCAAAATAAAAAAACCTAACTCTAAAAAAACCCTAAGCTACCTATTGCCCCTAAAGGGTCATTTGTATGGGCATTGCCCTTAAAAGGGCATTCAACTCTTTTTCATAGCCCTTAAAAGGGCATTTAGCTCTTTTTCAAAAGCCCAAACCCTAATCTAAAAAAACACCCCCAAAAATATAAATATACCTAACACTAACCCCAGAATATCTACTCAAGGTTCCTGAAGTCCAGACATCCAGGCGGCGAGAAGTCTTCATCCAGGTGACAACATCTTCATCTATCGCGGAGGTGTCTTCTATCTTCATCCCGGCCGCGCAGAGCAGCAAAGACATCTAGCGTGGAGCGTCCTCTTCATACGGTCCCCGCCGTACACTGAAGCTTCAATGCAAGGTAGCCGTTTCAAAATGGCTTACCTTGCATTACTATTGGCTGATTTGATTCTTCAAATTCACATCAGCCAATAGAATGAGAGCTTCTAAAATCCTATTGGCTGTTCAAAACAGCCAATAGGATGAGAGCTACTGAAATCCTATTGGCTAACTTAAAGTTAGGGGGTGTTAGGTTTAGGGGCTAATAGGTTTATTTAGTGGCAGAGATGTGGGAGGCTGGAGGTTTAGGGGTTAATAGGTTTATTTAGTTGCGGAGATGTGGAAGAGCGACGGAATAGGGGTTAATAGCTTTATTTTAGTGTTGGCGATGTAGGGGAGCGGCGGAATATGGGTTAATAAATTTATTATAGTGGTGGTGATGCCGGGGAGCGATGGAATAGGGGTTAATAATCTTTATTAGTATTGGCGATGTCGGGAGCGGCAGATTAGAGGGTTAATAAATTTATTTAATAATCGCGATGGGCAGCAGATTGTGGGTTCATAGGTTTAACATAGTGTCCGTGATGTGGGAGGGTGGCGGTTTAGGGGTTAATAGGTAGTTTATGGGTGTTAGTGTACTTTAGTTATGAGTTTTGTGAAACATTTTTGTGGAGCAAAACTCATAACTACTGCTGTCAGATGGTGGTATGGATCGTGTCAGTATAGGCTGTAAGGCAAGCTTTTTAGCCTCACCGCACAACCTGTAAAACCAGTGCTATGAAAATCCCATGAAAAAACATATTTTTTTTAGTGTGAAATGGACATTGCATTACAGGCTAAAATTCTTGCGGTATAGCAATAACGACACGACTCACAATAGCTGCGTTGCTGCCATTACACTGAAATTGACATTTTTTCAGCGTTAAAAGCCGTAACACAAAACTTGTAATCTACCTGTACGTAACTTGTTTGATGAATACTTATATCCTCCTCTATTTATACTTAATTCCTACAATCTGTTCTCGACCAAGACATGTTCAATTTGTAAAAGTCTTTCCCTTCTCCCCTTTAGCTCATTCTTATTCTTTGTGGTCAAGTCGGCCTTTCATGTTATTTTTTCTCTGTCTCTTCCTTGGTTTTTCTGTCATATATAAATTGAGCTATAATCCACTGTTGGTAGTAAAAAAGCAAGAGAAAAAGATAAATCTGGTCTCTTAAAAGGCCAAGATTTCACCCCACCCCCATAGGCAGTAAGATCTATTTTCCTTTGCAGTTTATATTTACCAAAAAATGCTTCTGCTGCACCTGTTGTTTTAAGCTGCTCAACATAGCATTGTTCCATTCCATGCCCAAAATAGTTCTTTGAAATTGCTAACAAAGGAATGCCAAAAAAAAAAACTTATATTAGCATTTTATTTTTTAAGACAATGCCCTAAAACTGATACAGCTATGAGGTTTGGTTTTATTTGGCTTTAAATGGTTTGACAGACGACCAGATAATTATATGTGACATTCTTATAATTGCATTTTTGTGAGTGCCAGTCATTATTTTAATATAATATCCAATTTAATTTTTCAACAAAAAAACAAAAATTTAATGTAAAGTGTGATTTATATGTTGACGCTCTATTGTCATGGAGAATCGACTATGCATGCATAATTGTTAAAATAATAAAATGCCATATTTATTGCCAGCAATTTGTCATAATACGCAGTAATAATAACGGTATTGTGAAACTAAAAAGTTTATGGTATAGCTCTTCCACAATTTTAAAAAAAAATATTTTCTATGGTAAATAATTATATGTTTTTTATTGCAATCTGAATTTAACAATCTCTGCATGGTTATACAAACATATCAGCCATTTATAAGTATGGGACATAGACACAGTAAACTAATAAAGAATTAATAATATTTACCTATACTAACACTAGATGTCTAGAACTGTGCCTGTGTGAAGGTGAAAGCACATTTATGCCACTTATGCTTTTTGAATTATAAAAAAGCAGTCCATGCAGGGGTATTGTAGAAGGAAATAATTTGCATAAAATATAACAAAAATTCTTAAAATATCTGGTTCCATTTTTTTCCTTTTATACATTAGCCAATGTTATTTAACAATAAAAAAATCACCATCACCTCTGTTAGAGATAATATCATATCTTGAAAACTTAAAGGGACATGCTACCCATATGATATTCATATAAATCATTTAAAAATGAAGCAAAACTCTAAAAAGCTGAAAAGAAAAGAAAACATCACATGATCATCTCTTTGTATAAAAAGGAAGATTATTTCACCTCAAAATTTCTTCAGTTCACCAGAGTAAGTGCTCTGTTATCCAAAGCTACTTACTGCTATCTGCATTGTGAATAAAACAACAACCAGATACAGTATATATATATATATATATATATATATATATATATATATATATATATACAGTACAGATTTGAGAGTTATGAAGTAGAATTAATTAGTAGTTGCAACCCTGTTGTTGATCAGTCATATCTCAATTTAACCAAGAATTTATTTTTAATTCATGACTTGTAAGCTCTAATGAAAACAGGATATTGGGGGAGAAGAACTAATATATATATATATATATATATATATATATATATATATATATATATATATATATATATATATATATATATAAATGAGACTTAAAGGGACATAATACTCATATGCTAAATCACTTGAAACTGATGCAGTATAACTGTAAAAAGCTGACAGGAAAATATCACCTGAGCATCTCTATGTAAAAAATGAAGATATTTTACCTCACAACTTCCTCAGCTCAGCAGAGTAAGTTCTGTGTAAAAAGTTATACTTCAGCTATTGCTCAGCTGCAGGTAAAAAAAAAATAATGAAGAAATGAACTGCAGCCAATCAGCAGTGCTGAGGTCATGAACTCTTTTACTGTGATCTCATAAGATTTCACTTAACTCTCATGAGATTTCATAGTAAACTTCCTGAAACTGAATAGGGAAATAAGATGAGTGTGCACGTAAGCTCACTCCCTTAGCTGTCCAGGGACAGACATACTGATTTTCTGCTTTAGAAGTCCTTTACAATGGGATGTGGCTACTGAGGAATTTTTGAGGTAAAATATCTTTCTTTTTTACATAGAGCTGTTCAGGTGATATTTTCTAGTCAGCTTTTTACAGCTATGCTGCATCACTTTCAAGTGTTTCAACATTTGGGTATCATGGCCCTTTAACAGAAGATTGCCAATAATTGTAGTTTCTCAGGTCATTCCAGTGATCATGGATAAGACAGCTATTTTTTTTAGGCAAATTTCTACAATATTTTTTTTTTTGCATGATGCAAAGTCCAGCTATTGCTTCCTCTGAGAACTCGATTCATTTACAGTTTCATACATTTTCATAGTATAGACTTTTCATGAGCTAATCTAACAGTACAGTTTTACCTAGGCGATAAAATTATTGATCAGCAATCTTAAATAAAATGTTAAGTACATATTTCATAATCAATCGTTAGTGAAATATTGAGCTATTAGTTTATAAGTAGTCTCAATGTCTTTTTAAATTATAAGATATAAAAATTAAATAAATCAATATTATAAATACAGAGAGATAATAATACTGTATTCCGACTAAAACAAGCATTTCAGTTACTATTATAGATAGAACTAGAAAGAATATGGCTAAAATAAAAGGAATACTAAACCCAAATTGTTTTCTTTCATGATTCAGATAGAGCATGCCATTTTAGGCAGCTTTCTAATTTACTCCTATTATACATTTTTCTTCTTTTTCTTGCTATCTTTATTTAATAAGCAGGAATGTAAAGCTTAGGTGCCAGACCATTTTTCAGCACCCTGGATAGTGCTTGCTTATTGGGGGCTACATTTAGCCACCAATAAGCAAGAGTAACCCAGGCTCTGAACCAAAAATGGGCTGGCTCCTAAGCTTTACATTCTTTCTTTTTAAATAAAGATAGCATGAGAATGAAGAAAAAATTGATATTTTTAAGCAACTTTCTAATTTACTCCTATTATCAAATTGTCTTCATTCTCTTGGTATCTTTATATGAAATGCAAGAATGTAAGTTTAGATTTTTGGTGAACAACCTGGGTTGTTCTTTCTGCTTGGTGAATAAATTCATCTACCAATAAACAAGTGCTTTCCATGGTCTGAACCAAAAAAATAGCTTAGATGCCTTCTTTTTCAAATAAAGAAAGCAAGTGAACGAAGAAAAATTGATAATAGGAGTAAATTAGAAAGTTGCTTAAAATTGCATGCTCTATCTGAATCACGAAAGAAAAAATTTGGGTTCAGTGTCCCTTTAAGTAGATGAAAACATGAAAAAACATATTTATGCAATATTCATATTTATTTTGTTATACTGTGAATTTACTGTAAATATTTCACATTGCTTTGTTCTGCACATAGCAGAATATGATCTATGTATAATTTAGTAGATATTCCAATTTATATGTATCTGTATATATCTATAGCTATATATAATTATATATTTATATATATATATATATATATATATATATATATATATATATATATATATATATATATATATATTGTACAAGAAAACATAATATATATATATATATATATATAGAACAAATGTTGTTATGTGAAGAACATTAGAATCTAAAATATTCATATTTTCATGTCAGGTTAGCGCACTTGAGAATATACGATCGTGTATGCGCGCAAGTAGAGTGTTAGGTTTTTTTCCCACTTTTTTTGCTCTATTTACTTCTATGGGGGACTAAGTGAACGCACATCAATATTCTGGCTTCCATTTTTCCAATCATCAGGTTAGCGTGTTAACGAAAACAGTTTACTTTCAACTCATAATACGAGCACAACCTGAGACACGCAAAAAGCTTACTTCTAGCACAGTTAACGCTTTAGCAGGAGTGTTAATTTAGCGTTCCACTTCATCTGGCCAACAGTATCTATGGTATAGCTATTGCAAATAAAAATGTAAAAAAAATCCATAGGTTTTATATTTTTCCCATTTTTAGACGGTGTGATTCTTTCTTGCGCTTAGCATGTTTGCATTCATTTGACAAAGTAAACTGTATATGAATTAAGTAAACAACACTCATATCTAAACATGATTGAAACTACTAAAAGACTAGCAAATATCATTTCATATTTCTTGTGTAGGAAACAGTCAAAGACAACGCTCTTCTTTTCATGCCAAATGTCCTAAAGGTTTACTTAGAAAATGGACAAACCAAATCATTTCGTTTTGACAGTGGTACTTCCATAAAGGTAGGTGCAACCTTTCTATATAAATATGTTTTTTTTTTTTTACAAAATATGTTAAATCTGCCCAGTATCTTTCTAATCCTACAATCATAAAGCACAGTCAGTCACACAGTTACTTTAAATGATATGTAAATGTATTAGAAGTGAACCATGACAACATTAATATCAAATTGTACTCATTAGTTAAAGCCAAGGACCGCAGTAATGCAAAAATACAACTGACCCGAGCAAGCAATTCATGTTAGACTATGAAATAACAGCACTCACATATACACTGCAGTGTAAAAAGATATATTGCAGTAAAAAGTTAAGGCAACTGTCTCTTTAATCACTGCAAATAAAACCTGGAAGATAGCTCAGTAATAACATCTGACTAAGGGCTTAGTGTATTACATTTATCAGCTGTTTTGGTTTTATTTGCAACAAGTAAACTGTACTCTATGATCCCTTTTAGTGTACCACGTAAAGATGTCATTATTAGAGTAATATATGTCTTTTCAATACTAAAGTTTTTTCTACTTCAATTGAATTTGTTTAGAAAATTATGATCCATGACGCAAAACTGGAAACAGTTCCTGAATATATAATTGTCTATACCATGCAACTACTTTATTTCAACAAATATGTCTGATTTTTTTAAAAAATAAGTTCAACAATATTAGGATATTAGTCTATTGTTAAAATGATGCTGTCTAAAAAGATTCAGTAAAATATGGGCCCTGTGCTGAAATATGAATTAGCAATGGATGATGACAAGAAAGAAAAGTGCAAGGAGAGCGGATGCTAGGGAAACTGTTACATTGCATTAAGTGTTTCATGTTCCCATACCCCTTTGGCTACAGAAACGGAAAACAAATGTATCAAACACTTAGGGCCAGCTCACTCAAGCGCAACCCTCCTGCTTGCATTTTGTACATTTAAATTAAAAATAGTTTTTTATTTGTTTTGTGCCTCACTATAATTTTGTGAGTGATTTACATTTCCCAACAGAGCCTAATGTCTGGTAAAGTCAAAATAACGACTACTTCCCCTGTCTCACAAACACCTAAACCACCAGACCTCCATCATTTTTAGCCACTAAACTGCCACAACCCAACTGCTGTAAAATGGATGACTTAAGGGGACAGTAAAGACCAAATTTAATTGTAATGAAAGAACATGCAGTTTGAAACAACTTTCCAGTTCATTTTTATTCTCTTGGTATCCTTTGTGGAAGAGTAAAGTTAGGCAGGTTGATAGGGGCTTAGGGGTGTGCACGTGTCTATAGCCATTTATAACATTGATAAAAAAAAAGATAACTACAGCCTTGCGCACACTCCTGAGCTTACCTAAGATTACTCTTTAACAAATGATACAAAGAGAACTGAGCAAAATTAATCATAGAAGTAAATTAGAAAGTTGTTTAAAATGTCATGCTCTATCCAATCCCTTTGTGGAGTAGGTCCGCTACTGGTACTGTTCCTTTCACTTTGCCACAGTTAAGGTGGTGGAGAGGTTAAGAAGCAGTGGGTTTGCTCAAGCAAGCCTACACCACAAGGGTTTCAAAGTTAAATCCACAGTTAGACAAATGATGCCCATATTGTCCCTTTATATGGATCATAATACTGTATAGAACTCATGGGAACATCGCTTTATAAAATGACCTTAGGCTCATGGTTCCTCAATATGTTACGTAGAAAGTCAGTGTTATCCAGCAATCACGCCAATGGTGTAAGCTCCAGGGAGTAACTACCAACCTCTCCTGTATCAATGAAAGAAATAAAGGATTGAAGCTCACCAATATGCCAAAAAGTAATTCACTTTATTGTAGAGACAGGCAGGGTCCAAATACCACGACGTTTCGGAGCAGTGTGCCACATGATTAAGGGGCACACTGCTCCGAAACGTTGTGGTATTTGGACCCTGCCTGTCTCTACAATAAAGTGAATTACTTTTTGGCATATTGGTGAGCTTCAATCCTTTATTTCTTTCCTCAATATGTTACCCCAGTGCTTTTATTAGCCTTTGACTTGCTCCATTTGCTACACACATAGAACTTGACTTCTATACCTCGCACATTCCTGTGTTTTATGCAAGCCTACTGCTTATTGATCTCTGTGTATATATAGGTTGGTGCCACTTAGTTTACTGCAAATTTAAAGTTGATATATATATATATATATTTATATACGTATATATATATATTAAAGATTTTGGTTTTAATTAAAAGATACATCTGCTCAAAGCAACAGTAGCAATAATATAACAGTATTGCAACACATCCTGGAATGAGATGAATTAGTTAAACAGGCCGTATAAAATACAAAGCAGCATAAATAAAGCATTGTGTCCTTGGAAATCAGTTACACATGCCCTTTTGTGTTGCGCAGTAATTAGAATTTCCACTGTAAGTAGATTATTCAGCAATATCCTTCTATCATGGGGAATCACATTTCTGATCAACTTTCTACCCCAGGATTTGTACTTGTATAAGGCATTAAAGTATTCTGATCCTCAGCAGTTCTCTCGTCCTCATTAAGGAGACCAATGAGATCCTAAGCTGAGCTGTTGCAGCCAGCAATGTTTAATTGACACATTAATCTACCTAATCCACATGTGTCTATCTACTCTTCCAGTATTTATTTCACTGAATTCAACAACTCCCTATTAACAATCCTTACCATCTGTTTATACAATCAACATAAATAAATCTATGTGAGACAGATGAAAACATGATATCCAGGCATTGGTTCTGATTATAAGTAAAACCTATAGCAGATTGGATTTGGATTTGTCTCTTGAAGCTTACAGGGACTTGTTGCTTACATTTTGCTGACATTATATGACAGAGCAGTTAAACATGTTGAATTTTTTATTTTATTTTTTTGCAAGAAAAAAGGTTAAAAAAGCAGTTTAAATTAAATTATTAAATTTAAAGTGAAACTAAAAGGAAGTACATGATTGTCTAGAACTGAGTACTCAAATGTAGCTGCTCACTGACTAATATAGATAATGCCCACAGAAAAAGTTGTTCAGTGCAGGAACATCCACTAAAAAGTTCTGTAATAGATATTACAATTTTATTTCTCATATGGAACAGAGACAATTGTATCATGTTGCTTTAAGTGGTCGTAGAAAAAAATAAAATACTTCTGCTACTTGTATTGCCTGTTCTTTGGGATAGCTGATTATTATACCTGTAGCATAGAGTTCCACTTACTAAGTATTGTAAGCTGCTTTGGAGCCCTTGAGGGGCAGGTTCGCTCATGCTGCTTCTTACAATCTCTGTCATCTCTTGGTTGGCATAGAGAAATCACCATGAACATGCTCATTTAAGGTGATTGACAGGCCCTTCTCTCACACAATTGGTCGCGTAAGAGAAGGGGCGGCATTACACACTCCCTTGAGTGTGTAATGATACATATGGGCAGCGGAAAAACAGGGTCCGCTGCCGGTACGCTGCAGAGCCACATGGACAAGTTCTCAAATTGAAAACCTTGTCCACGCGCTGTTTAGTACATTTGGCACATATTGTGTATTTGTTGTATCCATTGCATTTTCAAATTTAAAGGGACATTAACTAATAAATGTTCTCATGCATTTAAGAGCAACAGTTGAACATTTTTGCAAGAAAGAAGGTATTATAAGGCTGATACTAAATCTAGAATATACAAAAAGGGGTTATAATAGTCTACACACTAATATGTGGCTGCCGTTCCCAGAACTACCACTAGACTCCTCAGTAGGTAGTGTAAACGTTAGAGAATGGATTTATGGGAGGCGCTCTAGGGGTTAATGTGCAATCTTCTCAAAAATGTCAATAATAGGATAAAAAATATATTAAGTAGATTATTCAGCATTTATTTCACAATACACATTTATAAACAAATTATAAGGCTGATACTAAATCTAACAGACAAGTAGCTGATAAGAGTTCATTGCATTCAATGCTGCCACATTAATACCCTTTCAAAACGGGTTGGTGTCTCTTTTTATCTCCTGAATTCAACTTGGCGGATTGATTTCCGCTGCTATCTCTTGTTTAAAACAAATACTGCAGTGTTGCAATTTTCAGTACAAGTGTTGGTTTCAAGAGACAAAATCAGCTATTCCAAATAACAAAATAAATGTAAAGGAAGTTTTGTAAACAATTAATACACTCCAACAGGTAAAATGGGTAATTGGAAACACATTATAGGTGAGATTTTACATACAATATCCCTTTAAACATCAGTCTCTCCCTTTCCGAACAGGGTCATGCCTCAACAAACTCAAAATATAAAAAAGAAAAAAGTTTGAGTAAACTAATATATTTTGAAATAATATACCATGACAAATTATCAAGCATATCTTTAAGATTCAAAATAGAAAAATATAACTTTAACACACATATAATCAAACATACAATAAGCAATTATAGAGCAATAATAGTGAAAGAAAACGTTTGCTGAGCAACTACAACCAGACTATTTGCTTTTATTAAAGTAACTGATAAAATATATTGCAGTCTAGCCCTACTCTCTCCTATTAGCTTCTTTTTTCTCTTTTATTTGCATAACCCCCTCAACTATATCTATTTCTTATTTGTCTACAAATACTCTAACTATCCTTCCCAGTGGTCACAAGCATTCCTCTATGTCAGTAGTTAAAGGGTCATAATACCCAAATGTTTAAGCACTTGAAAGTGATGCATTATAGCTGTAAAAAGCTGACTAGAAAATATCACCTGAACATCTCTATGTAAAAAAGAAAGATATTTTACCTCAGTAGCCACATCCCATTGTAAAGGACTTCTAAGCAGCAAATCTGTATGTCTGTCCATGGACGGCTAAGGGAGTGAGCTTACGTGCACTCTCATCTTATTTCCCTATTTAGTGTAAGGAAGTTTACAATGAAATCTCATGAGAGTTAAGTGAAATCTCATGAGATCACAGTAAAAGAGTCCATGACCTCAGCACTGTTGATGCTGATTGGCTGCTGTTAATTTCTTCATTTTTTATTTTTTTTTACCTGCAGCTGAATTATAACTTTTTACACACAACTTACTCTGCTGAGATGAGGAAATTGTGAGGTAAAATATCTTCCTTTTTTACATAGAGATGATATTTTCCTGTCAGCTTTTTACAGTTATACTGCATCACTTTCAAGTGATTTAACATATGAGTATTATGTCCCTTTAAAATGACATTAAACAGTAAGTATATTTTATAAGCACACTACTAAGATTATTCCCCACCTCCCCATATAAACATGGGCTCACCAATGAAAATATAAATACAATTAGCCCTAAATCAACATAGCAAAATAAAACGTTTAGGTAAATATATATATATATGGAATTGATCAAGAGAGAGCACTCACCGTGTTGTAAAGTCCAAATTTATTTAAGCATATGTAAACGTTTTTGGGGAGTAACCCCGTCCTCAGACAAGTGACAAAACAAACAGTGTATATCTTACCAGTGCTACTATTTATGGGATGAAGTCTGAACGCCGATAGTGCTCGTCTGTATATACTTTCCTCTTTTGAAACCAAGGGGTAAAAAAAGATTGCTTAAAATGTATGTCAGGCCTCACTCACCTCCATTAGCATTTAGCACACACATAAAGTGTAACAGCAGGAGTCGGACTTGACCCTTGCCCTGCATAAGCATGTTTTATTCATCTCCAGAAAACATCAAAAGCTAAAGTGACAACTATTACAGACGGCATCTCTGCCTACTCTGCCCTCCTACTCCTTCTCCCTATAGAGGCCATTCCCAATACTGGCTTATAGCATGCCCATGTTTAATAAATATATACAGATGGCTCATGCAAGTATGCATAAAATGTGCCCCCCCCACACCTTCCATAAATCTGCCACCCTAGGCATGGGCCTTGTTGGCCTAGGCCATGATAATACGCTCCTGAATTGCATAATTTACAGGTTACAGAATCAGCTTTTTAGCCTCTCAAGCAAGCTTGGGACAAGCACAATTATACACAAAATGAGGTGTGTTTTTTTTTTAACTGGGACAATTAAGAATTGATTAAGTCTACAACAAAAAACCTTTGACTAATGCAAAGAATAATGTAATCTAATAACCTTTTAAATGTATTATCTCCTTAAAGGATGTTATATTAACACTCCAAGAAAAGCTTTCTATAAAGTGCATTGAACACTTTTCTTTGATGCTGGAGCAACGTACAGAAGGAACTGGAACTAAACTCCTTTTGCTGCACGAACAGGAGACGCTAACTCAGGTGTTGTTTCATTTAATTTATTTAATGCTTTAAAATGACCTTAATATTTTTTTGCAGTTAACCCCTATACTTTAAAATATTCATGTCTAGAAGTAAGAAAATATACACAAGTTATACTGTCAGGGTTGTTCCAGAAATGTTAGTAATAGTTTATCTAATTAATTTCCATTTTCATAATTTTGTCCAGTCTCAAGTTAACTGATAAGTGGAAGAATAAACATAAGAAAAAAATATATATTTATTCTTTACTATATTTATGATTTTTTCAATATTTTGATTCATAAATATATTTAGCATTTATATTACACAATTAAAAGAAACCTTGGGTTATATATATAGGTAATCTACAATATACTAATACTTTTAATTAACTTAAAGGTACTGACAAAAATGCTTCTAATAAGACCTATCATTGTTTCAGTGATAGCTTTTACCGTGCATAGGTGCATGTATAGAATAGGTACATATGCTTTGTTTATTCTCATTGAAAGGGTGTGCCAGCAGTGGTGTGCATCACTGGGCTTTAGAGCATATGTAAATAGGCTATATTTTTCACATGCTCTTGTGCAGAGTAAAATTCTGGGATATCTTTTAGTAGAAACATTTTTAAAATGCATGTGTATTGTAAAAATGCTTTTATTCAAAACCGAAATGCATCCATGTGCTTTTCCATTTTGACCACCACATCCCTATAAGCTTAGTGTTATGTATTTTTCAAATGTAACCTCTTTTTTATAAACAATTTATTTTGAATTGTTTTAGGTGACACAAAAACCGAGCTCTCACATGATGAGATGTATGTTCAGGATAAGCTTTGTTCCAAAAGATCCAGTTGACTTACTCCGGAGGGACCCAGTGGCCTTTGAATACTTATATGTACAGGTATTTGCTTTTATACAATATATATGCAATTCACATAGACTATCTTCAATTTCAAGCAAATAACAAAACATTTTTTAACATTGGTCCCCCAGAAGGCACAATATATTGGCAAGAAAAGAAAATGAATAAGATACATTGCTTTGAAATTAGAAGATATATGAAAAATAATTAAATAATATAAATGCTTTACAAAAAGTATAGTAGATTTATGGAACAACTTACCATTTGTGTTCTAATTCTAAGAACCTAATGGTAATGTTGATATAAACAACAATTTGTCATTAATAATGTTATAAGATATCAGACCAGGGTCAAATGAAAAAAAAAATTATGGCTAGATCACAAGTGGAGCGCTAAATATCGCTTATGTGCAAGGGATATTAGCGCTCCACATTGTAATACCAGCGCATGATAATGCGTGCTGCTATAACACGTCAATCACAATGCGAGAAGCATTGCCCTTGCGAGATTGTACTTCCATACGGCTAGATTTAGAGTTTTGTCGGTAACGACCCGCGTAGCTAAAGCTGGCTTTTTTCTGGCCGCACCTTTTAAATAACTCTGGTATTGAGAGTTCACAGAATGGCTGCGTTAGGCTCCAAAAAAGGAGCATAGAGCATATTTAACGCAACTTCAACTCTCGATACCAGAGTTGCTTACGGACGCGGCCAGCTTCAAAAACGTGCTTGTGCACGATTCCCCCATAGAAAACAATGGGGCTGTTTGAGCTGAAAAAAAACCTAACACCTGCAAAAAAGCCGCGTTCAGCTCCTAACGCAGCCCCATTGTTTGCTATGGGGAAACACTTCCTACGTCTGCACCTAACACTCTAACATGTACCCCGAGGGCGCCATGTACTAAGGCGTCAATTTTTTCGCACAGACCATATCGAAATAACCCGCCGGCATTCACACCATGCGGATGGCACTTCGTTACATGAATGTACTAAAAACCAAGCCGTAAAATTTTGCGTCTATTGTGTGTCGAAGACAATCGGATTATTGATAACTTTGAAGCTTCGTTCGGCGCGAAAGAGCAAAGTTAAGAAGCAGTCTGCGACCTGATTGGTTTAGTTCTTTACCCACGTGACGATCTAGGTGTCATAATCGCATGGGCATTCCGGCCATTCTACAAAAATTAGACTTCACAGATTGCCACTCTTCTGGAGTCGCTGGAAGGCACACGTACCTTGGAAAGACGACCATCAAAGCATCAATAACTTTGGTTAGGTGCCTCGAAAAAGCAGACTGGCTGATGCCAATTATAACGCTAGACACAGCTTGGAATGAACTGGTGGCAAAAAAGTGTAAGGCTGCCAACAGTTTTAATAGTCCGGGTATGGCTTGTGAACGCGCTGTCATTGGTTCAAGGTATTCTGCTATTTCATTGTAAAGTTGCATAATAGCTTCTCTGTCCAAACGGAATCTCTGGATAATCTCTCGTTCAGCAATGCTTTCCAAACCCATACGTGGAAGGAAAACTCTAGGGACTCTAATTCTTCTACCTCTCCTTCTTTGCAAGTTGTCAACCGGTGCCTGTATAGCCCTTCTTCCTCGTAATTGAATTAATCGGAAAAGAAACATGTGTAAAAGTGTCTCCATCTTCATTCACTGATCCAAAAACCAATAATGCTACAATAGTAGTCTAGTCCTTTCACTTAAGTACTTCTACCTGGCGTCAGGTTGATACCCCCTATAGTTTTCTATTGTATTCGCTACCTAAATGGTCGCGAAGCAAATCACGCGAAGTTACAGTGAAAGTTGGAGCGGGCGGATTAGTTGTAACATTCATAATTTCCGATTACAGCGAATTTACGTGCGATCGAACATGTAGTAAGTGGAAAAAGGCTTCGGAACGATGAGTTGAGTAAAATTACAATCGCTGATGAAAATAGTGGTTTTTCGAGCAGATCGCAGATTGGTACATACGAGAAGCAGATCGTGAGCGAATTTTGACGCGGAAATACAGACGGACGGTCACTTCGAAGCTTAGTACATGGCGCCCCGAGTCTAAACACCCCTAACCTTACACTTATTAACCCCTAATCTGCCGCCCCCGCTATCGCTGACCCCTGCATATTTTTTTAAACCCCTAATCTGCCGCTCCGTAAACCGCCGCTACTTACATTATCCCTATGTACCCCTAATCTGCTGCCCCTAACACCGCCGACCCCTATATTATATTTATTGACCCCTAATCTGTCCCCCACAACATCGCCTCCACCTGCCTACACTTATTAACCCCTAATCTGCCGAGCGGACCGCACCGCTATTATAATAAAGTTATTAACCCCTAATCCGCCTCACTCCCGCCTCAATAACCCTATAATAAATAGCATTAACCCCTAATCTGCCCTCCCTAACATCGCCGACACCTAACTTCAAACATTAACCCCTAATCTGCCGACTGGAGCTCACCGCTATTCTAATAGTCTAACCCTAACACTAACACCCCCCTAAGTTAAATATAATTTAAATCTAACGAAATTAATTAACTCTTATTAAATAAATGATTCCTATTTAAAGCTAAATACTTACCTGTAAAATAAATCCTAATATAGCTATAATATAAATTATAATTATATTATAGCTATTTTAGGATTTATATTTATTTTACAGGTAACTTTGTATTTATTTTAACCAGGTACAATAGCTATTAAATAGTTAAGAACTATTTAATAGCTAAAATAGTTAAAATAATTACAAAATTACCTGTAAAATAAATCCTAACCTAAGTTACAATTAAACCTAACACAACACTATCAATAAATTAATTAAATAAACTACCTACAATTATCTACAATTAAACCTAACACTACACTATGAATAAATTAATTAAATACAATACCTACAATTATCTACAATTAAACCTAACACTACACTATCAATAAATTATTTAAATAAAATATCTACAAATAACTACAATGAAATAAACTAACTAAAGTACAAAAATAAAAAAGAACTAAGTTACAAAAAATAAAAAAATATTTACAAACATGGAGTTTTGTCGTTAGATTTCTACCGCTCACTTCAGCCACGACTCTAAATACGACTCTAAATACGACTCTAAATACCGGAGTTAGAAAGATCCCATTGAAAAGATAGGATACGCAATTGACATAAGGGGATCTGCGGTATGGAAAAGTCGCGGTTGAAAAAATACCGGCGGTAGCCTAAAACCAGCGTTAGGAGCCTCTAACGCTGGTTTTCACGGCTACCGCTAAACTCTAAATCTAGGCCATAGGCTCCTAGCACAGTGAAGGGGGTAAGTAGCGCAGCGATGGGCAGCATTTTTAAATATATATGTATATATATATATATGTATATATATATATATATACAGTGTATTTATGTGTTAAAATGTGTATATACACATATTAATACATAAATATATATGTATATGAGTATATATTTACATTGCAGTCTAGGGGGACACACAGTTCCCATAGACCGCAATGTAAAGGCCCTTTTAGTGCTGTTTTTTTCATTAATCAGATATCTAATCTATGCTAATCGCTACAGCAAGCTCGCGGTAGCAATAACCAGCCACTTGTAATGGCTGATTAATTATCTCGCTCCTGCAAATAGTCAAATTTTGTACAATAAATTAGCACTTCACTTCTAATCTAGCCTATAATGTGCATGCTTGGGTAATTTTGGTTTAGTAATTGCAATCTATTTGAATACTGATATATCAATCGCAATCCTTAGAAATGTTTATCTAATGATTTTTCTACAACATTTGCCATTAAAAGTATTGTGATCAACCTCGTAGTTTGTAAATTGCCATAGTTACATGTACAATAATTTAAGGTCATCTAAATTTGTTTGTATGGTTAATGAATGAATATGGGTGTGCTTATGACATTATCACATGATTTACATAGACCTTCATGAAAGGAAATTAAGATAGCCATCGTATCATCATATAATTTCAAATTAGTTAGATGAATTTTAGCTGTGTAGTTCAAATTTAGAATGAAAGTGACAAACAGGCTGTAGATGTATAAAAAAATAACCATTAAAGTTTTTCTTTCACAACACTTCTTTTGCACACATTACACTTACATAAAGACAGCACACATACACACAAAGCGTATGACTGCTGTTGGGGTAAAGGGGAGTGAAAAGAGGAGAGAGTGAATGATAGAGAGGGAGTTAGAAAAAGAGACTGGCAAAGTTAAAGGGGAGACAAAGGGTAAAGTAATAGGAAGTGTGAAAGAAGGGGAGACAGAAGAGAAGAGAGAGGACAATGACAGCAAAAGGTTGCTGAGAGGGGATGGTAGGAGAGAAAGCAAGGTAAGCACAAATAAAGAAAAAGGTCGGACTTAAAAAATAAATATAGATTCTCACAATGAAGAATACTGGACCGATATTGAGCCTTAACTAGAGCAGTTACAGGGTTCAAATAATATCAGTAAATTTCCTAACAAATATGGAGGCCCCCAAATTACTGATAACAATATATATAGAAGGTCACACAGAGAGAAGCACACTCACAGGAACGAACAACTGGCTCAATACTATTGTTAGCCTGTTCTATGCCGATTTACCACCTAGGTGCAACTTCTTTTAGCCCAGTAATGCTTTTTACCGAGTAGAACTTTCCTGTAGTATATCAGTCTGATCCCGCCTATTACAAACTGTCCAGCGCTGAAATACCAGGAAACAATACTCTGAGCAAGGAAAACAGCAACCCCAGACGATCGTTTCGGCCTTCATTGAGCCTCGTCAGTGAGGTGTTATAGAAGGTGTTATAAAGTACACTTAAATTTTATTGACATCTGGGATGAAAACTAATGCAAGTTATTGTCAGTTAAAAAAAAAAAAAACGGACACTGTCTTTGTCAACTTTAGATAGCAAATCCACTGTTATTTTATAGTCAAGTATGCTAAGAAATCAGGGGTAGATGTCCAATTTGGACAATCTTTAATCAGTGGAAATACTGAGAAACTAAATATTTTAAAAGAGGCATAGAATGTTCAGGGGTTGTTGATATGGAGGATTCCCCATACTTC
Organism: Bombina bombina; assembly: GCF_027579735.1. Lineage (NCBI taxonomy): Eukaryota > Metazoa > Chordata > Amphibia > Anura > Bombinatoridae > Bombina > Bombina bombina. The sequence continues at coordinate 743,953,880 of NC_069501.1, read as the reverse complement.
AGGGAAGCTGGTAAGTAGATAATATTAAGACAATTAAGTACAAACGATTCCCTTATATTTAAATCTTCTTTTCACAGGTGCCTGTTGTTTTTTTACTTTGCAGATAAAATAACTTGTACTCAAACCATACAGTCTGGAATAAAGTCCAACTAAACTAAATACATCCAGCAAATGTACTACTTGAAAATCATCACAAAATCATTGTGCTGAAAAGTCAGGGGAAGAAAATCATCGGCTCTATTTAAGAAGCTGCAAATGCTGCTTTGGAGCGCCTTCGAGGTCAAGCTCTCGTGAGCCTGTAACTGATAGTTAAGAAGCAGCAGTCATCAGACTTAGATATCAGCTCTGAGCTGGTAGTTTGCAATATAATTTTTGTTTAAACTTATTGAGTATATCTTAATATTATGTTTTACACATGTACCGTATGTGTATATTCACTTCTGAAGATTAAAAAAATATAAAAACAGTATATAGCAAAATTAGAACAGTGTCTATAAACAATTAAAGTTAAAAAGGAAATTATACCATACAACACTGTGCACTATAATGTAATGGGATACTATTCAAAAGGTGATCTTCTTCGTACTTCAAAGAAAATGTATAGAAACCTTCATAGTGTTAAACAATATGAGAATATCCCTTTAAGCACAATAGGAAAACTACTCACATGATTTTGAGCTACTGTAGCTCTTAGTGATGCGCTCAGTACAAATGGATAAAAGACTGTCGCCTAGATTACGAGTCTTGCGTTAGCCTTAAAAAGCAGTATTGAGGGGTCCCAACGCTGCTTTTTAACGCCCGCTGGTATTACGAGTCTGGCAGGTACAGGTGTACCGCTCACTTTTTTTCCACAATTTTCACATACCGCAAATCCCCTTACGTCAATTGCGTATCCTATCTTTTCAATGGGATTTTCCTAACGCCGGTATTACGATTGCTTGAAAAGTGAGCGGTACACCCTCTCCTGTCAAGACTCCTACTGCATTTAAAAGTCAGTAGTAAAGAGTTTTATGGGTTAACGCCGTAACATAAAACTATTAACTAAAGTGCTAAAAAGTACACTAACACCCATAAACTACCTATTAACCCCTAAACCGAGCCCCCCCTCCAAATCGCAAACACTTAACTAAAGTTTTTAACCCCTAATCTGCCGACTGGACATCGCCGCCACTTAAATAAATGTATTAACCCCTAAACCGCCACACTCCCGCCTCACAAACACTAGTTAAATATTATTAACCCCTAATCTGCCGTCCCTAACATCACCGACTCTTACCTACATTTATTAACCCCTAATCTGCCACTCCCAACTTTGCCGCCACTATACTAAATGTATTAACCCCTACACCAAAGTCTAACCCTAACCCTAACACCCCCTAACTTAAATATAATTTAAATAAAATGAAATAAAATTACTACAATTAAATAAATTAATCCTATTTAAAACGAAATACTTACCTATAAAATAAACCCTAAGCTAGCTACAATATAACTAATAGTTACATTGTAGCTATCTCAGGGTTTATTTTTATTTTACAGGCAACTTTGTATTTATTTTAACTAGGTACAATAGTTATTAAATAGTTATTAACTATTTAATAACTACCTAGCTAAAATAAGTGCAAATTTACCTGTAAAATAAACCCTAACCTAAGTTACAATTACACTTAACTCTACACTATAATTAAATTAATTACCTAAACTAACTACAATTAAATACAATTAAATACAATAAACAAAGTTACGAAAAAAAACCTCTAAATTACAGAAAATAAAAAACAAAATACAAATTTTTAAACTAATTACACCTAATCTAATCCCCCTAATAAAATAAAAAAAGCCCCCCCAAAAAATAAAATTCCCTACCCTATACTAAATTACAAATAGCCCTTAAAAGGGCCTTTTGCGGGGCATTGCCCCAAAGTAATCAGCTCTTTTACCTGTAAAAAAAAATACAATACCCCCCGGAACATTAAAACCCACCACCCACACACCCAACCCTACTCTAAAACCCACCCAATCCCCCCTTAATAAAACCTAACACTAACCCCTTGAAGATCACCTTACCTTGAGATGTCTTCACCCAGCCGGGCCGAAGTCCTCCAAGAAGCCAGGCACAAGTGATCCTCCAGATGGCCAGAAGGCTAGATTACGATTTGTGGTAAGAGCTGCTCGGTGCTAACTTGCAAGTTATTGCCACCTCTCACCTCCCTACAGCGCTGCTATTATAAGTTTACAAAATCCTGGCGTTAGAAGGCAATAAGTGAGCATTGAGCAAAATTTAGCTTCATACCTCACTCCAATACCAGCGCCGCAGTGAGCTGGTTTTACGTGCTCATGCATAATTTCCCCACAGACATCAATGGGGAGAGCCAGTTGGAAAAAAAGCCTAACACCTGCAATAATGGAGCGTAAAGCTCCGTAACACAGCCCCATTGATTCCTATGGGAAAACAAAAGCTATGTTTACACCTAACACCCTAACATGAACCCCAAGTCTAAACACCCCTAATCTGCTGCCACTGACATCGCCGACACCTACATTATACTTATTAACCCCTAATCTGCTGCCACCGCTGCCACCTACCTACACTTATTAATCCCTAATCTGCCGCCCCCAATGTCGTCGCCACCTACATTAAAGTTATTAACCCCTAATCTGCCACCCCCAACGTTGCTGCCACTATACTAAAGTTATAAACCCCTAAACCTAACCCTAACACCCCCTACTTTAATATAATTAAAATAAATCTAATAAAAAATTCCTATCATTAACTAAATAATTCCTATTTAAAACTAAATACTTACCTGTAAAATAAACCCTAAGATACCTACAATATAACTGATAGTTACATTGTAGCTAGCTTAGGTTTTATTTTTATTTCACAGGCAAGTTTGTATTTATTTTAACTGGGTAGACTAGTTATTAAATAGTTATTAACTATTTACTAACTATCTAGCTAAAATAAATACAAATTTACCTGTAAAATAAAACCTAACCTGTCTTACACTAACACCTAACCTTACACTACAATTAAATCAATTACATTAATTAAATACAATTAACTAAATTACAAAAACAAACAAACACTATATTACACAAAATAAAAAAAGAAATGATCAAATATTTAAACTAATTACACCTAATCTAATAGCCCTATCAAAATAAAAAAAGCCCCCCCCCCCCAAAAAACAAACAAAAAAAAAACGTAGCCTACAATAGACTACCAATAGCCCTTAAAAGGGCCTTTTGCGGGGCATTGCCCCAAAGAAATCAGCTCTTTTACCTGTAAAAAAAAATACAAACAACCCCCCAACAGTAAAACCCACCACCCACACAACCAAACCCCCCAAATAAAATCCTAACTAAAAAACTAAAAAGCTCCCCATTGCCCTGAAAAGTGCATTTGGATGGGCATTGCCCTTAAAAGGGCAGTGTTTGTTTTTTTTGTAATTTAGTTAATTGGATTTAATTAATGTAATTTATTTAATTGTAGTGTAAGGTTAGGTGTTAGTGTAACTCAGGTTAGGTTTTATTTTACAGGTAAATTTATATTCATTTTAGTTAGGTAGCTAGTAAATAGTTAATAACTATTTACTAACTAGTCTACCTAGTTAAAATAAATACAAACTTAGCTGTAAAAAAAAAAAAAAACCTAAGATAGATACAATGTAACTATTAGTTATATTGTAGCTAGCTTATGGTTTATTTTATAGGTAAGTATTTAGTTTTAAATAGGAATTATTTAGTTAATGATAGGAATTTTTTATTATATTTATTTTAATTATATTAAAGTTAGTGGGTGTTAGGGTTAGATTTAGGATTAGGTTTAGGGGTTTATAACTTTAGTATAGTGGCGGCGATGTTGGGGGCGGCAGATTAGGGGTTAATAATATTTAACTAGTGTTTGCAGTGCGGGAGTACGGCGGTTTAGGGATTAATATGTTTATTATAATGGCGGCGATGTCCGGAGTGGCAGATTAGGGGTTAATAATTTTATTATAGTGTTTGCGATGCGGGAGGGCCTCGGCTTAGGGGTTAATAGGTAGTTTATGGGTGTTAGTGTACTTTTTAGCACTTTAGATATGAGTTTTATGTTACGGTGTTGTAGCATAAAACCCATAACTACTGACTTTCAGTTTACGGTATGGATCTTGTAGTTATGGGCTGTACCGCTCACTTTTTGGCCTCCCAGGCAAACTCGTAATACCGGAGCTGTGGAAGTCCCATTGAAAAAGGACTTTTTGGGGGGCGTGGCTAAGAAGAGACCATGATCGGTCGCTTTTCATGAAGCTCCTGGGTCTATTTACACAATTAGATCAACAAAATAGGTGGCACAAGTTAATGCTGTTCTGACTAATAGTGGTATAAATGTGTATCAGGTTGCCTGTGTGTCTGATAATATTCTCACCATACATAGGTGGTGTGTAAAATTAAAAGGTAAATGCTGTCTCTCCAAGACAATAAAGCTTCCAGATTCAAATTCTATAATACAAATATATATATTTATTAAATAAAAGTTTCTAATATATGAAATAAAAAAAATTACGATTTATTCACATGTAGTGATCAGTTGACAATTTTTTAAAACAATGTATAAAATAAGGTAATACAATATTAAAAACACCGGTGTTTTTTTATACACAAAAAACTATAAAAACTCAAATTGAGATAATATAAGCAAGCAGGTATACTCAGAAGATAAAACCAAAACTTAAACAGAGAGGACTCATATACCTCTAAGCATATGACTAGCAAAAGACATATGTAAATGCATAAATGAGTATATGAACCTGTGTCCGGTATCCGTTAAATCAGCGTGTACATATGTAATTCACAGATATTTAAGGGTTAAGCAAATCTTATACAGTTCCTTATTGCTTAATGTTCTGGCAAACATGTGGTGACTATCCTTCCGTAAAAAATATATTGAAGCAAATGTATATTGAAACGAGTGTGGCAAAATGTAGCCAATACTATGTAGCTGATGTGTTAGTTTTTAGATTTCAGCGTCTCTGTTATTAAACCAGAGGTGGGTTACATACGGTTTCTTGCTGGGTGTGGGGATTCCTTCCTTCAAACAGTGCACTGTTGACGTCTTCCTTCTGCTGTGCAGAAAAAGCCGGTGGGATACTAAGTCCCTTAGCCTCCGTTTACCAGCGGTGTTGGTGGTTGTACCCTTGAATTTGTTGTTTACCCAGTAGCGGGCCTTGATGTTAGTTTCGTGAGCTCCGGTCACAACTTGCTTTTGTCTTTGTGGGTATATAACCCAGACTCGGTCTTTATTTTCACCGGTCTCCTCGCTGTTATCACAGCCTCTTGAGAAAGGCAGAACGCCGAAACGCGTAGAAACCTGATCACTTGAAAGAAACCTGATCACTTGAAATTAAGAAGTGAGCCAAAACAAGTCAGCTCCAGAGGAGAACTTTGTCGGCTGTGATAACAGCGAGGAGACCGGTGAAAATAAAGACCGAGTCTGGGTTATATACCCACAAAGACAAAAGCAAGTTGTGACCGGAGCTCACGAAACTAACATCAAGGCCCGCTACTGGGTAAACAACAAATTCAAGGGAACAACCACCAACACCGCTGGTAAATGGAGGCTAAGGGACTTAGTACTCCACCGGCTTTTTCTGCACAGCAGAAGGAAGACGTCAACAGTGCACTGTTTGAAGGAAGGAATCCCCACACCCAGCAAGAAACCGTATGTAACCCACCTCTGGTTTAATAACAGAGACGCTGAAATCTAAAACCTAACACATCAGCTACATAGTATTGGCTACATTTTGCCACACTCGTTTCAATATACATTTGCTTCAATATATTTTTTACGGAAGGATAGTCACCACATGTTTGCCAGAACATTAAGCAATAAGGAACTGTATAAGATTTGCTTAACCCTTAAATATCTGTGAATTACATATGTACACGCTGATTTAACGGATACCGGACACAAGTTCATATACTCATTTATGCATTTACATATGTCTTTTGCTAGTCATATGCTTAGAGGTATATGAGTCCTCTCTGTTTAAGTTTTGGTTTTATCTTCTGAGTATACCTGCTTGCTTATATTATCTCAATTTGAGTTTTTATAGTTTTTTGTGTATAAAAAAACACCGGTGTTTTTAATATTGTATTACCTTATTTTATCCATTGTTTTAAAAAATTGTCAACTGATCACTACATGTGAATAAATCGTCATTTTTTTTATTTCATTTATTAGAAACTTTTATTTAATAAATATATATATTTGCATTATAGAATTTGAATCTGGAAGCTTTATTGTCTTGGAGAGACAGCATTTACCTTTTAATTTTACACACCACCTATGTATGGTGAGAATATTATCAGACACACAGGTAACCTGATACACATTTATACCACTATTAGTCAGAACAGCATTAACTTGCGCCACCTATTTTGTTGATCTAATTGTACACAAAACCGTTGGGATAAGTTTTTTAAGGTGAGCATAGTTCTGCCCACTGAATAGGCAATCACTATCATATATTATTCTATTTACACAATTTTCAAGTTTTACAAGATTTAAAGCTCCTGATCTATTTGTAAACTACAGCAACCTACCACTACTTCTTTTGAGATACTAAGCTGAGCCGAGATGGGCTTATAGCAACACCCAGGAACTGAACAAGCCAGCAATAATTTTCGGCCGCCATCCGCACTTGGCTCTGCACGATCTCCGTCAGCCTAATCAAGTTTGTTGATCTCGCATTTGTATTCCAAGTATATGAGAGGCTGGTGCCCTCTCTCCGAGGCATCTACTTGACCAGCTTTCACAACTTGGACTCCTACTCCCCGTGCCGAGTCGAATGAGGAGGCGGCCTGCAATTTTCCTATCTAACCCCCCCCCCCCCGGTTTTCCGGGTATTATGGGCCAATCTAACTACTGTTTTACAGGATGGAGGATTTCCGACTAGCTATAGAAACATTGCTCCTTGATCTGGGTCGGCAGATAGACACAGAGTTTGCTGAGCTCAAAGATTGCATCCTAGAGGCCCGTACAAAGTATGGCGCCCGACACCCATGCGTGATGTCTCCTAGTACTGACCCAGCTGAACTTCACCTCTTAGCAGCGCAGACCTTAATTGACCGACCAGCTGTGAAGGCAATAACACCAGATGACAACACGGCAGTAATCAGTGTGCACAGCTCTGAGACACCTACTCCAGCTTACCCATTTCGCCCCTCTACCACCTCACAGGAATCCCGAAGAGCGAGTGTCATTTTGCCCCCAGATATAGCGCAACCGACTCACTCCCAACTGCCCTTCCTCACTTCAGCCCTAATCGGGACAATAACATCCTCCCTCTCATTTCCGTTGTCCTGGTCGGGAGATGCGGCCGGCTCCCGGGCGGGGCATCCGGAACTGTTGCAGTTATACACTACCCCAGAGTTTCCATACGAGAAGGAAGGAACCCTAACAGCTCTCTCTCTAGCCCGGTTCATGGCAGAGTCATCCCGGGTACTTCTAGTGGATATTAGCACTGTTATTAGCAAAGAGCAAGACTTATATCACAGTGACTCAATCCAGACTCGCTCTGGCGTAGGTTAAACCTGGAGAAATTTTAACAATGCACAATTTGTTTAAAACAAGATGTGAATCTCTGGACGCGGATAAGTTTGTTTATATAATAATAGGTGTTATTTGTTGATTGGTTATAGAATTAGCATATATCAGCTGTGCGGTGGGCTAATAGTTTGCTACTTTAAATGAATATGTAATTTGTTATTAGAGGTCTTTCTGTGGGAAAGTCTTTTGCACAGATTGTTTGCAGAGTTAATTGTTTTGCTTATAGGCATATTTATACTCTGATTAAGTCCATTAACGATCTGCCTGGATCCCTTCACACTTATATCATATTTCTCTCTTATGCCACATCATCAGGTATAATATATAGAGGTACCTTTGGCTACTTGGATTCTATGGGAGCTATTGTGGTAAGATGTCACATGGTCTACACTACAAGTAAAGGTTTTTCATACACTGGCCTTAAGACATTAGAGATACTAGAAACAGGTTCCATATACACAATCTTAGGCCCTACGCTCCTTATCTCTCTTATGACCCTTATAGCTAATATTAGCTAGGTCTGAACTTGATTTTGAGTTATGAATAGTATGAAAGTATAATATGTTACCCATATAGAGATCTGTAAGTCTGTATTATGGTTTGGGCAATGTTTCTCCCTAAGAGTTGCTATACTTCTGCTCCTATATGAAACTCCTCTTGCTTAGAACTATGTTTGACCTCATATATTCTCCCATAATTGTCAGACCCCACCATCTAATTGAGAACTACCATAGTCCAATGCTTAACCTGAGGTGTCTTGAGTGGGTACCTACCTGTTCTGATTTAACTCCCAGTAGTAATTCCCAGTAGTCTATGCACCATGTCACTTTTCACATTTCTTAAACTAAGGGTCCCCCTCCTTGCTGGCCAATTCATGACAACTTTGTTAATACCCACCGCTAGAATTATTTTCTCATTGCACCTTGTTCCTTACTAAAATTGCCATGTCTTTAGTATTATTCTTTTGTAGTGTGAATAGTATATAAGCAACCTAGAGGTACAAGATACCTATTTATTGTAATTTGTTGTGATATTGTTAGTTTTAAGGGTTCTAAGAATTGTTACTTATGTTTTAATTCTGTTCTATATAATGCAAAACCCCACAGACAGGTCCCACCTCTTTTAAGAGATATACTAGTCTATCCACTTCCCTCTTCCATTACCTTCCCTTCTAAGCTCGCCCACTGACAACCTAATTAGCCATGGTCATCAATGCACATGTATCCTTTGTTATGGATCCCTACTGGAAAATACTCCATCCTATCTCTGAAGTATAAGTTTATAAAGGTCCAATTTCCCTCCTTATTGTCTTACTGAGCGGCTCTTGTCTGCTGATTTCCCCCTCCCACCTACCAATATTTAGGCCCATGGAGTGGCCATTCCAAAAGTCAACTTCCTCATTATAGTTTGAATCAGTTTTCAAAGGTCCAAAAGTGACCTCTAATGTCAAAGAGGAATCATTTGTAGACATAATATAAAATAGAGGTTTAAATTGCTAACTCATAATAATCTGAGATGCTTTGTGTTTATTAGTAACTAACTGTAAGTTTTATTATCTGTTGTATTTATGTTATTCATGATGTCCCATCAGGTGATGTATAATGCACATAACCTCAATAAAAAATTATTTGAAAGAAAAAGGACTTTTTGAAAGCTGCGGTAGTTACGTTGCATTCTGGCCAAAAAAGTGTGCGGTGCAGCTAAACCTGCAAGACTCCGTAATACCAGTGGTAGTGAAAAAAAGCCTTAACGCTGCTTTTTCACTCATACCGCAAAACTTATAATCTAGCCGCAAGTTTTTATTCTTGTTGAAATGGTTTACATTTTGAAAACCCAGGGATACTCATGCATAACATTTCTGACAGGTCTTCTGTATATATTTTCTGGTAGGAAAATGCATAACAAGATTGTTTAATTCCAATATTTGTCTACATTTCATGTTAATTCACATATTTGTTATTTCCATTTGCAAACAAAATACAAAATGATTATGTCTTCTTGATAGACCATAAAGGCAGATCCCAAAATAGTTTTGTTTGCAAGTTACAAAAACCTTAACAGTGGCTGATGATTATACATAAAATATTGTTTCTATTCTACGTTAAATTCTATTTCTTTTACTCGCTTCTTATTAAACAATTGTTCAACATGAAATATAACTATTTAGTTTTTTCATAAACTATTTCATCATTTTCCTTGACACAAGTATAATGAAGTTCTTTCATAGCTGAAAGGTATTGTAAACATTGTGAAAATGTTTGCTCATAAAAATATGATGCAGTAAATTGACTAGAGAACATGTATATTTATGCTTTTTTGCCTGCCTTTGCTTTTCTGTGAGTCTAATGCGCCACCTAATGGTTTCTTTACAGAGTTGCAATGATGTTGTGCAAGAGAGATTTGGACCAGAGTTGAAATATGACATTGCACTGAGGCTAGCAGCACTACAGATGTATATTGCAACAATCACTACTAAGCAAACACAGAAAATTTCTATGAAATATATTGAGTAAGTATATTTGTATGTTTATTATTATTATTATTATTATTATTATTAAAACATGAATGATGTTATTTCAAATAATAAATATTTTCCCATTTTACAACAAGGGAATATATTTTTTAGATTTTTACATGAAATACACAGGATTTGCTGACTCTTAGGGGTAGATTTATTATATGCCGGGCGGACTTGATTCGCTTTAGCATACGCTGTCGACATTTAACATTGCACAAGCATTTCTTGTGAAATACTTGTGCAGTGCCGCCCCCTGCACATTTGCGGCCAGAAATGTGGCGGACAAGTTAAGGAGCAGCGGTGTTAAAACCGCAGCTTCTTAACTTCAGTTTCCGGCAAGCTGGAAACTTTGAGCAGAGACAGCAGCATACGCTGCTTGTTAAATCTGGCCCATAGAGCCATAAGGTTTTGATCTTGATGATGTGATAAGGTTGATGTGATATTTACATAATTACAGTATATTTTAGAAAACAAACTGAGCCTTTTCTCTTAAATCTGACAATCATTTTTTTTAATAATCCATTGATCAATTTGATTAATCATTTAAACAATATAGCATGCAATACATATTAGTTAACTATCGCCTAGATTAAGAGATTTACGCTAAGCAGTATGCGAAAATAACGCCAAAAATTGCGTTATTTCACTCTTCCTAGCGCTGCCATTACGAGTTACTGAAAAGCCTCCTTGTGCTGTGCAGTATGATGCGTTAAGCTCTATACCGCACAAAATCCAAGGGCTGAGTTTACGTGCTTGTGCACACTTTCTAACATAGACATCAATAGGGAGAAAGCGTTAGAAAAAAAAATAACACCTGAAGAGCAGAATGGCAATCGCCATATTGCAACCCCATTGATGTCTATGGGGAAAAGAAAGTTACATTTAAACCTAAAACCCTAACATAAACCCCTAGTCTAAACACCCCTAATCCGCTGTTCCCGACATCGGCCACCCTAAATAAAGCTATTAACCTCTAATCCGCCGCTCCCCAACATTGCCACCACTAAATAAAGTTATTAACCCCAATCCACCGCTCCCCAACATCTCTGCCTCTAAATAAAGTTATTAACCCCTAATCTGCTGCTCCCAGACATCACTGATACTTAAATAAAGCTATTAACCCCTACCCCGCCGCCCCATTGAAAAACATTAAATTAAACTATTAACCCCTAAACCTAACAACCCCCCTAACTTTAAATTAACAATACAATATAACTGTCTTAAAATAAATAAAAACATTAGAAATTAAAATAAAATAAGTTTAAACTATAAATTAACCTAACATTACTATTCTAATAAAATAAAAAAAATACCAATTAAAAAATCTTAAATTACAAAAAATAATAAACACTAAATTATGAAAAATAAAAAACACTAAGATTACAAAAAATAATAAACGAAATGATCAAAAATAGAAACAATTACACCTAATCTAATAGCCCTATAAAAAAGCCCCCCAAAATAAAAAGACCCCCTAGCCTACAATAACCTACCAATAGCCCTTAAAAGGGCCTTTTGTAGAGATTTGCCATAAGTTAAACAGCTCTTTTACCTGTAAAAAAAATACAAAGTTCCCCCAACAGTAAAACCCACCACCCAACCAACCCCCCAAAATAAAAAAACCTAACTCTAAAAAAAAACTAAGCTAACCATTGCCCCTAAAGGGGCATTTTTATGGGCATTGCCCTTAAAAGGGCATTCAGCTCATTTTCACTGCCCTTAAAAGGGTATTCAGCTTTTTTACAATTTGCCCAAAGCCCTAATCTTAAAAATAAACCACCCCAAAAAATAAAAAAATTACCTAACACTAACTCCATAAAATCTACTCACGGTTCATGAAGTCCGGACATCCATCTCCATCCAGGCAGCGAGAAGTCTTCATCCAGGTGGCGACATCTTTATCCATCACGGGGGCGTTTTCTATCTTCATCCCGGCAACAAGGAGCGGAGCCATCCTGGACCAGCGATGACATCCTGCGTGGAGCGTTCTCTTCATACGGTCACCGCCATACACTGAAGTTGAATGCAAGGTACCTGTTTCAAAATTGCGTACCTTGCATTCCTATTGGCTGATTTGATTGATTTTATATGCTGTTCAAAACAGTCAATAGGATGGGAGCTACTTAAATCATATTGGCTGATTTGAACAGCCAATAGGATTTCAGTAGCTCTCATCCTATTGGCTGTTTTGGGGTGGGGTTTTTTTCAGGTTAGGGCTTTGGGCAAATTGTAAAAGAACTAAATGCCCTTTTAAGGGCAATGAAAAAGAGTTGAATGCCCTTTTAAGGGCAATGCCCATACAAATGCCCCTTTAGGGTCAATGGGTAGCTTAGGTTTTTGTTAGAGTTAGCTTTTTTATTTTGGGGGGTTAGTTGGGTGGTGGGTTTTACTGCTGGGGGACTTTGTATTTTTTTACAGGTAAAAGAGCTGTTTAACTTAGGGCAATGTCCTACAAAAGGCCCCTTTAAGGGCTATTGGTAGTTTATTGTAGGCTAGGGGGTGTTTTTATTTTGGGGGGCTTTTTTATTTTTATAGGGCTATTAAATTAGGTGTAATTGTTTTTATTTTTGATAATTTCGTTTATTATTTTTTGTGATCTTAGTGTTTTCTATTTTTCGTATTTTTAGTGTTTTTTTTTTGTAATGTTAGATTTTTTTAAATTTTTTGTAGGATTAGTTTTTTTTTAAAATTTGTAATTTAGGATTTTTAATTGCTAGTTTTTCTTTATTAGAATAGTAATGTTAGATTAATTTATAGTTTAATGTTAGGTTTATTTTTATTTCACAGGTAAGTTTTTATTTATTTAAATATTGTTATATTGTAATTTTAATTTAAAGTTAGGGGGGTGTTAGGTTTAGGGGTCAATAGTTTAATTTAGTGTTTAGCGATGTGGGAGGCCGGAGGTTTAGAGGTTAATAGGTTTATTTAGTGGCGGCGATGTGGGAGGCCGGAGGTTTAGGGGTTAATAACTTTATTATAGTGTCGGCGATGACGGGGAGCGGTGGTTTAGGGGTTAATATATTTACATAGTGTTGGCGATATGTGTGGGCAGCAGATTAGGTGTTAATAAATGTAATAGTCACAATGGGGGTGGGCGGCAGATTAGGGGTTAATAAGGTTTAAATAGTGTTTGCGATGTGGGGGGGGCGGTGGTTTAGGGGTTAATAGGTAGTTTATGGGTGTTAGTGCACTTTGTAACAGTTTAGTTATGAGTTTTGTGAAACATTTTTGTTTCACAAAATCCATAACTACTGCTCTCAGATGGCGGTATGGGTTGTGTTGGTATAGGCTGTAACGCAAGCATTTTAGCCTGAACACACAACCTGTTATACCGGCGCTATGGAAATCCCATACCGCCGCGAATTGTAATACGCGTTCCCGGCCATTCCATGCGCAATGGCTAATTTTATAGCTGTACCTGTAACGCAAAACTCATAATCTAGCTGTATGTTAATGATTACAGCTTTAACATATTTATTTTTTCGGTGTACTCAATTATGTGCAATTGTATATCATTGCGTGCAAAAACTCTTATGTGTTGAAGGCACTCAGGAAAAATTGACTAGAAATGGGAAAAACAAAAGCATTTTTAAAAAATTAACATAAATAAAGGAAATTGTAAACAATTTGCAATGTGTGGACAGATGAACAGAGGTAGATAAAGGCACAAATTGAAATCTCAGTTTGGGAGGAAAGGATTTACCTGCTAAGATAAATATGCCACACAAATAACAGAGATCATTTAACGGTTCACTCTTTTTTACTAGGTAGATATTGTAAAACAATATGTTTATAACTCCTTCTTACAATTGTATTCCTTCTTAAAAGACATCTGGACCACTAACAGATTTTTTTTGTTTGTTTCTTGTTATATCTGGGAGAACTAAATAAAAAACATGGATTCAAACAATATGAAACTTCATCACTTTGCTAAACTATGCCTTATGCACCAACTACTGAGGTTTCAACATCTAAAATAAATCAGTTTTGCATACCAAAATAGCACAGGATGGATAATAACCCCCCTCCCCACTACAAGCTCCACTGATCATTTCACTTGACAGGTCATGGCTCCTATATGAGATATCACTTTGTATAATTCTAAATTAAACTCATAAAATTCTAGGGAGCACTGATATAATTTAAGTCTAAGGCTTCATGGAAAATAAGTGATTCGCTTTGGAGTTGAAATGGAAGAGGCTGACACATTAAGGAATGTTTATTAAGGGACAAAACCAGGGGATGATTTACCTCTGAAAGGAATTGCTACTGATAATAGGTTAGTTGACCCTTCACAAGGTTGATGGGAATGGAAAGTCTCAGCTAGAGACTTGTTGAAAAAGTTTGTAAACCCTATGTAGCGTAAAAAGTGACAACATAAAATAGCATAATCTACCATAATAAATCTAATATGGAAAATCAGTGGTATACAGTGGACAGGATACTAAGGAATACTAAATGAAATGTGATCCACATCATCTAGATTTTTTTTAAATTATGACAGAATGAATATAGACAGGTCAATTGACAACCGATATAAGGTCCATATAAGCAATTATTAGCTGGCCTACTTAAAGGACAACTAAACACAGTATAATAGCATAACCAGTAAATACATATTAAGTAGACAAGGCGAAAGCACATAGTTTGAATTTCAAATCAGTAGTAGATTTTATTCTGACAAATGTAGAAGCTAATTACATTTTCCTTCCTAATGTATTATGTGGCTGCCATCAGCCAATAACAACCTGCATATATGTATATTCTGTGAATCTTGCACATGCTCAGTAGGAGCTGGTGCCTCAGAAAGTGTGAATATTATGCACATTTAAATAATGGAAGTGAATTGGAAAGTTGTTTAAATTTGTGTGTTCTATCTGAATCATGAAAGTTTAATTTTGACTTAACTGTCCCTTTAACAAAAGGACTGTACAAAGGACAAGAGGTCATTGAGACTTGAAGAGCAGAAATGTAACCTGCAGCAGTAGAAGGGGTTCTTTACAGTAAGAACAATAAGCATATGGAATTATCTGCCTAATGAGGTTGTTTTGCAAATAAACCAGCTCACAGATAGTGCAGGCTACAGTGGGTCACTGCCACTAAAATACAGCAAAAAATACTAGGAAATATAATACACAAGTGTGGCTTCCCACTATTATATTTTTTTGAGTTTATTCTAGAAAATTCATTAGATGCTTTAAAAATAGGTCTAGATTGGGTTTTTAGGGGGCAAAGCAGCATTTACAAAGAAATATCAGTAAGTATTGACACTATAGTAGCTTGTTGAACCAAGGAGAACAATAAACCATTTAAATGTGGGTCCTTTTGCCTTCTTTTGGATCAACAATAGTAACAGGAATGTGTGAAAGGTTGAACTTGATGGATTTATTCTTTTTTTTTTTCAACCTATATTGCTATTAATTGATCACTCTAAACTTGATCTAATTATGGAATTCTTATAAGAAGAAACAAAAATAAACTATATTGGATTCTATTCTGAAAGAACTACCATTGAAAAGGTAAGGTTAAGCCTTTTTCTTGTAATCACAGGGAAACTGCAGCAGTAGCACCAGAGTTTTACATTAAAATCCAGTTCTCCTTAATA
Source organism: Bombina bombina (assembly GCF_027579735.1). Classification (NCBI taxonomy): domain Eukaryota; kingdom Metazoa; phylum Chordata; class Amphibia; order Anura; family Bombinatoridae; genus Bombina; species Bombina bombina. The sequence goes on along the minus strand of NC_069501.1, from coordinate 743,938,163 downwards.
ATTAAAGTGTGGTGGCACTGTGGCTGCATCTGCATAAGTATATGAACAGATTTATCTTCTTTTGCTTTGTTGGAGTTCTAGAGGTCATGCTTATAGCCACAATAGAATACAATTACAGTGTCATCAGTTTAGAAAGGATTTAAATATGAAGTTTTAATAAAATGTGGATGATAAGACAGAAGTGGTTGGTGAGTTCATCAGCATTTCTTGCTCATTTAATGCATTTCCAGTAGATGCAGTCCTTCATGTCATCAAAGCCCTCTTACCAACCATCAAAGTATAACATACATAAAAAACAACAATTGGATGCGCCTACTCGTGATGATAATCTTTAGATATCTATCAACAAACCCTCAAATCTTATAAAAATGATTAGTGATAGTGTTCCAACTACTTGTTAGAAATATACATAAAAACAGTGCAATAGTGATATGCAATGTGTAAATAAATACAAAGTGTAAAACGTGATGATTAACTCCTTAATGACCACAATGTACCCTGTATGTCACTAGTCGTTAAGGGTTTTTTCAGGACATAATAGCACAAGTCTAGCAAGAACACGCTATTAATGCACTCCCTCCAGCAGGCTTTGTGGAATAGAGCAGTCTCAACGCTGGTGGCAAGACCGTGCTATAAAACAATCAAGTCCCAAAAAAAGGCCAGCGACATACAGGGTACGTCGCTGGTCCTTAAGGGGTTAAATATAGAGTCACTTATCCCAGATCATGTGATAGCCAGTCCCAGGCACGATCGTGATGACCCTCAGTTGTAATGGGTATGCAATTCATAACCTATCCCAGGCACAAAGATCAAATCCCAACATTCAATGTAGGAGGAGGGTCGTGGTCAGCTGCTTCTTCAATAAATTAGTTGGTATAAAGTCTGCAGTATCAAAATAAAACAAAAGAAGGCGCCACCATAGTGCAGATCAGTAATATCAAAAACAACCCGCACTCGACTATTTTGTACTTACAAGATGTAAGGCACTTGATAAGTGCTACAAATGCCTTCTGAGCTATTATAGTCGCTCAGCAAACTATTCCTCGTACTCGCCAGACTCCTCTGTATCCTGTGAACAGCTCTCACTGTGTTCTTTTTGGTTCAGTACCACAGGTGGGTCTCAGAGTAGGGATAATAAACTGTTCACATTAACAGTATATATACAACGGTCACAATGGTTAGTGTAAAATAATCTACAATTCTGTGAAAGGCTGTTATAAGTAAAAAGACTTTATTCAAAAGTAATAAACCACAACATTTCATGGTCTACAACAACCGTTTCATCAGGTGCATTACATGTTTAAAATTGCCACAGATTTAAATACACTGCTCAGCGTCCTCAGAGCTGCACTGCACCTGCGCGAAGACTTTCCATTCTTTTCATAGAGTCTAGTCCTGATTTGTTAAACACTGACCAATCACTGTTTCCCATTTCGTTCACACCTCCAGTAAAGGTAAATATAAAATAAACTCGGCTACAATCATCATCTATGTGTAACAATGTATATTATTTATAATCAGTACAGGACTACTGATTACCAAGTAGATTATATCCAAGTGGATAGTGCCGGAAATCTGTTTAAAAATCTTCGCAGAAGTGCAGCGCAACCCCTTACACTCTGTTCACATATATGATAATACAAATACCACTCAATGTGACCTGATCTAGTAAAAACTACTCTTAGTCCTCCCAGATCAAACTATAGAAGATATATTATATCAAAAATGGATTTTCATAAAATTCTTGCTCGAATGTTCAAAAATATACTATTAACCATACTGTACTAATCATGATCGGGTTAGTTCCAATACTATTCTATCATAATACCGCAACAATATCACTGTAACTCTACGATGGTATATATAATTCCAATATTATATTTATCTTAAACAACATATAATATATTATATACCTACACAAATAAACATAATGATTATGCTGGTTTTTGCCAAATAGACCCATAACAGCTACATTTAATCATTACAACCCTATTATTTGCCCCTCTCTTAAAGATAATTCCCTAATAGAAAATTAAATTAATCATGTCTATGATGGTAATTCTATAACTACACAACCTCAAACTCTTATTCAATATATATCCCCTATCCAAAAGAGCCAAATAGTGATATTGAACGTACAACTATACTTTACAGTAGGGATCTCTAATCTACCACTACTGTTAGACAGTCACCATAACACTAGATCTTCCAGATACTCATAGCATGTATCCCTCATTCCAAACGTCCAGTTAAAGCTACTGTAGTTAAAATGTATAACATATATATACTGTATAAATAAAATCAATCACTAATGATTAAAAGCTGCCATATCTATATTTTCATTTAGCCCAAAGGGGTTCAATGTTTTCATTCTCCATATGCAGTATGTTTCTCTTTGTCTAAGGTGAAGGAATCTATTTCTGTCCCATTTAGGAATCACTTGTTCTAATGGATAAATACTAAAAATATCCACTTCTCCAATATGACATTTATTCCCATGTCTAGGTATACTATGATTTTTCACTTTATTTTTAAGGTTCCTCATATGTTCCCCCCCATCTTTTTTTGAGGTGTCTAGAGGTCCTTCCGATATACTGAAGCCCACATTTACACTCAAGAAGGTATACAATGAAAGAAGAATCACAAGTAAAGTGTGTATCAATCTCAAATTTTTCCTTTGTGGCAAAGGAGGTCACTATTACTTTTTCTCCTAATGTAAATTCACATAGGCCACATAGTGCTCTTTTGCATCTATGAAAATCAGGTTTCCCCAAAAACTTTTTGTTGATATTTTTATCAACAAAACCATCAAAGTAACCCATTTACCAATGAATCTAATACTTTAATCTAGTATGTTTGATGCAGTCTACATTTTGAATGTGAATCAATTACAAATGACACAGGCAAATTAAGTTATTATTAGAGTAAACAACAAGAAATAGACTGTGTATAACACTTGGTTAAAGAGACATAAGCATGTTTTGCAAAGCACAGTACTGCCTTATAGATTAGAACAGAAGCATTTGATCAATTTAAAAATGGTTGTGTGAAAATGTATTACATGCCCTCCAAGCATGTGCAAGTATCTGAATTTCCATAAACTTACCTGTGTATGCTAAGGGAGCTATGTGTAAACAAGAACATTATCTCAGAAAGTATGATTAGTTTAGTAAAGGAAAGTGTATTGCAAATTAGCAAAAGTCATTTTTATTATATTTGAAACACACTGGTACTGCCATTTTGATAATGGAGGGTATTTTTATTAATTTATTATACTCCCAAACTTCCCCGTATAGAACAACAACTGCAATGCTCTAACTTAAATAAGCCCTACTGAGAATGAATTCACCATTAACATACCATGGGTCAGATTATGAGTGGAGAGCTATTTAGCGCTTTCACTATAGCGCTAATTACGCTAGAAGTAAACTTTTTGGGCGCATTGGGTTTGCGCTGCTATTACGAGTTAAAAGTAAAATGTTATTGCACTCGCGCTAACCTGACGCACGCAAAAAGCAGAACTTACAATATCGCACGCGCGATAACCTATTCCCTCATGGAAATCAACAAAGCAAAAAAAGGGGAAAAAACTAACACCCCACTCTCGTGCAAACCCGATTGCATATTCTCATGTGCGCTAACCCAACATGGAAATATGAATGTTTCCCATTCCAATGTTCTTCACATAGCAGAATATGTTTTATTTATTCATAAATACATATTTATACATATATCTGATGGTATTTTGGTACAATATATATCTATATATACTGTATATATACAGTATCTCACAAAAGTGAGTACACCCCTCACATTTTTGTAAATATTTTATTATATCTTTTCATGTGACAACACTGAAGAAATGACACTTTGCTACAATGTAAAGTAGTGAGTGTACAGCCTGTATAACAGTGTCAATTTGCTGTCCCCTCAAAATAACTCAACTCACAGCCATTAATATCTAAACCATTGGCAACAAAAGTGAGTACACCCCTAAGTCGAAATGTCCAAATTGGGCCCAATTAGCCATTTTCCCTCCCCGGTGTCATGTGACTCATTAGTGTTACAAGGTCTTAGGTGTGAATGGGGAGCAGGTGTGTTAAATTTGGTGTTATCGCTCTCACACTCTCTCATACTGGTGACTGGAAGTTCAACATGGCACCTCATGGCAAAGAACTTTCTGAGGATCTGAAAAAAGAATTGTTGCTCTACATAAAGATGGCCTAGGCTATAAGAAGACCCTAAGACCCTAAAACTGATCTGCAGCATGGTGGGCAAGACCATACAGCAGTTTCACAGGACAGGTTCCACTCAGAACAGGCCTCACCATTGTCGACCAAAGAAGTTGAGTGCACATGCTCAGCGTCATACCCAGAGGCTGACTTTGGGAAATAGACATATGAGTGCTGCCAGCATTGCTGTAGAATTTGAAGGGGTGGGTGGTCAGCCTGTCAGTGCTCAGACCATACGTCGCACACTGCATCAAATTGGTCTGCATGGCTGTCGTCCCAGAAGGAAACCTCTTCTAAAGATGATGCACAAGAAAGCTCGCAAACAGCTTGCTGAAGACAAGCAAACTAAGGACATGGATTATATATAAAAATGCCTTTTGTTTTAGTACTGGCAGACTTTCTGCCAGTACTTAAGATGGCGGCCACAATTGTGAGGTGGGGGAGGGCAGAAACCTATTTGAGGGGGGTCCGGGAGGGATCAGGGGTGGAATGTGTCAGGTGGGAGGCTGATATGTACACTAAAGCTAAAATTAACCCTACAAGCTACCTATTAAGCCCTTTACTGCTGGGCAAAAAAACAAGTGTGGTGCGCAGCGGCAATTAGCTGCCTTCTAATTACCAAAAATCAATGCCAAAGCCATATATGTCTGCTATTTCTGAACAAAGGGGATCCCAGAGAAGCATTTACAACCATGTGTGCCATAATTGCACAAGCTGTTTGTAAATAACTTCAGTGAGAAACCTAAAGTTTGTGAAAAAAATTTTTTATTTGATCGCATTTGGCAGTAAAATGGTGGCATGAAATATACCAAAATGGGCCTAGATTAATACTTTGGGTAGTCTACTACACTACATTAAAGCTAAAATTAACCCTACAAGCTACCTAATTAACCCCTTCACTGCTGGGCATAATACAAGTGTGGTGTGCAGTGGCATTTAGCAGCCTTCTAATTACCAAAAAGTAATGCCAAAGCCATAAATGTCTGCTATTTCTGAACAAAGGGGATCCCAGAAATTTTTTTACAACCATTTGTGCCATAATAGCACAAGCTGTTTGGAAATAATTTAAGTGAGAAACCTAAAGTTTGTGAAAATTTATTGAAAAAGTTTTTTTTCTTTATTTGATTGCATTTGGCGGTGAAATTGTGGCATGAAATATACCAAAATGGACCTAGATCTATACTTTGGGTTGTCCACAAAAAAAAAAATCCATGTCAAGGGATATTTAGGGATTCCTGACAGATATCAGTGTTACAATGTAAATATAGCTAATTTTGAAAAAAAAAAAAAATTTGGAAAAAGCAAAGTGCTACTTGTACTTATTGCCATATAACTTGCAAAAAAGCAAAGAACACGTAAACATTGGGTATGTCTAAACTCAGGACAGAATCTAGAAAATATTTAGAAAAAGTGTGTTTTTTTCCATGTTTTCATCATTATATGATGAAAATAATGGTATCTTTAGAAAGTCCATTTAATGGCGAGAAAAACGGTATATAATAATATGTGTTGGTGCAGTAAATGAGTAAGAGGAAAATTACAGCTAAACACAAACACTGGAGAAATGTAAAAATAGCCCTGGTCCTTAAAGGGACAGTCAAGTCCAAAAAAAACTTTCATGTTTTAAATAGGGCATACAATTTTAAACAACTTTTCAATTTACTTTTATCACCAATTTTGCTTTGTTCTCTTGGTATTCTTAGATGAAAGCTAAAACTAGGAGGTTCATATGCTAATTTCTTAGACCTTGAAGGCCGCCTCTAATCTAAATGCATTTTGCACTAGTGGGCATTAGTTCACGTGTTTCATATAGAAAACATTTAGCTCATAAACGTGAATTTACCATGCAGACAGCTCTGATTGGCTAAAATGCAAGTCTGTCAAAAGAACTGAAATAAGGGGGCAGTCTGCTAAGGCTTAGATACAAGGTAATTACAGAGGTTAAACATGTATAATTATAACTGTGTTGGTTATGCAAAAATGGGGAATTGGTAATTAAGGGATTATCTATCTTTTAAAACAACAAATGTTCTGGTGTTGACTGTCCCTTTAAGGGTAAGAAATTGAAAAATGGTCTGGTCCATAAGAGTATATATATATATCCTATTAAAAATACATAAAACATGTGCAGAATATTGGAATGTGACATATGTACAGTAAATGGGGTAAATACACCCCCTCCACCACTCTCAGTATCTTCCCCCTAACCACTGAGAATGAAGTGAGTTCCTTAATGTCTTCCTCACACCTCACTACCTGCCCACTTGACCCTATCCCTTCACATCTAATACCTTCTCTGTCTTCTACCCTTATAGGGAAGGTTAGAGTTTAGGAGTGTTGGCGCAACTGAATGCTTATACCCCTATATTTTAAAATTAACGAAAGAAGTTGTGTGGATAGAAAAAAAAAAATGTCTTCAAATATTACACTGAACTTAATTTTTGGAATAATATTTTATTGGCCCAAAGAAAATTATAACAGATAATTAAAAAATATAAATAAATATATGTACCACAACCTATATATGGTCTTGACAGGTATTTGATTTACTGATTTTTAGATATCTTGTCCTGGTGTGTTATTGTAGAGAAAATAGTGGTCTTATATTCAGATAGTGTATAAACTTAAAGTATAAGACTCATCTAAGTATTGTACCTAGTACATTGAAACACCTAGTGCAATAGCCTAAAAAAGTCAAATATACAATTATGGGTATTCAATAATAAAAGGAATAAAGGAAATATTTAGCACATTTGAAACGCTGTGTTACCATGTATATAACAGATTGTTTACAAAATAAAATAATGCAAATGCAAGTATCTGCAAAACATAGATTGCAGAAATATCAATCTAAAAATATGTTTTCTTTCTAGTAGTCGGCCGACAGGTATATAAAATCTATATCATCAACAAAAATATATAATCAACAAAAAATATATATATTTACAAAAGTAATGCCAGAGTTTGGTTAAAATACCACCGGTGGTTTTAAATGTAAAATTGTGTCTTGTTTTGGATAGCCTTAGACCGTTTGTATCAAATTGTACACATTCTTAGGTGAGCTGTACTCCTTTTATTAAACTCGTGTTGCAAAGTCCTTGATGTGACTTCCTATAGTAGTTCACATATGTCGGAGTGAGATCCGTGTGATACTGAGGTGTTTGCCAGAGCTCTACGGTCTACAGAGGTGGTGCAGTAAGGAGCGGTTTTACTTACTGTGCTCTTAGCCGATTCTGGAGCCCGGTTGAAGTAGTTCCGCTCAGCTGATCCTTCTTGCAAGACGTGGATTCTCTGATGGATTTGGGAAGCTATGTGTCCACCTTTAGTTTGGTGTAATCCTTTAGCGGTCTGGTGTTTGAAAAGTAATTCCGGAGGAAAAAACCAATGTGTTTCAACTGCTTAATGTTTAGTCTTAAAGCACTTGCAGTGGAAGCGGGTGAGCTCAAACTTAGGCTTATAGCGGGTAGTTCCTTTAGCCACAGTAAGGTTGGTTCTTTAACACAGAAAAGTTAGAAATAGTCACAGTAGTTTGCTACTTTTCTGTGTTAAAGAACCAACCTTACTGTGGCTAAAGGAACTACCCGCTGTAAGCCTAAGTTTGAGCTCACCCGCTTCCACTGCAAGCGCTTTAAGACTAAATATAAGGCAGTTGAAACACATCGGTTATTTCCTCCGGAATTACTTTTCAAACACCAGACCGCTAAAGGATTACACCAAACTAAAGGTGGACACATAGCTTCCCAAATCCATCAGAGAATCCACGTCTTGCAAGAAGGACCAGCTGAGCGGAACTACTTCAACCGGGCTCCAGAATCGGCTAAGAGCACAGTAAGTAAAACCGCTCCTTACTGCACCACCTCTGTAGACCGTAGAGCTCTGGCAAACACCTCAGTATCACACGGATCTCACTCCGACATATGTGAACTACTATAGGAAGTCACATCAAGGACTTTGCAACACGAGTTTAATAAAAGGAGTACAGCTCACCTAAGAATATGTACAATTTGATACAAACTGTCTAAGACTATCCAAAACAAGACACAATTTTACATTTAAAACCACCGGTGGTATTTTAACCAAACTCTGGCATTACTTTTGTAAATATATAAAAAGAAAACATATTTTTAGATCAATATTTCTGCAATCTATGTTTTGCAGATACTTGCATTTGCATTATTTTATTTTGTAAACAATCTGTTATATACATGGTAACACAGCGTTTCAAATGTGCTAAATATTTCCTTTATTCCCTTTATTATTGAATACCCATAATTGTATAGTTGACTTTTTTAGGCTATTGCACTAGGTGTTTCAATGTACTAGGTACAATACTTAGATGAGTCTTATACTTTAAGTTTATACACTATCTGAATATAAGACCACTCTTTTCTCTACAATAACACACCAGGACAAGATATCTAAAAATCAGTAAATCAAATACCTGCCAAGACCATATATAGGTTGTGGTACATATATTTATTTATATTTTTTAATTATCTGTTATAATTTTCTTTGGGCCAATAAAATATTATTTCAAAAATTAAGTTCAGTGTAATATTTGAAGAATTTTTTTTTTCTATCCACTCAACTTCTTTCGTTAATTTTAAAATATAGGGGTATAAGCATTCAGTTGCGCCAACACTCCTAAACTCTAACCTTTCCTATACACCAAAGCAAGATATTTTTGGGGAAAATATCCTAGGAGCCAAGGCTTACCCTAAAAGGCAGCGCAAAAAAGTTTTATACTTCACCTACCCAGACCTTCCACCCTTACCCCAGCTCTTACCCACATATTCAACCGATCCCTTACTACTGGTTCATTTCCATCATCCTTTAAACATGCAAAGGTCACCCCCATCCTCAAAAAAACCCTCCCTTTACCCCAATTCTCCTGCAAACTATCGCCCCATATCACTGCTTCCGCTAGCTTCAAAAGTCCTGGAAAAACTAGTTTTCGATAGTCTAACCCACTTCCTATCCTCCAACTCATTGATTGACCCCATGCAATCTGGCTTCCGTCCCCAACACTCAACTGAGACTGCCCTCACCAAGGTTACTAACAATCTTCTTTCTGCTAAAAACAATGGCCACTACTCTATACTTATCTTACTTGACCTGTCTGCTGCCTTTGACACTGTTGACCATCCCCTCCTCCTACGGACTCTCAGCTCCCTTGGGCTCTGTGACATTGCCCTCTCCTGGAGCCACTCTTATCTCTCTAATAGATCCTTTTCTGTCTCATTTGATTGCGAAAACCCGATATCGCTTGCATGCAAACGTTTGTGCTCCACTCGTAAGCTGTCCCAATATATCTAGCTTTCTCTTTTCCTCATGTAAAATACATTTATTTTTTGTTAAAACAAACTAATGTTCTCAGTGTGCTGAATAACAACAACAATAATATTATTAATAATGATAATAATAATTATAATATATATAATTATTATTTTCTATGCCTTTGAGGTATGTTGCTGTCTGTCAACAGAGACATAGGGGTAGATTTATTAGGAAGCAGATGCTGATTTCTACCCCCGTAGTTTCTGGTTTGCCAGAAACATAAGTTAAGAAGCAGCGGTCATAAGACCGCTGCTACTTAACTTGTCCGCCACCTTTTTGGTGGACTGCAATCAACCCGATCAGATACGATCAGGATGATTGACACTCCCTGCTAGCAGCCAATTGGCAGCAAATGTGCAGGGGGTGGCATTGCACAAGCATTTCACAAGAAATGCTTGTGCAATGTTAAATGTCGACAGCGTATGCTGCCAGCATTTAGCGATGGCAGGCTGACATGATTTGCTACAGCGGATCATGTCTGCCTGGCATATGATCAATTGACCCCATTGAAGCTATCCCACAGATAAATGTATGCACAAGTATGCACTTTTTTAGTTTGAAAAAATCAAATTAAAAACATTACTATGATTGCATGCAGTAAAAAAAAAGAATTTTACCATGTTTAAATAGTGTTCTTTACTATGCGTATATATTTATTTCTCTAAAAACATGTTCCCTACTTGTCTGATTCTAAGTAAAAATGTAAACACATGTATATTGGTCTACTTTTTCTAGTCATTTACCTCACCACTGCTACTGTTTGCACTTTTTAAAATCAACACAGCCATGAGGAATAAACAAATGTGTTTATTTTGTTTCAGAAAAGAATGGGGATTAGAGACTTTCCTTCCTTCTGCCGTGCTGCAAAGCATGAAAGAAAAGAATATTAAAAAAGCACTTTCACACCTTGTCAAAGCTAATCAAACCCTAGTTCCTCCAGGAAAAAAGGTAACGTTTTTACATTAAAATATCCACTTATAAGTAAAATGTAATATACCACATTTTAATAAAAAATATTTAAATTAATAATTTGAAAAACATTCTGGTTTGTTTTTCTTAGCATTCAGCCTAAGGTTACTACAGCTGCTACTATGGTGTATCGTGGTTAATTTTATGTGCTGTCAGACAAGTAAAGTGGCATCAGCAATGTCAGCTGTGCATCAGTGTGACATCATTACTAGGGGTTCAAAATCTTTTTAACCTCTTGAATGCAAGAGAGGGCTAAATTGTTTTCCAAGACCAACCCTAATCTTATCCTAGCACAATCTCAGGCACCAACCACAACTATGTTCCAAGTCCCTGCCTTAACTCTGTCTAAGTTATCCTTACGCTAATCATAACTTTAGCCCTAACCCAAATCACAGTCTTAAAGGGACATGAAACCCATTTTTTTTACATGATTCAGATAGAGAATACAATTTTAAACAACATTGCAATTTACATCTATTATTTAATTTTCTTCATTCTTCAGATATCCTTTGTTAAAGAAATAGAAATGCACATGGATGGGCCAATTACACGAGGCATCTATGTGCAGCCACCAGTCAGCAGCTACTGAGCTTATGCTTTTCAACAAACAATATCAAGAGAATGAAGCAAATTAGATAAAATAAGTAAATTGAAAAGTTGTTTAAAATTGTATGTTCTTTCTAAATAATGAAATAAACTATTTGGGTTCCATGTCCCTTTAATCCTAGACCTAACCTTAACTTTAGCCATTTTTTTAATTATAACAATAACCCTAGTCCTAACCTAAGCATTTGTCCTGAACCTACTCTTATTTTCTCCAAATCAGAGACTAAGCCATCATTTTAGCGAATGCTCTATACTTTGTTATGGCCAACTTGATAACAACAGGGGGCCCCAGGTCACTATTTAAGAAACCTTAAGGACAGCATATAAAGGTATGATTATTTAACACACACATAATTATACACTTCCTATAAGTGTTCAGTGGCAGGGCACCCTCTATCTGCTATTCTCCTCTTTAGAAGGCTTTTTTGAGTTTTGGTAACTGAAAACCAATTTTTTTATTTCTGATTCTTCTAGGGGACACAAAAGCTATGGCACACATTTGTAGGTTTTCTTTTTTTCCTGAGGTAGCAAAGACAAGTTGGCCATCCCTGTTCTTTACATCTGTTGGGCTATTCTGGAATTGGTTTTAACTCTCATTGTAATATCTCAATGTAATCTCACCCCCTTTGCTCTAATTTAAGCTACTCCTCCCCCTATACATTATAGCCAGGAATGTTCAACTTGCTTGTCTCTTCTTTTACAGCCTGCAGAGAAACTACTTCACATACTGGCCTCTAGTTATAAACGTGTCTACTTACCTGCCATCGCCGGCCCCAATACGCCCGCCTAAGCTCGCCTACCATCGCCACCGCGGACCTGAATACGCTCGCCAAAGTTATCAATAAAGCTGTCAAAAAGCCACGCACCAAGTACGGGACGATGAGCAGCGGACTGTGATAGTTATCACTCATCCGATCTCGCTGCTCTTCGGCTTTTTCCCAGCTTTATTGCTAGCCTGTCACTAAGCACCCACACTAAACTACACTGTTCTACCCCCTATACCGGCGCCCCCGGAGCCCCCCGCAACTAAATAAAGTTATTAACACCTAAACCACCGCTCCTAGACCCCGCCGCAACTATAATAAATGTATTAACCCCTAAACCGCCGCTCCCGGACCCCGCCGCCACCTACATTATACCTAGTAACCCCTATCCTGCCCCCCCTATACCGCTGCCACCTATAATAAATTTATTAACCCCTATTCTGCCGATCCTGGACCCCGCCGCAACTAAATAAATTGTTTAACCCCTAAACCGCCGCTCCCGGACCCCGCCGCCACCTGTATTAAACTTATTAACCCCTAATCTGCCCCCCCTATACCGTCGCCACCTATAATAAAATTATTAACCCCTAAACCTAAGTCTAACACTAACACCCCCCTAACTTAAATATTAATTAAATACATCTAAATATTATAACTCTTATTAACTAAATTAATCCTATTTAAAACTAAATACTTACCTTTAAAATAAACCCTAATATAGCTACAATATAAATAATAATTATATTGTAGCTATCTTAGGATTTATTTTTATTTTACAGGCAAATTTCAATTTATTTTAACTAGGTACAATAGCTATTAAATAGTTATTAACTATTTAATAGCTACCTAGTTAAAATAAAGACAAATTTACCTGTAAAATAAATCCTAACCTAAGTTACAATTACACCTAACACTACACTATCATTAACTAAATTATTCCTATTTCAAACTAAATACTTAACTGTAAAATAAACCCTAAGATAGCTACAATGTAATTAATAATTACATTGTAGCTATTTTAGGATTTATATTTATTTTACAGGTAACTTTGTATTTATTTTAGCTAGTTAGAATAGTTATTAAATAGTTATTAACTATTTAATAACTACCTAGCTAAAAGAAATACAAAATTACCTGTAAAATAAATCCTAACCTAAGTTACAATTAAACCTAACACTACACTATCATTAAATTAATTAAATAAATTAGCTACAAATAACTACAATTAAATACAATGAAATAAACTAACTAAAGTAGAAAAAATAAAAAACTAAGTTACAAAAAATAAAATACAAGTTACAAACATTTAAAAAATATTACAACAATTTTAAGCTACTTACACCTAATCTAAACCCCCTAATAAAATAACAATGCCCCCAAAATAAAAAAAAAATGCCCTACCCTATTCTAAATAACGAAAGTTAACAGCTCTATTACCTTACCAGCCCTTAAAAGGGCCTTTTAAGGGGCATGCCCCAAAGTATTCAGCTCTTTTGCCTGTAAAAAAAAAATACAACCCCCCCCAACATTAAAACCCACCACCCACACACCCCTACTCTAACCCAAACCCCCCTTAAATAAACCTTACACTACCCCCCTTAAGATCATCCTACCTTTAGCCGTCTTCAGCCAGCCGACCACCGATGGAACAGAAGAGGACATCTGCAAAGGCCGAAGTCATCATCCAAGGGGCGCTGAAGAAGTCTTCCATCCGATTGAAGTCATCATCCAAGGGGCGCTGAAGAAGTCTTCCATCTGATTGAAGTCATCATCCAAGGGGCGCTGAAGAGGTCTTCCATCTGATTGAAGTCTTCATCCAGGCGGCGTCTTCAATCTTCATCCATCCGGAGCGGAGCCATCTTCAAACAAGCCGACGCGGAGCCATCTTCTTCCATCGATGACTTCCCGACGAATGACGGTTCCTTTAAGTGACGTCATCCAAGATGGCGTCCCTCAAATTCTGATTGGCTGATAGGATTCTATCAGCCAATCGGAACTAAGGTAGGAAAAATCTGATTGGCTGATTGAATCAGCCAATCAGATTGAAGTTCAATCCAATTGGCGGATCCAATCAGCCATTCAGATTGAGCTCGCATTCTATTGGCCAGCCAATAGAATGCGAGCTCAATCCGATTGGCTGATTGGATCAAGATGGCTCCGCGTCGGCTCGTCTGAAGATGGCTCCGTTCCGGATGGATGAAGATTGAAGACGCCGCCTGGATGAAGACTTCAATCGGATGGAAGACCTCTTCAGCGCCCCTTGGATGATGACTTCAATCGGATGGAAGACTTCTTCAATGCCCATTGGATGATGACTTGGGCCACTGCGGATGTCCTCTTCTGTTCCATCGGTGGTCGGCTGGCTGAAGACGGTTGTATTTTTTTTTACAGGCAAAAGAGCTGAATACTTTGGGGCATGCCCCGCAAAAAGCCCTTTTAAGGGCTGGTAAGGTAAGAGAGCTGTTAACTTTCGTAATTTAGAATAGGGTAGGGCATTTTTTTTATTTTGGGGCACTTTGTTATTTTATTAGGGGGCTTAGATTAGGTGTAAGTAGCTTAAAATTGTTGTAATATTTTTTAAATGTTTGTAACTTTTATTTTTTTTATTTTTTGTAACTTAGTTTTTTTATTTTTTGTACTTTAGTTAGTTTATTTCATTGTATTTAATTGTAGTTATTTGTAGCTATTATTAATTACATTGCAGCTATCTTATTCATTTAGTTGCGGCGGTGTAGGGGGGGACAGATTAGGGGTGTTTAGACTCGGGGTACATGTTAGGGTGTTAGGTGCAGACATCTCCCATAGGAATCAATGGGATGTCGGGCAGCAGTGAACATGAACAAATCAGCCTTGCCACAAATACGCTGCGGAATTCCAGCGTATTTGCGGTTGACGGCTTGATAACTAGGGGCCACTGACTCTTTTCCAATCTTCATTTTCTCACTCACCACTCAATTTCTTTCCTTAGTTTTCCCTATGTAATCACTCATTCTCAGATTTATTTCCCTTCTCCCTTACCTTCTGTGTCCATTCCCTCCCCTTTTGATTGTAAGCCTGAGAGCCACACTACCTGTAGGCAGCTTTGTATGTAAGTGAACTACTACTGATTGAGCTCATGGGCAGGGCATTTATATCCTTATGTACAACTTAGGTAACTCAATTATTGCACCTGTTAGTGTATGTAATTCATCCCTCTACTGTTTTGAACATTTTTGTAGCACCAAGTAATTTGTTTTAAAAAAACGATGATAATAATAATAATAAAAGAAAGCTCTTATTGCTTTGTTTTCATTATTCCCCTTTTTAGCTTATTTTAGTGTTAGTGTAGGGTTTTATATTTTGGAGTGTTTTTTTTTTAACCCCTTAGCGACCGTGGACGTGCCAGGCACGTCGTACAAAAAAGGGTCGATGACAACCAAGGACGTGCCTGGCCTGGCCCTCTCTGAATCAGCCAGCGATGGTGCCAATCGTTGTGGCGTTGTAGGGATATGAGGGAGGCGGGTGGGCGGCCCATCGCTGTAACAGAGTTCCATTTCCGGGACTGCACAGCAGAGGGTGGGAGCATGCGCGAGCGAGGGGGGCAGCTACACTAAAATTTTGCAAACTACACTACTACTCTAAAATTTTGCAAACTGGGTACTGGCAGACAGAGAGCTGTTTGGCAAGGATCAGGGAGGTTGGGGGCTAAGCAGGATTCTACACTGCAGAATATATATTTAAAAAAGCCTTTTATTTTAGTACTGGCAGACTTTCTGCCAGTACTTAAGATGGTGGTTACAATTGTGGGGTAGGGGAGAGAAGAGAGCTGTTTGAGAGGGGTCAGGGAGGGATCAGGGGGTGGGATGTGTCAGGTGGGAGGCTGATCTCTACACTAAAGCTAACATTAACCATACAAGCTACCTAATTAACCCCTTCACTGCTGGGCATAATACAAGTGTGGTGCGCAGCAGCATTTAGCGGCCTAATTACCAAAAAGCAATGCTAAAGCCATGTATGTCTACTATTTATGAACAAAGAGCATCCCAGAGAAGCATTTACAACCATTTGTGCCATGATTGCACAAGCTGTTTGTAAAAAATTTCAGTGAGAAACCTAAAGTTTGTGAAAAAGTTTTTTTAATTTGATCGCTTTTGGCGGTGAAATGGTGGCATGAAATACACCATAAGGGGCCTAGTTCAATACTTTGGGTTGTCTACTAAAAAAATATATATACATGTTAAGGGTTATTCAGGGATTCCTGACATATATCAGTGTTACAATGTAATTATCGCTAATTTTGAAAAAAAAAATGGTTTGGAAATAGCAAAGTGCTACTTGTACTTATTGCCCTATAACTTGCAAAAAAGCAAATAACATGTAAACATTGGGTATTTCTAAACTCAGAACAGAACAAAATTTAGAAACTATTTAGCATGGGTGTTTTTTGGTGGTTGTAGATGTGTAACAGAGTTTGAGGGTCAAAGTTAGAATAAGTGTGTTTTTTTCAATTTTTTCATCATATTTTATAATTTGTTTATATAGTAAATTATAAAATATGATGAAAATAATGGTATCTTTAGAAAGTCTATTTAATGGCGAGAAAAACTATATACAATATGTGTGGGTACAGTAAATGAGTAAGAGGAAAATTACAGCTAAACACAGAAATGTAAAAATAGCCCTGGTCCTTAACGGTAAGAAAATTGAAAAATGGTCTGGTCACTAAAGGGTTAAGTGCGGCTATAGTTTTAGAAAAGGCATAACTTTTTTTATTTTTGGTATTGTTTTAGTTTTTTTTAGTAATAGTAGTTTTTTTATTTTCTGTAATGTTAGGGTTTTTTTATGTAATGTTAGGTGTTTTTTTATGCAATGTTAGTTTTTTTGAATGTAATGTTAGTTTTTTTTTGTAATTTAGGGGGTGCTAGGTTAG
Organism: Bombina bombina; assembly: GCF_027579735.1. Taxonomy (NCBI): domain Eukaryota; kingdom Metazoa; phylum Chordata; class Amphibia; order Anura; family Bombinatoridae; genus Bombina; species Bombina bombina. The sequence goes on along the minus strand of NC_069501.1, from coordinate 743,921,346 downwards.
GGGTGTTAGGGGGTGTTAGTTTGTTAGGGGGTTTAGAGGTTGTTGGGTACTTTGTGATGGGGGTTGTGGCGGTTCAGGAGTTAATAGTGTAGAGGGGTACTTTGCAAGGTGGAGGTGTGGGGATTTAGGGTTTAATAGTGCAGAGGAGTACTTTATAATGTGTGGATGGAGGTTTAGGGGTTAATAGGGTAGAGGGGTACTTTGCAATGCGGAGTGTGGTGGTTTAGGGGTTAATAGTGTAACGCATACTTTAAAATGTGGGGGTATAGGGGTTTAGGCATTAATAGTGTAGCGGGTATTCTAACATGTGGGGGTGTGGCAGTTTAGGGTTTAATAGTGTAGTTGAGTTCAATTAGAAACCATTAGTGCATTGCTGCTCCTTCAACAAATGATACCAAGAGAATGAAACAGATTAGATAATAGAAGTAAATTACAAAGTTGTTTAAACTTGTATTCTCTATCTGAATCATGAAAGAAAAAAATTGGATTTCATGGGGCATATTTATCAAGCTCTGATTTAAGCTTGATGCCCCGTGTTTCTGGCGAGCCTGCAGGCTCCCCAGAAACAGCAGTTATGAAGCAGCGGTCACAAAGACCGCTGCTCTATAACCTGTCCGCCTGCTCTGAGCAGGCGGACAGACATCGCCGGAAATCAACCCGATCGAATACGATCGGGTTGATTGACACCCCCCTGCTGGCGGCCGATTGGCTGCAAGTGTGCAGGGGTCAGCATTGCACCAGCAGCTCTTGTGAGCTGCTGGTGCAATGATGAATATGGCGAGCGTATTGCTCGCTGTATTCAGCGAGGTCTGGCGGACCTGATCCGCAGTGTCAGATCAGGTCTGCCAGACCTTGATAAATATGCCCCCATGTCCCTTTAAGTCGCTTACATCATCCTTATCACATTTAGACTCACCAGGTCTTTATAGCTGCCAGTGGACACCGGGTCACTATACCCCTGCTCTCCAGAACCTATCAAACCTCCCATACTCATGGGATCAGCTCTTTTGCAGAACCAGATAATCGATCACAGAGTCATACCGGTTAATCAAGTTTCCTTTCACCACATATTTTCTCTTTTTTTGCATGCAAATTCACTGGACATATGCTGATTATACTGGGCATATGTAGGATGGGCTCTGGTAGTAACAACCACACTACTGCTAGCTGATAGCGTGGTAAATTGAACTACAGCTATACATGTGTCACCCTTTGCTTATTATGAATATTTTTCAATATCTTATATTTAATATATAACCCACCTTAAGATAACTAATTCATCATGTGCGCTAAGCAGACACCACATTAGAGCTAAAGCACGTTACTCCTGTTTTACATTCCAATGTTCTTCAAAAAGCGCAGCCGCTATTCCCAAGGTCCTGAAGTTAGCGCTCACGAGCAAAAACTTTTACTTTCAACTTGTTATACGCATATAACCCGCACACGCATAAAGATTACTTCTAGAGCTGTATATGCTTAAGCGGAAGTGCTAAATACCGCACCACTTGTGATCCATGACAAAATGTATACAACTCAAAAATAATGGAACTGCTTAATAGCAAAATAGAAAGTAAAAATAGTGAATTTCCTTTTTTTTTTTTTTTTTTTTTTTTTTCTTTCTAGCTTTCTGCTCTACAAGCCAAGGTGCACTATCTCAAATTTCTTACTGATCTACGTTTATATGGAGGTCGAGTATTTAAAGCAAAACTGATTGTAAGTATATTTGATGTCAATGTAACAAAACAATTTGCACAGGTGTTCTTTAAAATTTAAGAAATCAGAAAAGTCTCTGAAAATCAAAATAGAGACAAAAGTCTCAAGACATCACTAACGTTGTAAATAAGTTATAGAAACATTAGAATAGTAAGATGCATACATTGGTAAAAAGGAGCATATTCCCCTACAACTAAAGAACTGACAAAAAGCAATCAGCTTACAATTTTCATTGAGCCGTTTGCCCAGGTATACAAAGAGATGTAAACATGAGTAACACAGCACGCACAGGGAAGTCATGGGATACTTAACTGTTTGATTCACTGATTATTTAACGATTATATGTAGGCACTGGCATTAGGCAGCTTCATTAGCTGCTGAATACGGAAGTAGGTGGCTCTTTTCCTTGCTGGATATTTGCTTGGGAAAATCATCACATTAAGATCTGGTTTTCCACAGATCTAAGTGTTGTGATCTTTCACAAACATAAATCAGGCCCCGAAAAGAGGCCACATCAATTAGAGGCCGCCTAATTACGCATTTTGCATCTAACAAGGCTGTTGAATGCCCATGTCTATTTATATGCTTTTTCAAGATCAGTATACTGGTTAACTATTCCTATGATTAAGCAAACAATAGTTTAATAAAATGTAATAGGGTATTATTATTATATTTAATAATTTATTTGTAAGAGCCTATAGGACTAGCATATAATTATTTTATGTATATGCTATAATAATAATGCATAGTGTACTGTCATACTAATAGTATCTGACATTTGGTTACCCTGCTTGCCGTGGGATGTTATCATGTAGGCTTCCATTGAGTATCAGCTTTGTTGGGTAATGGAAAGCAGAGCGATGAAAGCATAGTTTGCTTCTGCTTGCCTTCTTCAGGTAAAAAACACACTAGACTGTGGGCACGAGGTGTGCACATGCTTCAATATAATTCGCTTTTATTATGACTATTTGCATTAATATATTCATACTGTACTATTAATACTCATCTTTGTATTTTTTGTTTCCCTGTTGTACTAGTAACATTTCACATCAATTGAATGTATCAGTTATTTCTAAGGATTGATTTTTTTTCTTTCAGAAGTTAGTAGATGCATTATTTTTTCATTATAATGTTTATTTTTCTCTTGTGCTGCCAAGTCAATGAGAAAAAATGAACAAAAAAATGTATACCCATCAAATGACAATAATGTAAAAATATTAGAATGTCTGGAAACACTATCAACATTTCCACAGTCATAAAGAAATAATAAAAAAAAATATATACTGCAGATGGTTCCTTTAGAATATTACAATTCAACAGACAGCCCAATTTCCAAATCAGATCTCTAGCTAAAAAGGCCAACATGAAAATGAGCCAAAATTTTCAAAAGTTATCTTAAAAACTTTTGCGGCACATTTATGAAAAGCACCAAACACATCCAACAAACAAAAAGTTAATGGAGCCAGATTGCAACTACCAGAACATTTTAATTTTAATATTTCCTGAAATTGATATAAAAGACTTTAGAAATGTTATCTGAGGGAGTAAATATACCAATAAATTATAGTATCTCCTGTGAATTTACATATTATAGCAATTTGTTATAAGCCCTTGTCCGGAATGTACACAAAAAACATTCCTTAAGCAGATTTTTATTATATGAATAACATAATATGTGATCTGCCTTACATGGAGATATTCCTTGTATGGTTTTTAAAGTATTGCAATATAATTATACACAAACACACACACATATATATGTTGTTGTTCACATCTAATATATGTTTTAGTAAGATTTATATCAATTAAAAAGCAAACAAAAGAAAATTGTGATTCATATTTCTCAAACTGAAGAGAGACTGGAGTTGAAGGGTCATGAAGAATTGTGTGATTTAGAAATAAACTGACACTTCCCTGAGAAGGTTTTTTTAATATATATATATATATATATATATATTAGATTTAGGGGTGACCACAGTTTAACAAGTACACAATAAGTAAACTTTTACCATTATATGAAATTAAACAAAAGATTACATAGCATGAAAGTCTATTTAAATTTGTAATCTAAAACATTAGCATATATTTCGTTGAATTTTAAATTAGAAGCATATGAATTAATTTGCAAATGTTTTCCCAATATAGAAATTATTCATTGAAGATTTTATAAATTTTGAACTCCCGATCTAGATACATAATGTAATAAATGTAAATATAAATAATTAACTTTTGTTCTTTTTATAGCAGGGAGAAAAGCAATCAGATGTAACTTTACTAGTTGGGCCACGATATGGCATCAGCCATGTAATTAACACAAAAACAAACCTTGTTGCTTTGCTTGCCGACTTTAGCCATGTTAATAGGATTGAGATGTTTACAGAAGATGAAATAACTGTCAGAGTTGAGCTCCATGTTTTAGATGTAAAAGTAAGTGTTTGTGTTTGTCTGCTAAATGTTTATATCTTTTTCCTGTATATAAATTTTTAATAAAAGATTCAGATTTTTTTTTTTATAACATGGAAATCATTTTTAATATATATATATATATATATATATATATATATATATATATATATATATATATATATATATATATATATATATATATATATATATATAAAAACACGGGTTAAGAAAAACTAAATTTATGTTTACCTGATAAAAAAAAATTATTTCCGGATATGGTGAGTCCACGACATCCTCAATTACTGTTGGGCATATCACTCCTGGCCAGCAGGAGGAGACAAAGAGCACTACAGCTAAGCTGTTAAGTATCATTCCCCTTCCCACAAACCCCAGTCATTCGACGGAAGATAAATGGAGAAAAAGGAGTAACACAGGGTGTAGAGGTGCCTGAGGTTTAGTAAAAAAAAACTGTCTTAAAATAAAGGGCGGGGCCGTGGACTCAGCATATCCGGAAAGAAAGAAATTTATCAGGTAAGCATAAAATGTGTTTTCTTTCCTAAGATATGGTGAGTCCTTGGCGTCCTCAATTACTGTTGGGAACCAATACCCACGCTAGAGGACACAGAGGACTAGGGAGGGACAAGACAGGTAGACCTAAATAGAAGGCACCACCACTTCAAGAACCTGTCTCCCAAAAGAAGCCGCAGCCGAGGGAAAAGTATAAAATTTGGAAAATTTAGAAAAAGTATGCAGAGAAGACCAAGTTGCAGCCTTGCAAATCTGTTCCACAGAAGCTTCATTTTTGAAAGCCCAAGAAGAAGAGACAACCCTAGTGGAATGAGCTGTAATTCTCTAAGGAGGCTGCTGACTAGCAGTTTAATAAGCCAAACGTATTATATTTCTCAACCAGAGAGAAAGAGAAGTAGCAGTAGCTTTCTGACCTTTTTTTGTTTCCCAGAGAAACAAACGAACAAGGAAGAAGACTGGAGAAAACCCTTAGTCATCTGTAGGTAGAAATTTAAAGCACGCACAACATCCAAATTGTGCAACAAATGTTCCTTTTGAGAAGAAGGATTAGGACATAGAGAAGGAACAACAATTTCCTGATTAATATTTCTATTCAAAACAACTTTAGGAAGGAAACCAAACTTAGTACAAAGAACCGCCCTATCAGAATGAAAAATAAGATAAGGCGGATCATACTGCAAAGCCGAGAGCTCAGAGATTCTCCTAGCAGAAGAAATAGCAATAAGAAACAACACCTTCCAAGATAACAACTTAATATCTATGGAATGCATCGGCTCAAACGGAGCCCGCTGCCAAACTTTAAGAACAAGGTTAAGACTCCAAGGAGGAGTAAAAGACTTAAACACAGGCCTGATTCTGATCAAAACCTGACAAAAAGACTGCATATCTGGCACGCCTGCTAGACGCTTATGAAGCAAAATAGATAATGCAGAAATCTGACCCTTCAGAGAACTGACTGACAAACCCTTCTCCAGACCTTCCTGGAGAAAGGACAAAATCCTAGGAATCCTGACGTTACTCCAATAGTAGCCCTTGGATTCACATCAACAAAGATATTTACACCATATCTTATGGTAAATCTTTATAGTCACAGGCTTGTGAGCTTGAACCAAAGTCTCAATGACCGACTCAGAGAAAATACGCTTAGGCAGAACTAAGCGTTCAATCTCCAAGCAGTCAGCTTCAGAGAAATGAGATTTGGATGAAGAAAGGGTCCTTGAATTAGAAGGTCCTTCCTCAGAGGCAGTCTTCAAGGTGGGATAGACGACATCTCCACTAAGTACGCATACCAGATCTGCGAGGCCACGTAGGGGCTATTAGAATCACTGATGCTCTCTCTTGTTTGAAATGAGCAATGACTAGTGGAAGGAGAGCAAGAGGAGGAAACAGGTATGCCAGCCTGAATTCCCAAGGAACCACCAGAGCATCTATCAGAATGGCCTGTGGATCCCTTGACCTTGAACTGTACCTTGGAAATGTGGCATTTTGCTGAGACGCCATCAGATCCAGTTCTGGCACCCCCCCATCTGAGGGTTAAACTGGAGAACACCTCTGGATGGAGTTCCCACTCCCCGGGATGAAAAGTCTGTCTGCTCAGAAAATCAGCTTCCCAGTTGTCCACTCCAGGAATGAGGATGGAAGATAGGCAATAATTGTGAGCTTCTGCCCACTTAATAATCTGAGCCACCTCCTTCATGGCTAAGAAACGCTCAGTTCCTCCTTGGTGATTGATGTAAGCCACTGAGGTTATGTTGCCTGACTAAAACCTGATAAAACGGGCTAAGGACATATGAGGCCAAGCCCTCAGTGCATTGTGAATCGCTCTCAACTCTAAGATGTTTATGGGGAGAGCAGACTCCTCTTGAGGTCAGAGTCCCTGTGCCTCTAACTAATTCCAAACTGCTCCCCAGCCCAGCAGACTGGCATCCGTGGTCACAATCACCCAGGAGGGTCTCCGAAAGCATGTGACCTGAGACAGATATTACTAAGAAAGCCACCAAGGGAGGGAATCTCTTGTCGCCCAATCTAGATTTATCCTCTGAGACAGAACCACATGGTCCATTCCATTGACTGAGCATGCATAACTGCAATGCTCTCAAATGGAATTGAGCAAAAAGGAATGATGTCCATGGAAGCAACCATCAGACCAATTACCTCCATACATTGAGCTACTGATGGTCGAACAGTAGACTGGAGAGAGAGGCAAGATGAAAGAATTTTGGATTTTCTGACCTCTGTCAGAAATATTTTCATCAAAAGGGAATCTATTATAGTTCCTAAGAAAACTACTCTTGTAGCTGGAACAAGGGAACTCTTTCCCAGATTCAGTTTCCAACTGTGGGAATGTAGAAAAGACAACAAAATCTTTGTATGAGAGTTTGCTTGTTGAAAAGATGGCGCCTAAACCAAGATGTCACCCAGGTATGGCAACACTGCAATACCCCAAGCCCTGACCACTGCCAAGAGAGCCCCCAGGACCTTTGAGAAAATTATGGGAGCTGTGGCAAGGCCAAATGAAAGAGCTACAAACTGAAAGTGTTTGTCTAGAAAAGCACATCTCAGAAACTTGTGATGATCCCTGTGAATGGGTACATGAAGGTACGCATCCTTTAGGTCTATGGTCGTCATGTCTCCATCTTGAAAGACATTTCAAATCCAGAATAGGTCGAAAAGTTCCCTCTTTTTTTTGGGAACTATGAACAGATTGGAAAAGAAACCTAGAACCTGTTCCTGAATTGGACCTGGAACATTCACTCCCAGGGAGGAAAGATCCTGAATACATTTCAAGAACGCCTCTCTCTTTATCTGGTCTACAGATAATCTTGAGAGGTGGAACCTGCCCCTGGGACGAAAGGTCTTGAATTCTAATCTGTAACCCTGAGATACTATGTCCACAGCCCAGGGATCTGGGACATCTCGAACTTATGCTTGGGATAAAAGAGAAAGTCTGCCCCCACTTGATCCACTCCCGGATCGGGGGCAAACCCTTCATGCTGATTTAGAGTCAGCTGCGGGTTTCTTTGGTTGCTTCCCCTTGTTCCAAGACTGACGGGGCTTCCAAGAAGGCTTGGACTGTTCCTGCTTGGCAGAGGAAGGGGAAGACTTACCCCTGAAGCTACGAAAGGAACGAAAATTACTCTGACTTCCTTTCGTTCTATTCTTCCTATCTTGTGGTAGAAAAGATCCTTTTCCCCTCATAATATCAGAAATAATTTCTGCTAAACCAGGAACAAACATTCGGCTAGATTACAAGTTGTGCGTTAGGGTAAAAAAGCAGCGTTAAGAGGTCCTAATGCTGCTTTTTTGTAAAGTCTTTTTTCTATGGGACTTCCATAGCGCTAATATTAGGAGTCTGTCCTGGGAGGCCAAAAAGTGAGCGGTACACTGTACCCTGTCAAGAGTCCTAACACATTTAAAAGTCAATAGTTAAGAGTTTTATGGTACAACGCTGTAACATAAAACTCATAACTAAAGTGCTAAAAAGTACACTAACACCCATAAACTACCTATTAACCCCTAAACTGAGGCCCTCCCGCATCGCAAACAGTATAATAAATTTTTTAACCCCTAATCTGCCGCTCCAGACACCGCCGCCACCTACATTATATGCATTAACCCCTAATCTGTTGCCCCAACATCGCTGACACCTACATACTATTTATTAACCCCTAATCTGCCACCCCCAATGTCGCCGCAACCTACCTACATTTATTAACCCCTAATCTGCCGCCCCCAACGTCAGCCAATAGGATTGAGCTTGCATTCTATTGGCTGTTCCAATCAGCCAATAGAATGCGAGCTCAATCCTATTGGCTGATTGGATCAGCCAATAGGATTGAACTTCAATCCTATTGGCTGAATGCATCAGCCAATAGGATTTTTTCTACCTTAATTCCGATTGGCTGCTTTAGTCGTCGGATGAAGAGGATGCACCGCGTCGGATGTCTTGAAGATGGACCCACTCCGCGCGGGATGGATGAAGATAGAAGATGCCGTCTGGATGAAGACTTCTGCCAGTTTGGAGGACAACTTCGCCCGGCTTGGATGAAGACTTCTCCTGCCTTCATTGAGGACTTCGGCCTGGCTTGGATGAAGACTTCTCCCGGTAAGTCGATCTTCAGGGGGTTAGTGTTAGGTTTTTTTAAGGGTGTTTTGGGTGGGTTTTATTTTTAGGTTAGGGTTTGGGCGGCAAAAGAGCTAACTGCCCTTTTAAGGGCAATGCCCATCCAAATGCCCTTTTCAGGGCAATGGGGAGCTTAGGTTTTTTAGATAGTATTTTATTTGGGGGGTTGGTTGTGTGGGTGGTGGGTTTTACTGTTGGGGGGTTGTTTGTATTTTTTTTACAGGTAAAAGAGCTGATTACTTTGGGGCAATGCCCCACAAAAGGCCCTTTTAAGGGCTATTGGTAGTTTAGTTTAGGCTAGGGCTTTTTTATTTGGGGGGGGGGCTTTTCTTATTTTAATAGTCCTATTAGATTAGGTGTAATTAGAGGTGTAATTAGTTTAAATATCTGTAATTTGTTTATTATTTTCCGTAATTTAGTGTTTGTTTTTTTTTGTACTTTAGCTAATTTTATTTAATTTAGGTAATTGTATTTAATTTAGTTAATTTATTTAATTATAATGTAGTGTTAGGTGTTATTGTAACTTAGGTTAGGTTTTATTTTACAGGTACATTTGTATTTATTTTAGCTAGGTAGTTATTAAATAGTTAACTATTCTACCTAGTTATAATAAATACAAACTTGCCTGTAAAATAAAAATAAACCTTAAGATAGCTACAATGTAACTATTAGTTATATTGTAGCTATCTTAGGGTTTATTTTACAGGTAAGTATTTAGTTTTAAATAGTAATAATTTAGTTAATGATAGTAATATTTATTTAGATTTAGTGTAATTATATTTAAGTTAGGGTGTGTTAGGGTTAGACTTAGGTTTAGGGGGTTAATAACTTTAATATAGTGGCAGCGACGTTGGGGGCAGCAGATTAGGGGTTAATAAATGTAGGTAGGTTGCGGCGACATTGGGGGCGGCAGATTAGGGGTTAATAAATATAATGTAGGTGTCGGCAATGTTGGGGGCAGCAGATTAGGGGTTCATAAGTATAATGTAGGTGGTGGAGGTGTCCGGAGCGGCATATTAAGGGTTAATAATATAATGTAGGTGTCTGCGATGTCGAGGGCGGCAGATTAGGGGTTAATAAGTGTAAGATTAGGGGTGTTTAGACTCGGGTTCATGTTAGGGTGTAGACATAAATTTTATTTCCCCATAGGAATCAATGGGGCTGAGTTGGGGCTGCGAGTTTTACTCTGCTTTTTTGCAGGTGTTAGACTTTTTCTCAGCCGGCTCTCCCCGTTGATTCCTATGGGGAAATCGTGCATGAGCACGTACGACCAGCTCACCGCTGACTTAAGCAGTGCTGGTATTGGAGTGCGGTAATAAGCAAAATTTTGCTCAACGCTCACTTATTGACTTTTAACGACGGGTTTCTGAAAACTCGTAATACCAGCGCTGCAGGTAAGTGAGCGGTGAGTGAAAACTGCTTGTTAGCACCGCACAGCCTCTAACGCAAAACTCGTAATCTAGGCCATTGTCTTCCCCTTGTAAGGGAGTGCAAAAAAGCTTGACCTTAGAGGAGACATCTGCTGACCAAGATTTCAGCCACAGAGCTCTGCAGCCTAGTACAGCGAAACCAGATGACTTGGCTCCCAGTATAATCACCTGCAAGATAGCATCACAAATAAAGGAATTAGCCATTTTAAGAGCTTTAATTCTGTCTTGGATCTCATCCAAAGGAGTCTCTACCTGTAGATAATCAGACAAGGCATCAAACCAGTAGGATGCATCACTTGTCACAGAGGCAATACATACTGCAGGTTGCCATAGGAGACCTTGATGAACATAAATTCTCTTTAAATAAACCTCCAGCTTCGTATCCATAGGATCTTCAAAAGAGCAGCTATCCTCAATAGGAATAGTAGTTCTCTTAGACAGTAGTAGAAATAGCCCCCTCTACCTTAGGAACTGAGTGCCATGGTTCCATTATGGAGTCAGTGACTGGAAACATCTTTTTAAAAATAGGAGACAGGGAAAAAGAAACCCCTAGCTAATCCCACTCCTGTGTGATAATATCCACAGCATGGTCTGGAACCAGAAAAACCTTCTTAGAGGAAGGAACCTCAAAGTAATTATTAAGTTTACTATCTTTCTTAGGATGGACAACAACAGGGGTGTCTGAGTTGTCCAACGTAGCCAAAACCTCCTTTAACAAAACACGAAGGTGTTCAAGCTTAAATCTGAAGGAAACTCCTTCAGCTTCAGACGAAGGAATTGCACTATCTGAATCTGAGATTTCACCCTCAGAAAGTCCTGACAAATCTTCCTCATCAGATTTAAGAGGAAGAGCCATCAGAGAAACTCTACTGGAATCAGAAACTCTGCTATCTGACTCCCTAAGTTTTCTCTTGCGTTTTCCCTTTAACCTAGGAAAGAAGCTAATGCTGCCGATACCTCTGAGGATACTTGAGCGGCAATCTCTGCCTTCAAATATACTCTAATAGTAGGTATAGAAGAACCGCAGGGCACTGCATGTGACGCTGTTGAGGCTTGGGACGTTACAGGAGAAGGCTGTGGTAATACCTGAACAGCATCATCCTGAGAGACATTGGGCTCAGCAATAAAAATATTTTCTTTACACTGTAAAGTCTTCTTAACACACGAGAAACAGAATTGCATAGGTGAAGCAATCTGAGCTTCTAAGCACAAAAGACAAGCATTCATCAGAGCCGGGTCTTGCTCCGTATCAGACATAATCCCAGCAAACTCACTTTGTCTAATTAATACAAAACACCAATTTTTGCAAGGGCACACTCCTTACGAACTTAGGTATATCCCCTCAGAAAAACACTGAAAAATTTGACCGATCGACTAAGCGCTCAAATGACCCAAAACTCAGGAAACCCCACACCTCAGTCTTTAGCTGAGGCGCCTACCTGCCACCAAAAAATCTGAATCAGTCTCCGAGGAGGATCGCAGTTCCTGGCAGCCGACACTGCTCTGTAAACTGAGCGAAGAAACATCACATGATTTGCCTAAAAACTACTGCGCCACAGAAAGGCGCGGAAATCCACTTCCTGAGTCTTCAGACTCTCCAGAAACAGCAGTTATGAAGCAGTGGTCACAAAGACCGCTGCTCCATAACCTGTCCGCCTGCTCTGAGCAGGCGGACACACATCGCCACAATACAATCCGATCAAGTACGATCGGGTTGATTGACACCCCCCTGCTGGCGGCCCATTGGCCGCGAGTCTGAAGGGGGCGGCGTTGCACCAGCAGCTCTTGTGAGCTGCTGGTGCAATGCTGAATACGTTGAGTGTGTTGCTCGCCGTATTCAGCGAGGTCTGGCGGACCTGATCCGCAGTGTCGGATCAGGTCCACCAGACCTTGATAAATATGCCCCATAGTCTCCCCACCTGGAAGAAAAAGGCACTTACCTGCCAATCCGCTGTCCGGCATGTAGACAGCTCCCTAGGTATGCAAGGACACAGTTCCTCACAGGGACCTGTAGAAAAGAAGGAACAAAGCAACCTACTCTGATCCTATATACAAGGGTAGCACCATCTTAGAAAAAAACAGTAAGGCCCACGTTACATGTTCCTAACTGCTTGAAAGCCATCACTACTCTTACTAAAGAGATTAACCTGGAATACGACTAAACCCAAAAACTTGCTTGTGGCGAAATCTAATTTCATCAGACACCAAAATCTTCACCTCCTCCATGTACGAAGGCAAAGATAATGACTGGGGTTTGTGGCAAGGGGAGTGATACTTAACAGCTTAGCTTTGGAGCTCTTTGCCTCCTTCTGCTAGCCAGGAGTGATATTCCCAACAGTAATTGAGGACGCCATTGACTCACCATATCTTAGGAAAGAAATATATACATGCACACACACACACAAACACGCATACACACACATATATATATATATATATATATATATATATATATATATAATTTTATGCCGCACTACAGTCCATTAAACAAAAGGTAAACATCACTCATTTAAAAACAATTCTCATCATGAGTAACGTTGCACGGTGGTGAAGTATAAATTGGATAAAAAACTGAAAAGAGCAAGTAAGACACTATATATATATATATATATATATATATATATATATATATATATATATATATATAAATAAATACATTAAATATATATATATATATGTGTGTGTGTGTGTATTTTTATATATATAAATATATATATTCATATATATATATATATATATATATATATATATATACAGTATATATATAAATATATATATATATATATATATATATATACTATATATATATATAAATATATATATATATATATATATATATATATATATACTGTGTGTACATATATATATATATATATATATATATATATACACATACAACCCCATAATGTATTTTGTATTTTCTTTTTAAACTGAAATCAGTATTTGGCAATGACACATTGCGCTCTTGTAATGAAATTATTGGAGTGACATTTTGAAGTCTTATGAATTAACCCCTTAACGACTGAGGACGTGCAGGGTACGTCCTCAGAAAAAAGGCAGTTAATGCCTGAGAACGTACCCTGCACGTCCTCAGTGTGGAAAGCAGCTGGAAGCGATCCTGCTCGCTTCCAGCTGCTTTCCGGTTATTGCAGTGATGCCTCGATATGGAGGCATCCTGCAATAACGTTTTTAAGTCATCCGGTGCAGAGAGAGCCACTCTGTGGCCCTCTCTGCACCGGAGATCGGTGGCTACCTGCGTTGGTGGGTGGGAGCCGGACCGGGAGGCGGGTGGCGGCCATCGATGGCCATGTGGATGTGAAGGGGGGCGGGATCGTGGGCGGGGGTGGCTGGGGGCGCGCACGGGCGCGCGCACGTGCACGGGAGGGTGGGGGCGGGCGCGTGCACGGGGAGGGAGCGGGTGGGAACCGCTACACTACAGAAAATGGGAAATAAAAAATATATCAAAAATAAAATTTTAAACAATAAGCAAGGTGGTGGGGGTTAGTCTGTGGGGGGTGGGGGAAGCTACACTACAGAAAAAAAACAAAAAAAACAAAAAAAAAGCATTTTTTATTGTAAACTGGGTACTGGCAGACAGCTGCCAGTACCCAAGATGGCCCCCAATAAGGCAGAGGGGAGGGTTAGAGAGCGGTTTTGGGGGGGATCAGGGAGGTTGGGGGCTAAGGGGGGGATCCTACACAGTAGCATATGTAAATATGCTAAAAAAAAAAATCATTTTTTTTTAAAAACCCTTTTATTTTAGTACTGGCAGACTTTCTGCCAGTACTTAAGATGGCGGGGACAATTGTGGGGTGGGGGAGGGAAGGGAGCTGTTTGGGAGGGATCAGGGGGTGGGATGTGTCAGATGGGAGGCTGATCTCTACACTAAAGCTAAAATTAACCCTGCAAGCTCACTACAAACTCCCTAATTAACCCTTTCACTGCTAGCCATAATACACGTGTGAGGCGCAACAGGATTTAGTGGCCTTCTAATTACCAGAAAGCAACGCCAAAGTCATATATGTCTGCTATTTCTGAACAAAGGGGATCCCAGACAAGCATTTACAACCATTTGTGCCATAATTGCATAAGCTGTTTGTAAATGATTTCAGTGAGAAACCTAAAATTGTGAAAAATTTTACGTTTTTTTTAATTTGATCGCATTTGGCGGTGAAATGGTGGCATGAAATATACCAAAATGTGCCTAGATCAATACTTGGGGTTGTCTACTACACTACACTAAAGCTAAAATTAACCCTACAAGCTCCCTAAAAGCTCCCTAATTAACCCCTTAACTGCTGGGCATGATACACTTGTAGTGCGCAGTGGCATTTAGCGGCCTTCTAATTACCAAAAAGCAACGCCAAAGCCATATATGTGTGCTATTTCTGAACAAAGGGGATCCCAGAGAAGAATTTACAACCATTTATGCCATAATTGCACAAGCTGTTTGTAAATGATTTCAGTGAGAAACCTAAAGTTTGTGAAAAAATTTGTGAAAAAGTGAACAATTTTTTGTATTTGATCGCATTTGGCGGTGAAATGGTGGTATGAAATATACCAAAATTGGCCTAGATCAATACTTTGGGATGTCTACAAAAAAAAAATATATACATGTCAAGGGATATTCAGGGATTCCTGAAAGATATCAGTGTTCTAATGTAACTAGCGCTAATTTTGGAAAAAAATGGTTTGGAAATAGCAAAGTGCTACTTATATTTATGGCCCTATAACTTGCAAAAAAAGCAAAGAACATGTAAACATTGGGTATTTCTAAACTCAGGACAAAATTTAGAAACTATTTAGCATGGGTGTTTTTTGGTGGTTTTAGATATGTAACAGATTTTGGGGGTCAAAGTTAGAAAAAGTGTGTTTTTTTCCATTTTTCCTCATATTTTATCATTTTTTTATAGTAAATTATAAGATATGATGAAAATAATGGTATCTTTAGAAAGTCCATTTAATGGCGAGAAAAACGGTATATAATATGTGTGGGTACAGTAAATGAGTAAGAAGAAAATTACAGCTAAACACAAACACCGCAAAAATGTAAAAATAGCCTTGGTCCCAAACGGACAGAAAATGGAAAAGTGCTCTGGTCACTAAGGGGTTAAATATGATTGTTGTACTTCTCTATGCAAACAGAAATTAGATTAAATTGTGGAATTAAATAAATTGCCACTGGATTCTATAGAGCTATGAGTTACTCCACTATAAAGTTATTTGGCATCATGGTACATGCAATCATCTGTCAAGCAGCAGCTTACAAATTTCTTGATAAACCCCTTTTAATAATTTACTTTTCTCATATTTATTACTTATTGTAGTCAGTTAAGCTTCTAATGCATTACATTTCAAATTGAAAACATTAATAAATAAATTACACATAAACCTTCTGTGCCTACCTTTACTATCATTTATTTCTTTTTCAGCCTATAACTTTACTTATGGAATCATCAGATGCTATGAATCTAGCCTGTTTAACAGCGGGATATTATCGGCTACTAGTGGATTCAAGACGTTCAATTTTTAATGTGTCTAACAACAAGAATACAGCAAGCAGAGAAATTGGTACAATATTCATGATTCACTTTTTAGAAAGATATAGTATTATGCTATAGTAAATAAAATACCTATAAAAAGCACCAGAGGATGTAGGATACCAATATATATTGTGTAATGTTTTATTTGTTTCTTGTTAGCAAAATTAATAACTAAATGTTATCTGTCACTAATGTACTATTTTGACTTTTGTCAAAGGAAATGAAATCCGAGGGAAGCATGGATATCATGAATATGACTGGAATTACTTACCAAAATCAACTATCTATGCTTTTGAGGAAAATCAAGATGCTCAACAAATATTTACAGACTTGAAACAGAGAAATTCAGATGGTATAGATAGTTCTTTATGTCTCAAAGACCATCAACATTTATATATAGAGACAACATTTAATTCAGGAGAACTTGATCAGCAGCTAACCAAACAATGTGCTCACATAGATTTAGAGAATAGTCTAAATGTGAGCCAGCCATCATTATTGTCAATCTCAGGATTGGAACAAAATAAGGCAGCCCAAGACTCACCTAGGAGTGCAAAAGTGTCTTTTATATTTGGAGACCACAACTTGGATACAATAAATCCTCAGACACTAGGCTATGAAAGACTGATGGATGAGAGCCCGGAAATGTTGGACAAAGAAAATGTAATTTACTTAAATAATGCCAACGATATAAAAGACATAGATCTTTCATCGGATACTGATAGTATCCACTTTGCTGCTAATGCTGTTTATGCAAATATATCTGATGTTAAAATTTTTGGTAACACAGAAGGATTAGAAGAACCTTTGTTACATGATATATGTTATTCTGAAACTACAGATTATGTTGAGGATGAAGATGAAGCCAGCTGTGAGGAGGACATCATGGTCCCAGAAGAAAGTGGAGCAGATATTCTCAGCATTTCAGGATCAAATGATGATATTATTGACCTGACATCACTTCCACCCCCTGAAGGAGATGATAATGAAGATGATTTTTTGTTGCATTCCTTAAATATGGCTATTGCTGCTCCTCCACCTGGATTTAGAGATAGTTCTGATGAAGAGGACTGCCCCAATCAGTCTGCATCATACAGTGATAAAAGTGGAACAGTTATTGGTATGAAAAATGATGATATCCCTGTATCTCTAATTGATGCAGTCCCAACAAACACAAATGAAAAGAGTGATACAATCCTGGAAGAGGTGGTTACAGCAGATCTCAACACACTGCAAGATTTGTCTATCTCAGAAGAAAGCCATACGGATGATAACTCAGGTTCTTTCACCATTGTTACTTTTATCCATTAAGTTTTCTACCATTTCATCCCTATGAATCATCGTATTTTTTGTGTTTTGTTTTACCATACATCATGTATAACCCATCCATCAATTTATGTTTTGGACATACTTTTATGGGGGTTTTATATAAAAAAAATGTTATCAAACCATTCAGTAGCTGTTAGCATGAAAGGGTTATAATTAAATTGGAGTAGTGCAATAAAGTTCAATTTTAATTAATATGCTCCTCTTTTTGTGGTATACAGGTGTAACTATACTGAGAGCTTATAGCCCTGAATCATCCTCTGATTCTGGTAATGAAACTAATTCTTCTGAAATGACAGAAAGTTCAGAACTAGCAACCGCACAAAAACAATCAGAACATCTTGCGCGTGCAATTTTGCCTATTGGTGAAGGATTTACATCCATGATAGAAGAACAGACTGAGTTTTCAACTATAAGAAATCAAACAGAAAGTATCTCTGTAAAATCCACATCTTCCTTAATGAACCGACAAGCTGCAGAAATACAATCAAAAGCCGTGCCTTCAAAACCAATCATTCACTCAGATAACATTGAAATGGAACCAGAGACTATGGAGACAAAATCTGTTACAGAGTATTTTAATAAGATGCACATGGGGTCATTAGTTTATTCATGTAAAAGGAAAAATAAATTATCTGATGCGGAAATAAAAACCCATTTTGATGTAAATGTTGCAATCAAGAAACAGGGAAGTAAACGACCAGATGATGGCGATTCCACAGCAAAATTTGAAACACATTCTGCGAAAGACTGTCAATTTCTATCCAATTATAATTTAGAAAGAACTGCTTTTCGTAAAGACAATCAAAGGTGGTATAATACTGTTGACAAAGGGGCAGTTGAAAAACTATCATCAGATGGAGCACATGTTAAGACGTTGCCAAGACTTTCTGGTGCTGGTAAAATTGAAGCTGATACCAAGGAAGTTGTAAATTCTGAAGCTATATTTTCAGTGAAAGATGATTTATTTATCTCTAATGCAAATTTTATTTCTTCTGCTTCCAAAGAAAATGTTGGCACTGAAAATATTGATGTTGCTGTGGAAAATATGTGTAAGCTTGAGTCTGATCCAAGTATTACTAGAATTTGTGAGTACCACATGACCAAAATCATGCCATCTTTTCAAAGTGAAGGACAATTTTCCCTTCAAAGTTCTCAATGTTCTTCCTTGGATGCAGGATGTAGCACTGGCAGCAGTTCATGTGCAACCCCTGTTGAGTCTCCTTTGTGTACCTCGGATGTTAAACATATTCTGACTGATGCATCAGTAAAAAGTGGAGGCTATAATGCTCAAGATGAAAGACCTTCCATGCTTCCAAATCATGGAACATCAAATACAGAACTGCAACAACAAACTGAATCTGCTTGCCACAGAATAATTGTTCCTGGTATGCACACAACCATGAATGCAGAACCATTGTTTGGTACTTTGAGAGATGGATGCCACAGAATTTCAAAAATTAAAGAAACCACAGGTACATCACTATGTGATTTAAGATGTGTGCACCATAGTTGGGTCTTATTTCTAAAACATTCTTAAAATTGTATAGTGGAAGGTTGTTTTAAAAAGTCATAGCATACTGTATTCAATACATGCTAGAATATATGATGTTGTGGAATATACTTGAAAAGGGAAGGGATAATGTTAAAAATACTCTTGATGAAATCACACTGTGTAACTTGAGTTAAATATTAAGGGCCAGATTACAAGTGGTGCACTAACAGTTATGCATAAGTAAAAAGGGGTTTATCATGGGTGTTGGCACACATAAGGTTTAGTGCTCGTATTGCAAGTTAAAAGTGAATGCAAATGTTTAAGCACAATCATGATTTACACTCGAATGATTACCGCGCCCTCAGAGCTCTGGCTAACTGTTTTGTGAAACAAAAAAGTTGAACAAAACACATCAAAACTACATTATAAAGTACAGTTATAGTATGTACTTACTGTAAATATGTCACATGCCAATGTTCTGCACACAGCAGTATATATTCTATGTATTTTTAATATATATATATATATATATATATATATATATATATATATATATATATATATATATGTATATATCCATACCTATATATAATCATACATATATATACAGTAGGTATAGATATATATATATATATTTACAAAATGCCATATATATATATATATATATATATATATATATATATATAGATATATGTATTTAAGAATAAATAGAACATATTCTGCTATGTGAACATTAGAATTTGAAATATTCGTATTTTAATGTCGGGATAGCACACTTGAGAATATGCAAACAGATTTACACGCAAGTAGGGTGTTAGGTGTTTTTTTCACTTTTTTTGCACCATTGACTTAAAAGTTATGCTTTTTGTGCGCATTGGGTTAGTGCACGAGCAAAAGCGGTTTACTTTAAACATGTAATACGAGCACTACCCAACGCATGCATAAAGCTTACTTCTAGCAGAGTTAGCGTGCAAACTGGAGACATAAAAACTACTCGACTTGTAATCTGGTCCAAAGTGATTAGTTGTATCCCAAATTACATTTTTTTATGCTACTATTGCAGGCAACTATATTGTCTTTAACATATAGAGCTAATTTTCAGTACTTATAACAAATAGTCATAGACAATGTTCTTAGAAGATGAATTTTAGATTTTTACATTTTTATGGTTAATATTTTGCTATAGCTCATTACCTGGTATCATTGCAATAATGTATAAATGTTTTTATACACATAGAAAAGGCACAGATGGTTTGTTAAAGATAAAGCTTAATCTGTTGCCTGGTAGTTCATATGTATGTGTTCCCAAAAACAATAACTATATAACTGTAATATAAAACCAACAAACTAACATAGATCTATACCATGACTTAAGATTTATCTGTTCAACAAAGCATTTACATATTCAGTGTGCATAAGGAAAATGCTTAAATGTGTTAGAGTATTTTATACAATTCTGTATATATCTTCTGCAAATGGGTTGAAAGCTACTGGGTCCTTGCTGAACACTCTCAGTAAAAAGTAAGTGAGAACTTTTTACTGCGAATGTTAAACCTGTTAAAAAATTAAAAGGAATTGTTTTTAGTGAGGAGGATGATATCCACAGCCTTGGCACACTACTATAGCCAGAATTATAATTAAATTATTATAGCCCCTGTTTTTTCCTGGGCCCTGGGGAATAGGGATTGGAAATGGCAACGCACGCAAAATGCAGCTTAGCTTCTACCGTTACCCACGTGACGTCGCAGGGCCAGCCGGCCAACCAGCCAGCCAAGTTCCAAAGGACCCAGAGTCACTCTGAGCCAGCCAGCATGCCAGAGTGTGAGAGTGATCTATGCTGCTTTAAAGTGAAAGCTGGTTATTTTATTTAAAATTCATTTTTAACCTGGGTAAAATAAAACATACAAGATGTATGTTTTACCCAGGTTAAAAATGAATTTAAAAAAAAAATAATAACTGGCTTTCACTTTAAAGCAGCATAGATCACTCTCACACTCTGGCATGCTGGCTCAGATGTATTTTAAAAATGAAATCCCATGTTTAAATATTAAACCATAAAAAATGTAATTGTTAAGTTATATAATGTACTTACTTAATGTATATAATAAAGTAATGGCTGCCTGTTCTAATGACTATCCTTGCTGAACACATTTGGTGAGCCAAGGATAAGTAACATATGTTTGTAGCCACTAGTCGACAGCAAGCTCACAGTAGTGTGATGCTACTCCTGAGCCTAAGTATGATTTTCAACAAAGGATACCAAGATAATAAAGTAAATTTAGTAATAAAAGTAAATTAAAAAGTCTCGGAACATTTCATGCTCTTTCTTAATAATGCAAATTTTATTTTGACTGTCATGCTCCTTTAAGGAGCCAATTAATAGTTCAAAAACTCAAATTTGGCTTATACAAGATGGTGATAGGTAGTGGACCCTGTACAAGTTGACTTATGTAGAAATAATTGCCATAATCCAAATTTAGATTTTCTTTGATAAATGATATTTTAGATAGAGCAGTGAAACATTTTGTGTACATTATTGCTTATTAAGAACACAAAAATAGGTCTGTAGTAAAACATTGGCAATGTTTAAAAATTCCTTTTCAAAATTATTATTTGTGTGTGTGTGTGTAGGGTGCTAATATCAGAAAATAAGAAAGGGTTCCATTATAATCAATTGGATAAATAAATAAATCCAGTCAGTACATCACAAACATATGTTGTAGTGGTCACTTCTTAGTGTAACAACAACGTGCTCAAACCTTTTGTTTCCCTAGTCTCACCATTTCACGTGCCTTAGCTCCATTTATCTACCCTCATGCATATTCCGATTATCAGGAATATGATAAACAAACAATATGGGGCATCCCACATACTAAATAACTAACAATGGTCCCACTTAGGGTTGTGTTGCTTTCTGTCTTCCCTCTTTCTGACTTTTGACACAGTGGTAACCAGGCGGGCTAACAGGCGTCTTTAGTAGTGTTAAGGGAGAAGTTTATACCCAATTTTCACTCTGGACTCTACTCAATTGGTCCAAAATATGAAACTATAAATACAAAAAATGAGGAGCACCAAAGCCTTGTATGTATTGAATAAAACTTCACTTTTTGGATGTTCATCTAAAAAAATACAAAGTGGTGTGGTATATGGCAGTTATATCAAATACCACTGTATCAGCTGACACGTTGCGACTTTTGCCATACTCATAACTATATAGTATAATTACAACCAAACCCATCTTTTAAAAGCCCCATTGCTCTCATTGGTTAAACCCAAATTATGTTATAGATACAAATCCAGGTTGAATCTCCAGAATTCTTAAGGTGCTATAACATTTCAATCC
Source organism: Bombina bombina (assembly GCF_027579735.1). Taxonomy (NCBI): domain Eukaryota; kingdom Metazoa; phylum Chordata; class Amphibia; order Anura; family Bombinatoridae; genus Bombina; species Bombina bombina. Next base: position 743,899,439 of record NC_069501.1, on the reverse strand, counting down.
TCCCCCCCTCTTTATATTGTACTTTTTCATTTGTAGCACAGTTTCCATCATTGGCAAGTAGAAGCATTCATGTATATTTACATTTAAATAATAGAAATAAGAAAACATTGTGAGAGTCAAAATTACATTATAATAACTAAAGAGCAAAAGCTCTAAAAATCACCCCTCAAGGGTAATGGTGAAGACCCTAAAAACAGAAATAGAAAGAGAGGAGGTATATGAGCTTTTTACCTCCACAGTTAGGGAATTCAGCACTCTTTTAGATACAATTAATCAAACAATTATGTGACACGGATAACTCAGGTGCAAGCTTCAAACAATTTTTTTTATTACCGAATGTATAGGGAGAGCTACCACACATTAAAAGTAAACATGTCTAAAGTAGAAACAGTCCACGTATATAAACATGAGCATATCTTCGTGCACAAGAAAAAATTCATGGCCAGGAAAAAAAATAGAAGTGTACACTTTGGCATCTACTTATCAAGCCATCAACTTACTTGCATTCGACGGCACCAATACGCTCGCCTAAGATCAACTAACTTCGCTCTCCAAAGTTATCAAAAAAGCTGTCAAAAAGCCGCGCACCAAGTACGGTGCGATGAGCAGCGGACTGTTGTTAACTGACAGTCATCGATCTCGCTGCTCTTCAGGTTTTTCCCAGCTTTATTGGTATACTGTCACCAAACACCCACACTATACTACACTGTTTTACCCCTATCCCGCTGCTCACTGACCCTGCCGCAACTAAATAAAGTTATTAACCCCTAAACTGCCGCTCCTGGAGCCCACCGCCACTCTAATAAACGTATTAACCCCTATCCTGACGCTCCCGGAGCCCACCGCCACTCTAATAAACGTATTAACCCCTATCCTGCCACTCCCGGAGCCAACCGCCACTGTAATAAACGTATTAACCCCTATCCTGCCACTCCCGGAGCCCACTACCACCTACATTATGTTATTAACCCCTAATCTGCCGCCCCCTACACTGCCGCCACCGACATTATACTTATTAACCCCTAATCTGTCGCCCCTAATGTCGCCGCCACTATATTAAATTCATTAACCCCTAAACCTAAGTCTAACCCTAACACCCCTAACTTAAATATAATTAAAATAAATCTAAATAAAACCTACTATTAATAACTAAATTATTCCTATTCAAAACTAAATACTTACCTGTAAAATAAACCCTAAGCTAGCTACAATATAACTAATAGTTACATTGTAGCTAGCTTAGGGTTTATTTTTATTTTACAGGCAAGTTTGTATTTATTTTAACTAGGTAGAATAGTTACTAAATAGTTATTAACTATTTACTAACTACCTAGCTAAAATAAATACAAAAGTACCTGTAAAATAAAACCTAACCTAAGTTACAATAACACCTAACACTACACTATAATTAAATTAATTAACTAAATTAACAACAATTACCTAAATTAAATTAAATTAGCTAAAGTACAAAACCCCCCCACTAAATTACAGAAAATAATAAACAAATGACAGAAATTTAAACTAATTACACCTAATCTAATAGCCCTATCAAAATAAAAATAAGCCCCCCAAAAATAATAAAAACCCCTAGCCTAAAGTAAACTACCAATAGCCCTTAAAAGGGTCTTTTGCGGGGCATTGCTCCAAAGTAATCAGCTCTTTTACCTGTAAAAAATAATACAAACAACCCCCCCAACAGTAAAACCCACCACCCACATAAACAACCCCCTAAAAAAAATACTAACTAAAAAAACCTAAACTCTCTATTGCCCTAAAAAGGGCATTTGGATGGGGATTGCCCTTAAAAGGGCAGTTATCTGTTTTGCGGCCCAAAGCCCTAACCTAAAAATAAAACCCACCCAATACACCCTTAAAAAACCCTAACACTAACCCCCTGAAGTTCGACTTGCTGTTCTGAAGACCGGACATCCATCTTCAAGGAAGCGGCAGAAGTCTTCATCCAACCGGGCCAAAGTCCTCAACAAAGCCGGGAGAAGTCTTCATCCAAGCCGGGCGAAGTGGTCCTCCAGACGGGCAGAAGTCTTCATCCAGATGGTTTCTTCTATCTTCATCCATCCGACGTGGAGCGACTCCATCTTCAAGACATCCGACGCGGAGCATCCTCTTCCTTCCGCCGACTACCGAATTCTATCAGCCAATAGGAATTAAGGTAGAAAAAATCCTATTGGCTGTTACAATCAGCCAATAGGATTGAGCTTGCATTCTATTGAAAGCTCAATCCTATTGGCTGATTGCAACAGTCAATAGGATTTTTTCTACCTTAATTCCGATTGGCTGATAGAATTCTATCAGCCAATTGGAATCTAAGGGATGCCATCTTGGATGACGTCATTTAAAGGAACCTTCATTCGTTGGTAGTCATCGGAAGAAAGAGGATGCTCCGCGTCAGATGTCTTGAAGATGGAGCCGCTCCGCGCCGGATGGATGAAGATAGAAGATGTCGTCTGGATGAAGACTTCTGCGGGCTTGGATGAAGACTTCGACCGCTTCATTGAGGACTTCTCCCGACTTCTTGGAGGATGGATGTCGGATCTTCAAAACTGTAAGTAAATCTTCTGGGGTTAGTGTTAGGATTTTTTAAGGGTTTATTGGGTGGGTTTTAGTTTTAGATTAGGACTTGGGCTGCAATAGAGTTAAATGCCCTTTTAAGGGCAATGCCCATCCAAATGCCCTTTTCAGGGCAATGGGGAGCTTAGGTTTTTTTAGTTAGGGTTTTAATTGGGGGGTTGGTTGTGTGGTGGGTTTTACTGTTGGGGGGTTGTTTGTATTTTTTTTTACAGGTAAAAGAGCTGATTACTTTGGGGCAATGCCCTGCAAAAGGCCCTTTTAAGGGCCATTTGTAGTTTATTGTAGGCTAGGGTTTTTTTTATTTTGGGGGGGCTTTTTTATTTTCATAGAGCCCTTAGATTAGGTGTAATTAGTTTAAAGCTTTGATCATTTTTTTTTATTTTTGTAACTTTGTGTTTATTTTTTTGTGTAACATAGTGTTTGTTATTTTTTGTAACTTAGTTTTTTGTAACTTTGTAATTTTTAAGTGTAGAATTAAATAATTTGAGTAGGGTTAGGTGTTTAAATATATAATATAGTTAATTTAATTTGTAGTTTAATGTAATTTTAGTATAAAAGTTAGGTAAGATTAATTATTCATTTAATATAGTTTAATGTAATTTTAGAATAACGGTTAGGTTAGATTAATTATTAAAAAGAGAAACAAAGAGGCAGCACACTTGGAACAAGTGTGCTGCCTCTTTGTTTCTTTTTTTGCATCTTTGGAATGATTCATCCGGCTATATGGCATGCACCTCATTTATTCAGCTGATTACAGAGGATACATTTCTTTCAATTTGTTTCCATTACCGATCGAGTTCGTGGGTGTCCTGGAGGTTTCTTTGGAGCCGTGCTGCACCTCCTTCTTTAGATTAATTATTAATTTAATATTGTTTAATGTCATTTTAGTATAACAGTTAGGTTAGATTAATTATTAATTTAATATAGTTTAATGTTATTTTATTCTAATAGTTAGAATAGGTTAATTATTAGTTTAATATAGTTTAATTTAAATCTAAAGGTAAGTTTAAATTTATTATAAGATAGGGATGAGTTAATATTTAATGTACAGTTAGCGGGTTGTTAAGGTTAGGGATTAATAGGTTAATTTTGTTTATGGCGATGTGAGGGGCTGGCAGTTTAGGGGTTAATATGTTTATTTAGTTGCAGTGGGCTCCGGGAGCCGCGGGATAGGGGTTAATACTTTTATGTAGGTGGCGGCGGTGTCGGGGCGGGAGATTGGAGGTTAATAAGTATAATGTAGGTGGCGGCGGTGTAGGGGGCGGCAGATTAGGGGTGTTTAGACTCAGGGTACATGTTAGGGTGTTAGGTGTAAACATAACTTTCATTCTACTATAGGAATCAATAGGATATCGGACAGCAGCGAACATAAGTTTCAGACTCCCATTGATTCCTATGGCATCCGCTGCCTCCAGGGCGGCAGATTGAAAACCAGGTACGCTGGGCTGGAATAGTGCCGAGCATACCTGGTAGATATTTGTTAACTAGCAAAAGTAGTCAGATAGTGCCGAATTTGCATTCGGAACATCTGTAATGACATAAGCATCGATCTGTGTCGGACTGAGACCGGCGTATCGTATGTTACGTCACAAAATTCTACTTTTGCCAGTCTATAGGCTTTGATAACTAAGGCGAATCAAACTTGCCACAATTACGCTGTGGAATTCCAGCATATTTGCGGTTGACTGCTTGATAAGTAGATGCCTTTAAGTGTTTGTTATTCAGCATAAAACATCAAGGTCCCAGCTGACACGGCAGGACAGAACGGAGAGGGAATGCTTCACTTACTTCCTTTTCCACACATTACCTCACACATCCCCAGTCACCTTACTGTAAGACTTTAGGGAATGGGCAGTGGCATCAAGGGAACCAAGCAATCGTTAGACCTCAGACTCTTTCCCTGCCGCTCCACACTCGCAGTTCAGCTTCAGTATGTCAAGAGCTGACACATCTCCCACTGTGATGTCACTCCAGGCAAAGGCTGTTACAAGTAGCCAAGCCGGTTTAGGTAACACATGTCAAAAGATTAACACTTTATCCAAACTGTATCCAAACAGTTCATATGCATCATATGCACGCACAGGCAATCACTGTAAAGTTGTCAAAGTGAGTAGCGCCTCCCAGGGCAACAGATAGCTTGCCAACATATACAGTATGTTTCACTCCCTCACTCTTTGCTTCATGGGGCTTCGTTAGGGCTGGCACTTAAATAATACCGCCGCTGGGATGAAGATCTTTCACTGGTCTTCAGCAACTGTGAGTACCGATTTTGGGGTTAGTGTTAGGTATTTTTATTTTTTTGGGGGGTGTTTTTTTTTTAGATTAGGGCTTTTTTATGTTTTAAATCTTTTATTGAGGTTTTGCGCATGACAATAACAAAGAATAAATTTCATATGACAAATATAGTAAAGTTTTCATAAAATACAGTACAATAGCACATGTTGACAGTAAACTAAGTAACAGAGTATGAACATTAGAAACCTCCATTTTTAATTATTATAAGCATTTATGAATGGCTAATGAGCTGGCCACTTATGGACCCTTTTATACAGTAAGTACTGGTGTGGGAAGTTAGCCATGTCGGGGACCTTTGTTAGATCCCATGTCATGTATAAGTTATGAGAATTAAATCCTGTTTGAAATAGTAGAGTATAAGTTGATATTGTAAATAGTATATGAATATGCATATTAGATTACAGCGGGTAAGCACCGCTTGCGTAGATAATCAGTGAACAAAAAACGCTTTTAGGATGAGGGAGAAGGAGGGAGGGGCGGAGGGGAGAGTACTAAAAGCGAAAGGAGCAACCAAACAGCAAACCATCACAATGAGAGAGCGCATCTCTTAGACTGTAGTAACACAGAAGATGAGGGATTGGTGGGAGCTATAAGTGTGATATAAGTTTTGAGAGAAAAGCAGATAGGTGAGAATCTTGGTCGTATGTCACCATATGTAAGTGTAGTAACTTAAGAATGAAACAGGCTATGTGAGATACTGGGTTGTGGAGGTGTAACTTTACACCGACTATAGAATGTAACTATATGAAATCCTGAAGATGATATATACCCCACATATATGACACTTAACACATTAACTCAGTGATGTAGAATTGTTATGCACTAAACAGTAAATAACTCTAAATAGCTATATATCTGCATACATGGAGGAGCAAACAGTGTAGAGCCATGAGCAACTATGGCAACAAAAACAGGAACATAAGCTTCCCAGGGCTGAGCCCTACCAAAGAGATTGCAACAGTTACCTGTTATCTCTAAAAAGAAAAAGAAACAGAAGCGCACCAGGGCATGATTCAAGTGAAGGTTTATTTATCAAACACACACACACAACTGCTTATGTTGCACTTACAAGATAAAAACAATTTATGAGCCTGTAGATATAAAAAGGTCTTCAGTTGGTGGCGGCATCTTCTTCTAGCTAACTAACCCCTACTTATTGACGGACAAGGCCCCTCCGATGTCTGCAGCGTGGCACAGGGGTTGCGCACGCTCATTGGCACAGTGAGAGAGATTTTGTTATGTAGAGCTCTTCGGCCTGCAGCTCTTTAAAAGGGGGGGAGAGGAACCCCTAAGCCGGCACTTAGTGGGCGACACCTCTCCCTGTGTTCGGGCCGTCACTCTGCTCACACTGCGCCCGCTCCCAGGGCCTTGCCCGACCGCCAGCTAGGGCACAATTTCACCAACCCAGTAAGGCATCCTCTCCAAACGAATCGTCCAACACGTATGAGAGAGGTGGATGACTAAATTACAACCTCGGGCTTATGGGGCTGGTTCAACTAAACCTACCCCCGCCGAGGACTGACTTACCCTTAACCTAACTTGCCGCCACATACCTTCACCCCGGGAGGGGCGGGGGGGGAAAGTTCTCCTCGAAGTCTGGAGGCAGGAAGAGGCCGAATCCACTGGAACAGGACCCTATAAAGGCAAGAGGTACACCCTCCCACACATTTGCAACATTGTAGCATACACACACTTCTAGAATCCTCCAGACTTCAAGTCAGCTATCCCTTAATTTTGCTACAGGCCCACTAGAGGGCCCTCCACTTCCATAAGGGATAAACCTCCTATTACGTCCTACGTTTTCAATAAAAACACAACACAACTACTTTGGGGAAAAGACCGGTCACGGTCGCGTTTATTAAACAAATTGAATTCTGCCTAATCTAGCCAATAATTAGGCAGCTAAAATCAACCTATCCCTGAACTTGTAGCAAGTTCATTCCAGTTGGTGGCGGCATCTTCTTCTAGCTAACTAACCCCTACTTATTGACGGACAAGGCCCCTCCGATGTCTGCAGCGTGGCACAGGGGTTGCGCACGCTCATTGGCACAGTGAGAGAGATTTTGTTATGTAGAGCTCTTCGGCCTGCAGCTCTTTAAAAGGGGGGGAGAGGAACCCCTAAGCCGGCACTTAGTGGGCGACACCTCTCCCTGTGTTCGGGCCGTCACTCTGCTCACACTGCGCCCGCTCCCAGGGCCTTGCCCGCCCGCCACAAAAGACGCCTCTTGCCGCCACACTTAACCAACATAGCCCTTAAATAAAAGTATAACAATATAACATAAAACCAAATTCAACTTTTTTTTTTTTTTTTTTTTTTTATATATAAATAACGCTGTGTTAACAACGGTCGGATGCCAACCATAGCACAGAACTTTGAAACTAACTAATGCCCTAATAAATGTTCATTTTAAACAACCGATGCGATGGCTGTCTTAAGGTTAGCCAGGAAAATGTCCAACCCGACGTCCGCCAGGTGAACCCCATCCGGTCGGTAAAGGGCCTTCTTGTCGGCCGTAATAGTGTCATGCCTAATGACGAAACCTCCCACGGCCGTGACCTCTCCCCACTTCCCTATTAACTTTCTTGCGGACATTGTACGCTGCCCTCTGTGTCACAATGTGACGCCAACGCAGCCGTGCAACCACGTTAGACCAACCTATCCGCACATCCTGAAGCCATGTGCACACCCACTTAATGTCCGCAACCATAATCCGTATTAAATCCAACACGGGAATGGATCCCAAGTCATTTCCGCCCAGATGCACAACAATCACTTGAGGCTTTCCCCACCTATGTGCATCCTGTAACAGAGCGGGAAGCTCCCTCCAATTAAGACCCCTGCGCCCGAGCCAGCGAATGTTAGCCCTGGATGCTGCCAATCCTAGCTGCTGCCCTCCCGGGGAATGATGCGCCCTGATAGCCGCCCAGTGGATAAAGGAGTGCCCAATAATCCACACGCGCACCGGGTGTTTCCTGTACCTATAACAACATGGATGGGGACAATGAAATGGTGACAAACCACTGGCAATACCCCTTTCTCACCCCCCCCACTCCCCACCAAGTCGGGAAGGAATCAAGAGGTTACACACCTTACAGACCCTCATCACTAAGCATGCAATGGGCGAATATAGCCCCTATATCGCTCAGACTTCCAACGCCCCATTTTCTTAATGACCGCCTGCGACGACCCCAAGGCCGCAGCACTAGTCGCTGCCCCGATGCGGAATGAATGCGGCGCAATCTTAGATGGATCCAATCCCGCTGCCGCTGCCACTTTGGCAAGCACTTTGCGGAACTGGAAAGCTGAAAGTGAACTACCGTCCTCGTGCACGAGAAACTGTAGTCCTCCGACCGGCCGTACATGGCAATAATCCGCCACGCTCGATACCGGGCAGCACTCTGTGTATTCGTGTCTGGCTAAAGGCAACCAGGCCCCTTTCCCAGCCTGATCAGTTTTGGATCTGGGAATGAGCAAGAGCACGCAATCGTCCGTGGTCCTTACGTGCCCCACTTTAATACCGCCTACCTCCCCTCTTGTGGAGGAGGCGACCACTTCGCCTATCCTCAGCGCCCCCGCAAATGCCAGCGCGAAAGCAGCCCGAAACAAGACCGCCTCGTAGGCTGAACTGCACACTGCCCCCAGATTTACCACCAACGAGCGCAATCTTTCCGTCGTGATTGGCTCCTCCGATCCTTTGCGGGTGGGGCCAACCGGCCCCATCCCTTCAAGATCTGCCTTACTAGAAAAGTACCTGTATAATCCCTGAAACCTAAGGCTTTATTGAAAAAGGACAATGCCGCTAACCTGCTCAAAGCTGACAATCTGGACATACCCTCAAGCTTCAAGCACGCAAGCCATTCTAGAACGTGTACCTGAGACGCCTGACACAACAAGAAGCCCTTCTGCAAGCTGAAACGCTCCCATGCCCTCCAATGCGCCGAATACGCAGCCCACGTCTTAGGAGCCAGCGATGCCCTGATCATGGGGAGGATGGACTCCCAACCCCCGCCAGCTGCCAAAGGAAAAGAGGGCACGTTAGACCCTCAGCTGCCGCCCTCGGGGCTACCCTTCTAAACTGATCCCATTGAAATCTGGAAAGGGCATCTGCTATCACATTGCTCACCCCTGGGACGTGCCGTGCTGTGAAGCGAACATTAAGCTGCAAACACCGCAAGACGAGGTGCCGTAGGTAGGTCACCACCACGGTGAGGTTGCTGACAACCTGTTTATGGCGTATACCACGCTCATATTGTCTGACCAGAAGATTACTGACCGATTTGACAGCCTCTCTCCCCATAGTTCTATTGCTACCACAATAGGGAAGAGTTCTAGCATCGTAAGGTTACGCGTGAGACCCGCGGCAGCCCAGCCCTCTGGCCATGGCTCCGCACTCCAGTCTCCGTCTAAATAGGCTCCATAGCCAAACCCGCCCGCGGCATCCGTGAACAGATGCAAGGCTTGATTGGAAATGGGCCCGTCTCTCCAAAGGCAGACCCCGTTAAAATGAACAAGGAACCTCTCCCAAACTCTCAGGTCGTCCCTCATCTCCTCTGTCACCCGACGCTTGTGGCTAAGCGTCCGAGGCCCCTTCAATTGAGCTTCTAACCTGCGGTTGAAGACCCTCCCCATGGGGATCGCCCTCCCCGCAAAGTTAAGCAATCCCAGAAGGGATTGCAGCTCAGTAATGGAGATATGCTCCGCGCGACATGCTGATTGAACCGTCCCAAGTAGGCGGTCGACTTTATCTTTTGGGAGCCGGCATAGGGAGGCAACAGTGTCGATCTCTATGCCTAGGAACGTAAGGCAGGTACATGGTCCCTGCGTTTTTTCGTGCGCGAGCGGCACTCCAAACTCTGCTGTAATATCCCGCATCACCCGCATCAATGCCGCACATTCGTCAGTATCTGGACCCCCTACCAGCAGGAAATCATCCAGGTAGTGAGCCACGGCCCCGCCCCCAGACGCCCTCTGCACTACCCAGTGCAGGAAGGAGCTGAAGCATTCAAAAAGGGCACATGACAAGGAGCCCCCATGGGCAAACACCTGTCAACAAAAAATTCACCCTCGAACTTCATCCCCATCAGCCGGAATGAGGAAGGATGAAGTGGGAGCAAGCGGAAGGCGGACTCAATGTCCAGCTTGGCCATCAAGGCCCCGCGACCCCGAGAGCGAACCACCTCCAGTGCCTCGTCAAAGGACTGATAATGCACAGAACTGAGGTCCGGATCTATCGCATCGTTCACTGACGCCCCCTTGGGATAAGACAAGTGGTGAATGAGCCTGTACTTCCCCTTCTCCCGCTTGGGAACTACCCCCAGTGGAGAGACTACTAGATCCGCGATTGGTCGTTCCCGAAATGGGCCGACCACCCTCCCCAGCCTCAGTTCCTTATCCAGCTTCTCCCTCACTACGTGCGGGAACTCATAAGCTGACTTTAGGTTACGGTGGACGGAGGACCCAGTTACTTGCGATGTAATCGGTATCCTAAACCCCACCCTCAATCCCGACGACAGGACTGCCGCTGCCTCGCCGTCAGGATACAGCGCCAGCCACGGCGCCATCCTCTCGTACCTAAGTGGAGTTGGGGCCCTTGCCCCCAGGTCCCCCTCTACTAATCGGGGAGGGTGCACCAGCTCCCCTTCTATTCGCGCATTCTGCCCCCGGGTGGGGTCCGCTGCAAAACTTGCAGATGTGCCGAAAGGAGCAATTTGCTCCCCTGTCACACTGCTTGTCCTGGAATTTCCAGCACTCCCTCCCCCCCCTCTTCGGGCGCGGAAAGGACCGCTGCGTCCAGGCTTCGCCGCCCCGGTTGGCGAGGTAGACCTCTCGCGCCCCAACTTAGACCACAGGTGCATATCTTGCGTCCCGAAGTGTAAGATGTGGTTACCCACCATTTTCTTGCGAAACGCCACATCGTAGTCCCGCCAAGCACCTTCCCTGAACCTTTTGTAAATATCACCAATAGTGTCTTGATATTTAAAAAGGTTATGCCCCTGAGTCGGCCACCTATCAACATAGCAGGACGCCAACACCCTATATCCAGCCTGCCATTCCTCATAAGTTTCCTGGCGCCTAACTTTCTTGGGGCCCGAGCCCTCGGCCGCCCTCTCCTTGGCTCTACAGGCTTCCGGAGTGAGTTCGTAGATATTCACATATCTACCCTCTTGGATCTTTTTAATCACTTTAGCCTTCAAATGGCCGTAAAGTGAGTGGACTAGGCATGGGTAGGAATCCCCATGCACCGCCACTTTTCTTGATGCCACCTGCCCCGCCGGCGCAACTCCCGCTTGCGCTAAGGAATTGTTCTCCACGACGCCCTGCGTGCCTGCCTTCGCCTGCACCTGCGCTGCCACTAATTTTTTAATCATTCTAAACATTTGTTGTTGGCCCTTTCCCACTAAACCCAGCCCTGCCTCGCTATCAGAACCTGAGTCACTAGAGGAAGACCCCATGTTAGTGTGTGTAATATCAGTGATTGTGCACTCACCAGCTTGAGACAGCTGCTGCGACACTCCTTCCGATGGCTGTGGTTGTCCGCCTTCTGAAATGCTAGCAAGTCCCACAGCTCCTCCATTTGCCATGCAATGGCCGCTTGTACCAGCCTCCATTCTGCGTTCAGCACCTGATGACACCTGAGGAGACAAAACAGACTGGGGAGTACTCTGAGTGACGAAGAGGGCCCCAGATGGGGCCGCACCCTCCTTTTCGACACCCCTAGCCCTCTCTTGCACCCCAAGTGCTGCAGCCACCGCCCTTCTAATCAAATCCTCCTGAACACCCAATGCCTGACTAACGCATTCTCTCACCTCGCGCTGTACCTCAGCAGCGATCTGCGCACTGTCCACACGTGCATTCACACCCCTCAACTGGCCCTGCCTAGAAGCATCTACATTACCTATAGTACCTGACCTAAGAGTCACATTTTCATTGCCTTGTCTATTAGCTATCTGCTCCCTCTGCTGCTCAGGGGCCTGTTGCGGACGTACCGCTTCTTGAAAGTAGGGGGCATCATTTGCACTTAAACTTTGTCCCTGCAAACTCTCACACTTTGCTCCTGACTCTGTGGCTGATCTCTCATGATAAGATCCCTGTTCATACCGGCAACAGCACCATTCGAGCCACTACCCCTCAGCACCACAACCTCCGCTTCTATTGGAGGTATAACCTGCTGCCTGTGACCCATGGGGTCCCCATCTGCCGTGATGGCGTCATCTGCGCCTCTAACACATGAGTCTCTCACCTGCCGCCTATGCTCCTCGCCTGCAGCCACACTCACCACCTGCCCGGTACCCGCCCCCCCGCCCCTGCGGCCGTCGTCGCCACCCGGAGTCTCCCCAACTTACTAGGGGCTGCTCCGGAAGGCTCCTCCGGCTGGTCAGCAGGGCGGCGTTGTGTGCGCGTGCGACCGCGCTCCTCCCCAGAAGAAGATCCGTCAGAGGGGGAGGAGACGCGACGCACGTTACGTGCGGGGGCGTGGCCACGCCCCACGCTGCTAGAAGGCCTCAAGCCCGCCCGGCCGCGGCAGCCACCGGCAATAACCCCAGACCCCCGGCACCATCCAGGCCCTGCACTATGCCGCCCGACCCCCGGCCAGAGGCCAGAGACTGGGCACGTGCGCTGGAACATAGATGGCAAAAAGTTCCTGATCGTCTGTCTCGGTCAGTACAAGGCGTCTGGACTGCCCTTTTGTACTACCGTGATGACTGTCCACACTGCAAGACCAGAAGATATGTCCTTTACTCCTCAACGCGTTTCCCCCGAACCTCGGTCGGGCTTTATCAAGAGGTCATTGAATACTGTCAGTTTTAGCGCTCTTCGGTTTTAAAAATGTTCATATTGGTTAAACACACCCCTCTTTTCCGGGGCCTGCCGTGGGTGTGTCACAGTTTGCAAATTCAATTGGTGCAAAGTCCGTGATAGAAAAAAAGAAACAATAGTAAATATTTCATTTATAAAGTGTTCCGTTTTAGAACACACTAACATAATCCTGTTAAAAAACGTCCCATCGCTATTTTATATGTCATAGATTGAAACATTTAGAGTAAGAGAGAAAAAGAAGAAAAGACATGGTATATTGAAAATACATTCCCTTGGTTTAGCAGTCATGATTGTATTTCATTTTCTTAAGAATGATAAAACTTTTTCATATGTAAATAATTTACCATAATGTAAATATATATAAAACATACAGATTGTCCCAAAACATACATATAAATAAAAATCGCTTACATGGCTATATCCCAATACCCATACATTGAACCATCTTAAAATATCCTATCTCATGACTTCAACAATAAATACTCCCTATATTACACACATCCATAAAGTTCCGACAGTAATACAATTCTAAAACTAATAAAATCCATATGGATTAATGAATATATATTTGAATACTAAAAAGTGAATAGTGATTAAAAATATATGATAAATTAAAAAATTAAAAGTAACATATTGATTAATATATTACCTTAAAATTATCCCTTAGGTTTCCACATTAGGCCATTATTTTAATTATTATTTATTGATCTACTAAACAAAATTTATTCTTAAAGTATCCTTTAACGACTACATATATGCAGCTATATCTATATCGATATTCAACCCTAATGGTTGTAAAGTCTTCAACTTATAGATCCATTTAGTTTCTAATCTTCTCAAATCGAGTAGTCTATTTGGTTTACTTGGTGGGACCCAGTCTATCACCTGTACTTTTAAACACTTTGGATAACTACCATGATGTTCAAGAAAATGTTTAGGTACACTGTGTCAGCAACTTCTCTTTAATATTATAAATGTGCTCATTTATTCTGCGTCTTATTTTCCTTTTGGTGCGGCCTACATACAATAGGCCACACCCACAGTGCAATAAATAAACTACATAAGTACAATCACAATTTTTTCTACCTGTAATATTAAAGGTTTCTGTTAATTCTGAATTAGAAAAAGTAGGTGATTTATCTACGTGTGCACACATGTTGCATCTTGCTTTGCCAAATTTAAATGTGCCTTGCCAGTTGGCCAACCAATTTTCGGTGGTAGAAATATTGACACCTCTCTGTTGTTTGATCTCTCTTAGTTTACTAGGGGCCAATATATTCTTGAGGCTTTTACCTTTCTTGTATGTAAACACTGGTTTCTCATTTATTCTAGTTTTCAATATGGGATCAGTTACTAAGAGGGGCCAATGTTTCTGTACTATTTTTTCTAATTTTTTAGACCCCTCATTGTAGGTAGTGATAAACCTAATGGGTTTCTTATTAGCTGAAAGGGTTGTCATTAAATCATTATGTACTTTAGTGCCAATGGGTTGATCACTGATATCATCTTTTTTATCAAATAATGAATTTTTTTCCTTTGTAAGAGCTTTGTTTTTAGCTTGATTAATAACTTCCATGCTATACCCCTTTTCTATAAATGTATTCGTAAGAATATCGGCTTCTGTTGTAAAATCCTCTAAATGAGTACAGTTCCTTCTCAAACGAAGGAACTGACTATATGGAACATTTGAATCCAGCTTCTCTTGTGTGCACTCTTGGCTTGAATGAAGCTACCTGTTATCTCTATAGAATATAATTTAGTCTGTAGTTGTCACAAACAGAGATCATGTAAAGGGTAGCTATGACGCAAACAATTCTTGCAGCCTTGACTTACCAAAACTAAACAAAATTGATTTATCAGCATAAATTACTATAGTTGAGTATAATTAATGACTGCAAATGAATATAATCTTGGACTTCAGGTTACTGCAAATGCTATGCTTGCATTGTAAAGAGAGTGGTCCAGATTACATGCTAGTGTATATATGTTACTGCAGTCTAATGCATCACTCACAGTCAAGGCTACGTGGGTGTTGTTGTCTAATAAAATTTGGATATTTGTCAGCATAATGTCATAAATGGTCCCTTCCCTAACAATGGTATAGAGAGTGAATGGAACAGGTTCAGATGTCAGTTAACTAAGACTAGCTTTCATAAAAGCCCATAATACCCCACCACCCTCTTTAACATAAAATCAGACTTCCCAGACAGGAACTATGGCAAACAAGACAGTGTCATATAGTCCAAGCTTCAAGTATGCAAGTGGCTAAAGTAGAGAACTAGTCATATTCCTGTAGTAGTGTAGAGGTTGGATGTCAAGTATAGTGAGCATTCATAACACAATGAGTCGGACAAGTTCTACAGCTATTTACATCAGTTTGAATAACTATAAGAAAATATGAAATAATACTGACTGTTAACAACATCTGATATATAGGGATCACATCACATCACCCTAATTGGAGCCACTTTGCACAATTTAATGCTCAACTAAAATTAAGTGGGTTACTCTATCTATCTATCTATTGGGTTCTTGTAAAGCGTGGCTATTCACCCTTAAGGGTCTCAAGGCGCTGAGGGTTGCAGTTCAGTTGAAGAGTCAGGTCTTGAGGTCCTTTCTGAACTTAGTTAGGGCGGTAGCTTGTCTGAGGTGCAGCGGGAGGGTGTTCCAAGTCGTGGCTGCCAGGTGAGAGAAGGATCGGCCTTCCGCTGTGGTTTTCCTGATGCGGGGTATGACTGCGAGGGCTTGGTCGGCCGATCAAAGTTGTCTGGCAGGGGTGTAGAAGGTAACGCGGTGGTTCAAGTATTCGGTACCGATGTTGTGGAGGGCCTTGAATGTGTGGGTGAGAAACTTGAGGATTATTCTTTTGTTGATGGGGAGCCAGTGCAGGTCCCGCAGGTGTTTGGTGATGTGGCATTGATGAGGGATGTTGAGGATTAGTCTGTCCGAGGCATTCTGGATGCGCTGTAGTCTCTTTTGGAACTTGATGGTGGAGCCAGCGTAGAGTGCGTTACCATAGTCCAGTCGGCTGCTGATGAGAGCATGAGTGACAGTCTTCCTGGTCTCGGTTGGGATCCATTTGAATATCTTTCGCAGCAGGTGAAGTGTGTGGAAGCATGCAGAAGAGACGGCGTTGATTTGCCGGTCCATGGAGAGCGATGAGTCCAGGATGACGCCTAGATTTCGTGCATGGTCGGTGGGGGGTGTGAGGGTCTCCAAGGGCTGTGGGCCACCAGGAGTTATTCCAAGCGGATGTGGTGGGACCGAGGAGCAGGACTTCGGTCTTGTCTGCATTCAGCTTTAGGCAGTTGTAGCTCATCCAGGTGGTGACTGCTGTCAGCCCTTCGTGGACATTTCTCTTGGCAGTGGTGGGGTCACTGGTGAGTGAGATGATTAGCTGCATTTCGTTGGCATAGGAGACGATGTTGAGGTCGTGTCGTCGGGCGATTGCGGCGAGAGGGGCCATGTAGATGATGAATAGGGTGGGGCTCAGCGAAGAGCCTTGGGGTACACCGCAGATGATTTCTGTGGGCTTGGAGGTGAAGGGTGGGAGTCTAAATTTCTGGGTTCTGCCAGTGAGGAAGGAGGTGATCCATTCCAGGGCTTTGTCGTGTATGCCGGCATCGTGTAGTCGGTTGGGGAGGGTGAGGTAGGAGACAGTGTCGAATGCTGCTGAGAGGTCTAGGAGAATGAGGGCGGTGGTCTCTCCTCGGTCGAGTAGGGCGAGGATGTCGTCTGTGGTAGCAAGGAGGGCGGTCTCGGTGCTGTGGTTGCTCCTGAAACCGGATTGAGAGGGGTCCAGGGTGTGGTTACATATACAAGGTGGGTATAAATGCTAACTGTTAAAACAAATAGCAAGATACATATCTCCCTATGGTGTAAGGCGGCTTTCAGTAAACCTCCCTAAATAATATCTGGCAAACAAGAACATTGGTAAAGTATATATAACGCTATAGTCTATTATCTAACTTTATGTAGGATATAGGTTGAAAAATAATAAATCATTGCCTATAAGAAAACTGACTAACTACTGGGCAAGTAATAAACAATATGTAAACATGTTAGGTGTGAAAATGGTTGGAGAATTAGTAGCGCTACAACAGTTCTGGAATGCTATAGGCTAAAAATAAATAGTAATTCTTATAGTGTTAATTCTGATTGACCTGCATGGTATACGAATAGTGTTGAACTTAATACAATCCATCACCTGGAGATAAACTCTGGTACAGAATGGAACTAGTCTATCATACTGAAATAAAACATTAAGGGAACTTTAGAACTATAGTTAGCTAAATGAGAAAATGGTTCAGTATATAACACGGTTTTCCTATGTATATTAAGGAGGTAAACCTTTCTTTTACCCAATACCACAAACTAGGAAACTGGATACGAGTTTAGATTCTGTAACCTCGACACAGTAACAAATCAGCTTACCCAGTAAAACTAATGTCCCATGTCTTTTAGACCATTGTGGTCCCAAGTCCGGATTGCCTTGCTGGGGGTCTCGATGTTCTCTCCATGCCAATGGCAGCTGGCTGTCGTTGCCCTCAATGCCAACATCCACACACCTTGCATCATGAGACCGGCCTCAGCAACCTGCATATCAGGAAGGTAGAGTTCCATGTTAGGGCTGCGTTGCTGCGTGGCAATTCTGCCGCTACTTGCAGAGTAGATGCTACTTGGTTCCTGCATAGATAGTGCGGAGTTCAGTACCATTGCACTCTCTGTGAAGAGAGCTGTTTGCATATTCCGTGTCTGCAGCGAATTGTCTCCTCTCTCCGCCATCTTGATTGCAGCGTCATGACCTAGAGCGCATAGTTCTCTAACAATAAGCGTGAGTTCAATAAAATTATTTTGCATCTGCAGTGCCATCCTGGAGAGCAGCGCCCGAATCTCCTCCATGTTCATCGTAAACAATCCAAAACCATTTAGTGGGTATGTAGTATCAGGCTTCGGTCGGGGTGGTAATAAGTCGGCTGTAATGGCAGCAGGACTGCGTGTCTCACCACCTAAAGCACAAAGGCTCTCTTCATTTGAAGCCGCATCAAATTGAACAAACTACAATCTTCTACTTAGAATGTTCTTTTAATTGGGGATTAGTTGTTGGGAATCGATATGCTAAGTTAGCTTGTTTCTCTGCTAGAAATAAAAAAATATATTAGGCCATAAGCTAGGAGCTCGGAGGATATGCATCTGGCTCCCTCAGCAGTTGGCTCTGCCCTCCCTAGGGCTTTTTTTTAATGGGCCAAAAAAGAGCTGAATGCCCTTATAAGGCCAGTAAAATAGCTGAATGTCCTTTTAAGGACAATGCCCATACAAATTCCCCTTTCAGGGCAATGGGTAGATAAGTTTTTTTTTTAGTTAGGTTTTTTTATTTTGTGGGTTTGGGAGGGGTGGGGGTTTGTAATGTTAGGGGGTGTTGTAATTTTGTTAGCAAAAGAGCTGTTAATTTTAGGGCAAGGCCCTACAAAAGGCATTTTTAAGGGCCCTTGATAGTTTATTATAGATTATTTTTTTTATTTTGGGGTGTTTTTTGTTTGTTTGTTTTTAAACAGGGTATAAGAATAGGAATAATTTTTATTGTTTTGGATAATTTATTTTGTTATATTTTGTAATGGTAGTTTTTTTATTTTTTTGTAATTCTAGTGTTTATTATTTTTTGTAATTGTAGTTTTAATTTTTTAGTAATATTAGGTTTTTTATTTTTAGTAATGCTAGGTTTTATTAGTGTAAGCTTAGGTTTTATTTTTATTTCACAGGTAAGTTTGTATTTATTTTAATTAGGTAGTTAGTAAACAGTTATATTGTAGCTAGCTTAAGTTTTATTTTTATTTCACAGGTAAGTTGGTATTTATTTTTAAATAGGTAGTTAGTTAATAATTGTAACTTTAATTTAGGTCTATTTTAATTATGTTAAAGTTAGGGGGGTGTTAAGTTTAGGGGTTAATATAGTTTAATTTAGGTTGTTGTGATATGGGGGCGGGGTTAATAGGTTTAGTTAGTGTTGGTGATGTGGGGGGCAGTGGTTTAGGGGTTAATAGGTTTATTTCATGTTTTAGTTAGTGTTAGCGATGTGAGTGTGCGGTTTTTACAGGTTAATAGGTTTAGTTAGTGTTGGAGATGTTTAGGAACAGCATTTTAGGGGTTAATAGGTTTATTTAGTGTTTTAGTTAGTGTCAGCGATGTCGGAGAACTGCGGTTTATGGGTTAATAGGTTTAGTTAGTGTTGGCGATGTTTGGGAACGGCGGTTTAGGGGTAAATAGGTTTTATTTAGTGTCGGCGATGTCGGGGAACTGTGGTTTAGGAGTTAATAGGTTTAGTTAGTGTCGGCGATGTCAGGGAACTGCGGTTTAGGAGTTAATAGGTTTAGTTAGTGTCAGCGATGTCAAGGAACGGCGGTTTAGGGGATAATAGCTTTATTTAGTTAGTGTCGGCTATATCGGGGAACTGTTTCGATTAGAACAATGAAAAATCCAGAATATGAATAAAGAATGGATCTGACATTTCGGAAACTGATTTATTCATTTTCTGATTTTTTCTGGATTTTAGCTGTGGTGCCGATTCAGAAATTCTGATTCATTCGAATCTCCCAATCGGCCAAAATTCGGCCGTAACGAATTGCACATGTCTAGTTTTTATTTATCTCTAAACAAATACTTTCAAAGCTTGGTATTTAGCTGATTTTTTTCTGTAAAAGAATTAGCGGTCTTATGCAATAAAAGACAAGATAAACAAATGTGTTTTTATGTGTATTACACATTATGATAACATTACATTTAAAAACATGCATTTATATAAACTGGGTCCTGGCAGAGAGCTGATAGTACCTAAGATGTCTGACACTAGAGGGAGGAGGGTTAGAGGGCTGTGTGGGAGGGATAAGGGAGCTGGAAGGGTAAGGGAATCCTATACTGCTGAAAATAAAATTTAAAAAAAATATTTATTTTTTTTAAAAAAGCACTAAAACTTCACATTGGCAGACTGTCTGCCAGTAACTAAGATTGTGGTGACCAGTGAGAGGTATGGGAGGGAAACGAGCTGTTTAGGAGAGATCACCTTACAAGCTACCTGATTAATCCCTTAACTGCCAGGAATTTCAGAAGCATAGTGTGCAGCTGCAATTAGGGACTTTTTATTACCAAAAAGCAATGGCAAAGCCATGCATGTCTGTTATTTCTGAAGAAAGGGTATCCCATTTAAGCTTTTACATCCATTTGTGTTATGACTGTGCAAACGGAATGTAAAATAATTTAAGTGAGAAAAAGTTAACAATTTTTTTAATATGATTGCATTTTGCAGCAAAATTGTGGCATCAAATATACCAAAATGGGCCTAGAGCAATACCATGGGTTGTATGGCACTAAAAAATATATATTTAGTTTTGATAGGTTAAAAAAAAAAAAGGCTCTATTTCGGTTTAAATGGAGTGATGGAAAAAATGCTAAAAATTCTCTGGTCTTTTGGGCAAGTTTTTGTCTTAAATGTCCATTAATGGATCCATGAAATAATCATTTAACGTGATAACTTTAATGTGTTTGATCCATGACACAATACAACTCAGTAGTGACACAGTAAAGAAACAATTGACAGCAGATAGCGAGCAGAGAAGAGGCATAGCACTAGTTATGCTCTGATGCCACATACATCCCAGTCACAATCATATACGATGACTAATGTAACCTTCAGTTTGCAGCTGTTACTCTCTGTGCACTCAACTATGTAATAATGTGTTATACTTCAACCTGACAATATAATACAAATTTATCTGCATATATTAAAGAAATATACTTGAACTAGGGAATACAATGCAACTATATGGAAGGGACAAGTAAAAAAAAATAAAGTTTCACTGTTCAGATAGAACATGTAATTTTAACTTTTCAATTTACTTAATTATCAAATTTCCTTAATTTTCTTGGTAACCATTGTGAAAAGCATATCTAGATAGTCTCAGGTGCAACAATGCTTTGCAGCCGCATATACACTCCTCTTGTAATTGGCACACCAGATATGTTCAACTGGTATCCATTCAAAGGAGCAGCAGCTCAAAGGAGTGACATAAATTCTGTATCAAAAAAAATATAACCTACACAAAATGAAAAACACATAAAAAAAAAAATATAAGCATATTTAAAATGAAGGATCATTTCTAAGGAGGGGGTTTAGGGGTCATGAAGTCTTAAAAGAGCAGGGGATAGGGTAGGGATGTGGTTAGGGGGTCAGGTTGTCTTAAAGAGATAGGAAATAAGATAGCCTTACAAGGGCTGTATGTAGTCTTAAAGGGGCAGGGAGTTGGGGCTCATTGTCTACATGGGTAGGGGTATATAGTTTCAAAGAGACAGGAGTTATGGGTAGATAGTCTTAACAGGCATAGGAGTAGATTTTTTTTAAAAGCGTAGATGGAGATAGTCTTAAGGGGTAGGAGGAATAGTCTTCAATGGGTAGGAAAGATAGTCTTAAATGGATAAGGGGAGATAGTCTTAATGGGAAATGAGATGGGGGAGGGTGTTCTTAAAAGGGTCAGGTAGTCTTAAATGAGCAGGAGGGTTAAGGGTTCTGCTAGACTTAAAGGGGTAGCGGGTCAAATAGTTTTATGCAGGATGAGGTAGAAGATAGATAGGGGAAATAAACATAAAGTTGCAGCAGAAATAATCTTAAAGGAAATGGGGTACATTCTCTTAAAGGGACCGGAAGTTGAGTGGTTGATGTATGCAATGGGGCAGAGGATATATAGCCTTAATAAGAGGCAAGAGTTAGGGGTTAGATAGTCTAAAATGGTGTATGTGGAAATTGTTTTAAAGGCATAGGGAAAGACAGTCTTAAAGGGGCAGAGGAAACAGTCTTAAAGGGCTGGCTATGTAGACTTAAAGGGGCAGGGGATCAGGTAGTCTTAAAGGGCAAGAGTAGGGGCAGAAAGTCAGTTAGTCCTCAAGGGGCTGAGTGTTTAAGGGGTCAGGTTGTCTTCAAGGAACACATGATAGGTAATCTTCAATGGCATGGTTTGAGGGGTAGATAGTCTTATAGGGGCACGTGTTCTAAAAGAGATAGGGGTATATAGTCTTAAAGGGGCAGGGGAATATATTCATAAAAAGGTAAGGGAAAATAGTCTTAAATGTGTAGGAGGAAGTAGTTTTAAAGGGGCAGGGGATCAGCAAACTATAAGGGGGAGATAGTCTTCAGCTGTAACCCTCTGATACCAGTCACAAAAAAAAGGAATTTTAATTGCCCTTAATATCAGTAAAACAGAGAACAGAAACAGTAATTTTCCTGTCCTGTAAAATTGATTACTTCTAACCTCTATCCCTTTTAAGTTTACTTAACTATCTGTTCTTTTAAGGCTACTTGATCACCAGCCCCTTTAAGACAACCCAATCCCTTAACCACCTGTCCCATTAAGACTACCCCACCCATTTGCACCTAAACCCCTTCCTGTTTAAGACTATCTACCCCCTGTTACTTTAAGGCTATATAGCCTCTATCAACTTTGGAGTAGAACTCCCAATACTCCCTTCCCTTTAATACTACCTGTCACCTGCCCTTTTAATATTGTTTGCCCCTTCCTCTATAAACCTATTGTCCCTTGTCCTTTTAAAAATATTCCCTGACACTTTAAGACTTACTAACACCTTAACACCCTTCTTGCTAAAGGAGCATAAAACCCATGATTCAAATACACCACACAATTTTAAACATATTTCAAATTTACTTCTATTGTCTAATTTGTTTTGTTCTTTTGATACCCTTTGTTGAAAAGCATACATAGGTAGAATGAGGAGCAGCAATGCACTATTGGGAGTCAGCTGCTAATTGCTGGGTGCACATATATGTCTTTTGTCATTGGCTTGGATTATTCACAAACACCCAATAAAATCAAGCATATCAAAGAAAATCCAGGGGACGTGGCATTGCTACATTTTACAAAGTTACACACACCTTAACCATTACATAGACCATATGTATCGCTAACTACAAGGCAGATTTATACAAAACAAATTATATAATTGTAGCTGTATGTGTAATTTATTAAAGCAGTCACCCCGGTTATAATTACTATATGGATATAACAATCACCATTGTTAAAGGGGCATTATACACTTAATTTTTCTTTGCATAAATGTTTTGTAGATGATCCATTTATATAGCCCATACAGTTGGTTTTTTCTTTTGTTTTTTTATAGTTTTTCTTATTTTTAAATAACATTGCGCCGATTTTCAGACTCCTAACCAAGCCCCAAAATTTTAGGAGAATACTGATATATATTACTCCAGCTTGCTCCTGTTGGTGTAAAGAGTCTTTTCATATGCAGAGGAAGGGGGAGGGGGGAAGGGTCTGAATATTTCGCAGTGTCAGTGGGTGTTCTATCTAATCCTTTTAACATAGCTAAACTGGGAGCTTCTAAGTAAGTTTTTAAACTATTTTATACTGGATTTTTACATCAGTATCTGTGCATATTATTCTTTATAGTTGTGTCTATGACATGCAGTTAAATAAAAATTGGTGTATACTGTGCCTTTAAAAATAAATATACTTAATTTAATGCACCAAGTTAAATTATACAAATATAACTTACCTGTGAAATTAATAAATCCTAGCTTAAACTATAAATAAACCTAACATTACTATTAAAAAAATTAAATATATCAAAAAATAAAAATAAATAAATTACAAAATAAAAAAATCCTAAATATACGAAAAAAATGAATAAAAAACCTAACATTACAAAAAATAGCATTTTTGGATAAACAAATTTATCCAAAATAAAAATGTAAACCTAATCTAATACTTTTATAAAAACAAAAAAGCCACCCCAAAATAAAAACACCCCTAATCTAACACTAAACTACCAATAGCCCTTAAAATGGCCTTTTGTAGGGCATTGCCCCAAGTTTAACAGCTCTTTTACTTAAAAAAAATACAAATTACCCCCTAACAGTACAACCCCCACCCACCCAACCCCCCAGAATAAAAAGGACCTAACTATGAAAAAAACCTAAGCTGCCCATTGCCCCTAAAGGGTATTTGTATGGGCAATCAGCTCTTTAGTGACAATTAATAAACAAAAAAAGCCTTAATCTAAAAAAAAAAAAAAAACACCCAAAAAAAAAACCCTAACGCTAACCACGAAAAAGGGAACTCACCATTCCTGAAGTCCGGCGGTAAAGGTTTTCTTCTAGGCGGCTCCATCTTCAATCTTCATCATGGTGGCGTGGAGCCATCTTGCATCTTTATTCAGGGTTGCAGAGCTGATGCGGCGCAGAGCAGTGCAGGATCGGCGACGGCGCTGACATCCGATGTGGAGCCTCATCTTCATGCGATTGTCAGCCGCAAACTGAAGATTGAATGCAAGGTACCCCTTTTATATTGGGGTACCTTACATTCCTATTGGCTGAAAAATTCAATCAGCCAATAGGAATGCAAGGTACCCCAATATAAAAGGGGTACCTTGCATTCAATCTTCAGAATGCGGCGGACGATTGCATTAAGAGGACCCTCCACGTCGGATGTATGTGCCGCTACCGTTCCTGTTCCGATACGCCTCTGCGCCACAGGGATGAAGATGGAAGATGGTGCCGCCCTGGAAGAAGATTTTCGCCGTCTGGATGAAGGTAGATGTCTGAACTTCAGGAACGGTGAGTACATTTTTTGGGGTTAGTGTTAGTATTTTTTAATGGACAGCAAAAGAGCTGACTGCCCTTTTAAGGGCAATGTCCATACAAATGCCCCTTTAGGAGTAGATTAGATTTATTAAGCGTTAGGTCTTTTTTATTAATTTTTTTAGGTTTTTTTTTAGTTTTTTAATTTTGTAATTTATGTTTTTTATTTTTTGTGTATATATTTTTTTTAAATAGTAATGTTAGTTTTATTTATAGTTTAAGCTTAGGTTTAATTTATTTCACAGGTAGGTTTTTATTTATTTTAAGGAATTTTACTGAAACTTTAATTTAAAGTTAGTGGGTGTTAGGTTTAGGGTATAATAGTTTAATTTAGTTTGTCACAATGTGGGGGGTCGGCGGTTTAGGGGTTAATAGGTTTATTTTAGTAGTAGCAATGTAGGGGGTTGAGGGTTTAGGTTAGGGGTTAATAGTTTAATTTAGTTTGTAGCTGTCACGCTGCTCCTCTGCTCTGCTTTGGCCGTTGCCATGGACACAGGCACTCCTCCTATTGCTAGGGATACAGCAGTGTAACTGCAGCACGGTGATGACATCATCACCACCCACCCTGTCTTCCCTATGTAAAGACCTCAGTCTCTCTCACCTGTGCCCAAGTATAGGTGTTACCTCTTGTGCTCCTGGGTGCTGTATACCTAAATGCTGAATTGCTGTATTGATTCTCTGTTGCTGAACTCTGCCTGTTTTGACAACTCTGCTTGCCTTAACCCCTGAATTGCTGGACTGCTTAACTGTTGATGAACTCTGCCTGTTTTGACTACTCTGTTTGCCTTAACCTCTGCATTGCTGGATTGCTTAACTGTTGATGAACTCTGCCTTTCAGACCATTCTATTGGTTTACCCCTGAACTGTTATACTGCTGGATATCCTTTTGTTGCTGACTCCTGCCTGTTCCCAGTCCTTTTATTGGTTTACCCCTGACCTGCCTTACTGCTGGATTACCTTCCTGTTGCCGCTGAGTACTGCCCTGCCTGCTGTGAGTACTGCTTACCTCATTTTACAAACTCTCTCTCTGCTCTGGGATATTTCCTATCATTCCACTTGACGCCGGGATAAGAAGACTACTGGCCAAGTTTGGTCTGATAGTGGAATATTCCATGAGAATTACATTATAATTGGGCCATGGACCCAAATGAGGTAGCTAATGCAGTTACTCGTCAGGGTCTGACGCTAGGAACATATGCCGCACAATTGCAGAGTGTGGATTCAAAACTACAGGCTATAACCGCTTTGCTCTCCTCACTGGTTGCTGAAAAAAATGCTGCTCCTGTTCTTACACAGCCAGTACCTGCTGTTAGTGCCGAAGCTCTTTCCCCTGCTCCTGGAAGTATACCCCAGATACCATTGACTGACAAGTATGATGGTATTACCGACGGTAGGGGTTTCCTGAATCAGTGCAGGCTGCACTTTCGCTATTACCCCCACACCTTCCAGTCTCATCAGTCAAAGGTCACTTTTATTATTTACTTACTGAAAGACAAGGCCCTAGCCTGGGTCTTTCCTCTTCTAGAACAGAGAGCTCAACTCCTGAACAATGCTGATGCCTTCATTTCTGCATTATCTTCTGTATTCGGGACCTCCGGCCACGCTGCTGCTGCAGAGTACTCACTCTTGGATCTCTGCCAGAGTAATAGAACTGTGGCACAATACGCCATCGAGTTTTGCACTTTGGCACTCGAGACCAGTTGGGATGGCAGTGTTCTCAAGTCGGCCTTTAGGAGAGGTTTGCATGAACGCATCAAGGACGAGCTTGCCTATTGTGATGTCCCTACTTCCCTGGATGAATTTATAGCACTTTGTATTACTCTGGACTCTTTCAGGAGAGACAAGCTGAAAGAGACAGAACTCATAGAATACTTCCTTCCCATCCTCCTACTCGTCCGGTCTCTTCAGTTACCTCAGTAGAGGAACCCATGGATCTCTCCTCCCTCAAACCCACAGAACCTGAAAGACAGAGAAGGAGATTGAGACTGTGTTTCTACTGTGGTTCTAACTCACACCAGCAAAAAACTGTGCTATCCTGCCGGGAAAAACCAATAGGTAGAGGATAAAACTGGGGTACCTCTAAGCGTGGTCACTACTAAATCCCTTCAATCTTCTCAAATCCTGGTACCTGTTACCCTCTCCTTTCTTCAGAATTCTGTCCACACTCAGGCCTTTATTGATTCAGGGGCAGCTGGAAATTTTTTGGATCACCGTTTCATGATTCAGGCAGGATTACCTCTTCTGCAGAAAAAGCAATGTCTCAAGATAACTGCTCTGGATAACACTCCCCTTGGATCAGGTTTAATCCATTTTGAATCAGCACCCCTAACCTAGACTGTGGAAGTCTTTCATATTGAACAGTTGAAGTTCAATGTCATTCATTCTCCAGCACAACCAGTAACCCTTGGTCTTCCTTTGCTCCGTATATACAAGATATTTAAACTAATTACAATTAATCTAATAGCCCTATCAAAATAAAAAAGGCCCCCTCCCCTGTCAGGGTGCCAGGAATCAGACAAGAAGTGCAAAAATAATCACACCTTTATTAATAGCAAAAAATAATAAAAAGTCCACAAGTCAAATAACAAGCCAGGAGTCAAAACCAGAGCTGGTAGTCAGACGAGCCGAGTCAGCAGCCAAAGCGAATAGTCAGACAAGCCGGAATCAGCAAAGGAAAGGAAAACAGCAAAGTCAGGAAAAAGCCAGGGATCAGGAACCAGGAAGGACGTCAGGCAGCAAGGTAATACACATGAACTCTAACAAACAGGTCTGAGACAACGCAAAGGCAAAGCATACTGAACAGAGGCCCTTTATTTTGAGACTGCATCCTGTCTCACACGGATGATGCATACCAGTCTGGCCATAAAAGGAAGTGCAGGAAATGAGCAGCATCCCCCACAATGCACTATAGTCAGGAAGAGAGGTGAGTAAAATGGCTGCCAGCAGCACATGGCAAACAAAACAGGAAAAAAAACCTGAAACCCCCAAAATAAAACAAAAAAAACCTAGCCTAAACTAAACTACCAATAGCCCTTAAAAGGGCCTTTTGCGGGGCATTGCCCCAAAGAAATCAGCTCTTTTACCTGTAAAAAAAAATACAAAAAAGCCCCCAACAGTAAAACCCACCACCCACACACCCAACCTCCCAAATAAAACTCTAACTAAAAAAACCTAAGCTCCCCATTGCCCTGAAAAGGGCATTTGGATGTGCATTTCCCTTAAAAGGGCCTTTAGCTCTTTTGCAGCCCAAAGCCCTAACCTAAAAATAAAACCCACCAACAAACCCTTAAAAAAAAACTAACTCTAACCCCCGAAGATCAACTTACAGTTTTAGATTAGGTGTAATTAGTTTAAATATCTTGTAATTTGTTTTTTATTTTGTGTAATTTAGTGTTTGTTTGTTTTTTGTAATTTAGGTAATTGTATTTAATTTAGTTAATTATATTTAATTTAGGTAATTTATTTAATTGTAGTGTAAGGTTTGGTGTTAGTGTAAGACAGGTTAGGTTTTATTTTACAGGTAAATTTGTATTTATTTTAGCTAGGTAGTTAGTAAATAGTTAATAACTATATAGTAACTATTCTACCTAGTTAAAATAAATACAAACTTGCCTCTAAAATAGAAATAAACCCTAAGCTAGATACAATGTAACTATTAGTTATATTGTAGCTATCTTAGGTTTTATTTTACAGGTAAGTATTTATTTTTAAATATGAATTATTTAGTTATTAATAGTAGGTTTTCTTTAGATTTATTTTAATTATATTTAAGTTAGTTGGTGTTAGGGTTAGACTTAGGTTTAAGGGTTAATAACTTTAGTATAGTGGTGTTTAGGGGTTAATAAATGTTGTAGATGGCGGTGATGTTAGGGGCTGCAGATTAGGGGTTAATAATATTTAACTAATGTTTGTGATGCGGGAGTGTGGCGGTTTAGGGGTTAATATGTTTATTATAATGGCGGCGATGTCCGGAGCGGCAGATTATGGGGTTAATAAGTATAATGAAGGTGTCGGCGATGTCGGGGGCGGCAGATTAGGGGTAAATAAGTATAAGATTAGGGGTTTTTAGACTCGGGGTTCATGTTAGGGTGTTAGGTGTAAGCATAAATTTTGTTTCCCCATAGGAATCAATGGGGCTGCGTTACTGAGCTTTATGCTGCTTTATTGCAGGTGTTAGACTTTTTTTTAGCCGGCTCTCCCCATTGATGTCAATGGGAAAATCGTGCACAAGCACGTTACACCAGCTCACCGCTGACTTAAGTAGCGCTGGTATTGGAGTGCGGTATGGAGCACAAGTTTGCTCTATGCTCACTTCTTGTCTTTTAACGCCGGGTTTATAAAAACCTGTAATACCAGCGCTGTAGGAAAGTGAGCGGTGACAATAACTTAATAACAATAATCTAGCCGTTTCTTTCTTTGTTTTTTTCCTTTAATGGGGCAGTCTAGTCAAAATTAAACTTTCATGATTCAGATAGGGCATGTAATTCTAAACAACTTTCTATTTTACTTTTATTATTAAATTTGCTTTGTTCTTTTGGTATTCTTAGTTGAAAGCTAAACCTAGGTAGGCTCATATACTTATTTCTAAGCCCTTGATTGTGGTTGCACACATATGCCTATTGTCATTTGTTTACCAGATGTATCTAGCTATCTCACATTATATTCTTTAACAAAGGATGGCAAAAAACAAAGCTCATTTGATCATAGAAATAGATTAAGAAATTGTTTAAAGTGACATGTTCTGTCTGAATTACACTAAATGCTAAATTATATTAAATCATTAAAAGTACCTATAATATATAAGTACCTGTGTCATAGCCCATCATAATTTAACCATGACCACTGCTCTTAAACCTAACCACTGTTGTCCAAAGCACTGATCTATAATTCTCTTTAGCTGCATAATATTGTTTTATTGGCTATCCATTAGCAAATAGATACTCTAAAAGCCAATCCAGAACCATCAGTGCATGTGGCTTAGTGAAGTAGTGTCTTTGGCACTTTTTAAAGTAATTAAGAGGATTTTAGTGTTAGTAAAACAAGGTTTATGCTAACCTGATAAATCTGGTGGGAATATCACTCCTGGCCAGCAGGAGGAGGCAAAGAGCACCACAGCAAAGCTGTTAAGTGTCACTCCCCTACCCATAAACCCCAGTCATTCGACCAAAGGGAAATGGAACAAAGGAATAAAACAAAGGTGTAGAGGTACCTAACTTTTAGTAAATAAATAACTGTCTTAAAATTAAAGGGTGGGGTCATGGACTCTCCGTATCCGGAAAGAAATAGATTTATCAGGTAAGCATACATCTTGTTTTCTTTCCTAAGATATGGAGAGTCCACAACATCATCAATTACTAGTAAGAACCAATACCCAAGTTAGAGGACACAGATGACTAGGGAGGGATAGCAAGACAGGCAGACCTAAACAGAAGGCACCACTGCTTGAAGAACATTTCTCCCTAAAGAAGCCTCGGCTGAGGCAAAATTATCAAATTTGGAAAATTTGGAAAAAGTATGCAAAGAGGACCAAGTTGCAGCCTTGCAAATCTGTTCCACAGAAGCTTCATTTTTGAAAGCCCAAGAAGAGGAGATAGCCCTCGTGGAATGATCTGTAATTCTCCAAGGAGGCTGCTGACCAGCAGTCTCATAAGCAAAACGAATAATACTTTTCAACCAGAGAGAAAGAGAAGTAGCTTTCTGACCCTTACGCTTTCCAGAGAAATAAACAAACAGGGCAGAAGACTGGCGAAAATACTTAGTTGCCTGTAGATAACATTTTAAAGCACGCACGACATCCAAGTTGTGCAACAAACATTCCTAATTAGAAGAAGAATTAGGACATAGAGAAGGAACAACAATTTCCTGATTAATATTTCTATCCGAAACTATTTTCGGAAGAAAACTTAACGTAGTAGGAAGAACTACCTTATCAGCATCAAAGATAAAATAATGCGAATCACACTGCAAAGCCGAGAGTTCCGAGACTCTCCAAGCAGAAGGGATAGCAATAAGAAACAAAACCTTCCAAGATAGCAACTTAATATCTATGGAATGCATTGGCTCAACTAAAGCCTGCTGCACAACTATAAGAAAAAGGTAAAGGCTCCAAGGAGAAGCAACAGGTTTAAACACAGGCCTGATTCTGACCGGGGCCTGACAAAAAGACTGAACTTCTGTCACATATGCCAGACGCTTGTGCAACAAAATAGATAATAAAGAAATCTGACCCTTCAGAGAACTGACTGACAATCCCTTCTCCAGACATTCCTGGAGAAAAGACAAAATCCTAAGAATCCTGACCCTACTCCAAGAATAGCCCTTGGATTCACCCCAATAAAGGTATTTACACCATACCTTTTGGTATTTCTAATAACAGGCTTGCAAGCCTGAATCATGGTCTCAATGAACGACTCAGAAAAAACACACTTACAGAACTAAGCATTCAATCTCCAAGCAGTCAGCTTCAGAGAAGCGAGATTTGGATGAAGGAATGGACCCTGAGTTAGAAGGTCCTTCCTCAGAGGCAACCTCCAAGGTGGAAGAGATGACATCTTAACTAGGTCTGCATACCAGATTCTGCGAGGCCACGCAGGAGCTATTAGAATTACCAATGCTCTCTCCTGTTTGAAATGAGCAATGACTCGTGGAAGAAGAGCAAACAGAGGAAACAGATATGCCAGACTGAAATCCCAAGGAACCGCCAGAGCATCTATCAGGATGGCCTGTGGATCTCTTGACCTTGAACCATACCTTGGAAGCTTAGCGTTCTGCCGAGACACCATCAGATCCAACTTTGACACCCCCCATTTGAGGGTTAACCTGAGAACACCTCCAGATGGAGAGCCCACTCCCCGGGATGAAATATCTGTCTTCTCAGGAAGTCCACCCCTGGAATGTGGATGGCAGATAGACAGCAATTGTGAGCTTCTGCCCACAGAACAATCCGAGCCAACTCTGAGTTCCTTCCTGATGGTTGATGTAAGCCACTGAAGTGACATTTTCTGACTGGAACCTGGACAACTGAGGCCAAGCCATCAGAACATTGTAAATTGCTCTCAACTCCAAGATATTTATGGGGATAGCAGACTCCTCCTGAGTCCATAGACCCTGCGCCTTTAATAAGTCCCAGACAGATCCCCAGCCCAGCAGGCTGGCATCCGTGGTCACAATCACCCAGGAAGGCCTCTGGAAGCATGTGTCCTGAGACAGATGCTCCCGAGAAAGCCACCAAGGGAGAGAGTCTCTTGTTGCCTGATCTAGATCTATCCTCTGAGACAGATCTGAATGGTCCCCATTCCATTGTCTGAGCATGCATAACTGTAGAGCTCTCAAATGGAATCGAGCAAATGTCCATTTAAGCGACCATCAGACCAATTACCTCCATACATTGAGTCACTGATGGCCAAACAGAAGACTGTAGAGAGGCAAGAGGAAAGAATTTTGGATTTTCTGACCTCTGTCAGATAGATAATAGGGAATCTATTATGGTCCCTAAGAAAACTACCCTTGTAGCTGGAACAAGGAAACTTTTCCAGATTCACTTTCCATCCGTGGGAAAGTAGAAAAGACAACAAGATCTCTGTATGAGAGTTTGCTTGTTGAAAAGATGGCACTGAACCAAGATGTCATCCAGGTAGGGTGCCACAGCAATTCACTGAGACCTCATCACTGCCAAGAGAGCCCCCAAAACCTTAAAAAAAATTCTTGGAGCTGTGGCAAGGGCAAAACGGAAGAGCCACAAACTGAAAGTGTTTGTCTAGAAATGCGAATCTCAGGAACGTGTGATGATCCCTGTGGATGGGAACATGAAGATATGGATCCTTCAAGTCTATGGTTGTCATAAACTGACCCTCTTGGACCAAGGGAAGAATGGAACAAATGGTTTCCATTTTGAAGGACGGCACCCAGAGAAACTTGTTGAGACACTTTGGGGCCTATCTATCAAGCTCCGAATGGAGCTTGAGGGCCAGTGTTTCTGGCGAGTCTTCAGACTCTCCAGAAACACCAATTATGAAGCAGCGGTCTAAAGACCACTGCTCCATAACCCTGTCCGCCTGCTCTGATGAGGCGGACAGGAATCACCGGAATTCAACCCGATCGAGTACGCTCAGGTTGATTAACACCCCTTGCTGGTGGCCCACTGGCCGTGAGTCTGCAGGGGGCGGCGTTGAAACAGCAGCTCTTGTGAGCTGCTGGTGCAATGCTGAATATGGAGAGCGTATTGCTCTCTGCATTCAGCTATGTCTGTCAGACCTGATCCGCACTGTCGGATCAGGTCCGACAGACCTTTGATAATTCGGCCTCTTAAGGTCTAGAATAGGACAAAAAGTTCCCTCCTTTTTGGCAACCATGAACAGATTTAAATAGAATCCTAGACCCTGTTCCCTTACAGGAACTGTAACTATCACTACCAGGGAAGAAATATCCCAGACACAATTTAAGAATGCCTTTCTTTTTATCTGGTTTACAGATAATCTTGAGAGGTGGAACCTGCCCTTGGGATGAAAAGTTTTGAATTCTATTTTGTAACCCTGAGATACTATGTCCACAGCCCATGGATCTTGAAGCTTGATAAAACAGAGAAAGTCTGCCCAGGCCTCCACTTGATCCGAGTCCAGATCGGGGGCAAACCCTCATGCTGATTAAGACTCAGCTGTGAGTTTCTTAGATTGCTTCCCCTTATTCCAATACTGATTGGGTTTCCAAGAAGACTTAGACTGTTCCTGCTTGGAAGAGGGAGAGGAAGACTTTCCTTTGAAGTTACAAAAGTTACAAAAATTATTTTGATGTCCATTAGGTCTATTCTTCTTGTCTTGTGGTAGAAAAGACCATTTCCCAGCAGTAATGTCAGAAATTATTTCTGCCAGACCAGGTCCAAACAAGATCTTACCCTTGTAAGGAAACACCAGAAGATTAGTCTTAGAGGTAATGTCCGCTGACCAACATTTTAGTCACTATGCTCTGCAAGTTAGCACAGTAAAGACAGGTATTTTGGCTCCCAGTTTAATAACTTGCATGGTAGCATAAATTCCAAGATCAGATGGGATTGGGTGCATTCAGAGTAGTGTGGAGGTAAGCCTTGACACAGTGGCAATGCAAACTGCAGGTCTTCTTCAAATATGCCTCCAGCTTCTTGTCTATTGGATCCTTAAAAAAGCAGCTATCCTCAATAGGAATAGTAGTTCTCTTAGCCAAAGTAAAAATGGCCCCATCTACTTTAGGCACCGTGCGCCATGAATCTCAAGCATAGTTTCCTTCTACTTTTTGTCAATAATAATCTTTATTATTTGCATAAAAAGGAAACATCTTTTTAAAGACAGGAGACGGGGGAAAAGATATCCCCAGCTTCTCCCATTCCTGTGCAATAATCTCCGTTGCACGGTCTGGAACAGGAAAAACTTCCACAGAGGAAGGAGCATTGTAGTACTTATTAAGTTTACTAGATTTCTTAGGGTTGACAACGACAGGCATATCCGAGTTGTCCAAAGTAGCCAAAACCTCTTTTAACAATACACAAAGGTGTTCAAGATTAAATCTGAAGGTTATCAGAAGAAGGAATTATACTGTCTGAGTCTGAGATTTCACCCTCAGAGGCTACCGACATATCTTCCTCATCAGATTTATGAGGGAGGGCAACCTGAGTAGCAGTGGGAAGAACAGCAACCTTGATATCTGAATCTCTAATTTTCCTCTCTAATCTGCATAGGAAAAAGCAGATAATGCTGCAGATACTGCAGAAAATAACTGAGCAGCAAATTCTGCTGGCACATAAACTCCTCCAGGAGGCTGAGAGGAACTGCAGGGCACTGTATGTGACGCCATAGCGACTTGGGACATTTGAGGAGAAAGCTGTGGCATTGCCTGAACAGCATCATCCTGAGAGACATTAGACTCATTTGAGATAAAAAAATGTCTTTACATTCTAAAGTTTTATTTAGGCATGAGGTACAGAATTGCATAGGCACCATAATCTGGTTCTCAAAACAGAGCAGGCATTTGCCCAAAGGAAAAGCCTCCTGTTCCATGACCAAGGGGCCTATCTATCAAGCCGTCAACTTTGTTGCATTCAACGGCACCAATTCCCTCACCTAACATCGCCTAACATTGCGGCCGCGGATCTCAGTCATCGATCTCGCTGCTAATCGGCTTTTTACCAACTTTGTTTATACCCTGTCACTAAACGACGCCACTATACTAAAATGTTTAACCCCTATCCAACCGCTGCCAGACCCCACCGCAACTAAATAAAAGTATTAACCCCTATCCCGCCACTCCCGGACCCCACCACAACTAAATACAAGTATTAACCCCTATTCCGCCGCTCCCAGACCCCACCTTAACTAAATAACAGTATTAACCCCTAAACCCCTGGCCTCCATCATCACTACCACTAACTAAACCTATTAACCCCTAAACCGCCAGTCCCCCACATCGCCATAAACTAAATTAAGCTGTTAACCCCTAAACCTAACAAACCGCTAACTTTACATTAAGTTTACAACATCCCGATCTTATAATAAATTAAAACTTACCTGTAGAATTAAAATAAGCTAATACTAAACTATTAATTAACCTACCCAAACTATTATACTAAAATTACATTAAACTATGAATTAAATTAACTATATTACATATTAAAAAAAACCTAACCCTACTCAAATTATTTAAATCTACAATAAGAAATTGCTGTTACCAAACAAAAATAAAACTAAGTTACAAAAAAAACAAACACTAAGTTACAAAAACAAACAAACCACAGTATCAAAAATAAAAACAAATTACACCTAACCTAATAGCCCTAATAAAATAAAAAAGCCCCCCAAAGTAAAAAAAAAAAACCCTAGCCTACAATAAACTACCAATGGCCCTTAAAGGGACTTTTGCTGGGCATTGGCCCAAAGAAATCAGCTCTTTTACCTGTAAAGAAAAGGGCATTTGTATGGGCATTGCCCTTAAAATGGCATTTAGCTCTTTTACTGCCCAGACCCTACTCTAAAAATAAAACCCATCCCAAAAATCTTAAATAAACCTAACACTAACCTCCGACGATCCACTTACAGTTCTTGAAGTTCCACTTGAAGGATCCATCCAGCCGGCACAAAGTCTTCATCCATCTGGCGTGGAGCGGGTCCATCCTGAAGACATCCGGTGCGGAGCGGGTCCATCCTGAAGACATCCGACGAAGAGCTCCTCTTCAATACAGTCTCCAAGATGGCGAACATTGCATTCCTATTGGCTGAAAGGTTCCAATCAGCCAACAGGATGAGAGCCTCTAGAATCCTATTGGCTTTTCCAATCAGGAAACAGGATTTGAGCAGCTCTCATCCTATTGGCTGTTCAAATCAGCCAATAGGATTTGTGCAGCTCTCATCCTATTGGCTGTTCCAATCATATTGGCTGATTGGGACAGCCAATAGGATAAGAGCTGCTCAAATCCTATTGGCTGTTTGGAACAGCCAATAGGATTTTAGGAGCTCTCATCCTATTGGCTGATTGGAACCTTTCAGCCAATAGGAATGCAAGGGACACCATCTTGGATGACGTCACTTGCATTCAAGATCCAGTTTACGGATTTACGGTATTGAAGAGGAGCTCCTTGTCGGATTTCTTCAGGATGGACCCGCTCCGTGCCGCATGGATGAAGACTTTGCTAGCTGGATGAAGATGGAAGAGGCCGCCCGCATTAAGACTTCTTGCCGGCTGGATGGATCCTTTAAGCGGAACTTCAAAAACTGTAAGTGGATCGTCGGGGGTTAGTGTTATGTTTATTTAAGGGTTTTTTGGGTGGGTTTTATTTTTAGAGTAGGGTCTGAGCAGAAAAAGTGCTAAATGCCCTGGGCAATGCCCATACAAATGCCCTTTTCAGGGCAATGGGGAGCTTAGGTTTTTTAGATAGGGTTTTTATTTGGGGGGGTTGCTTGTGTGGTTGGTGGGTTTTACTGCTGGGGGGTGTTTGTATTTTTCTTTACAGGTAAAATAGCTGATTTATTTGGGGCAATGCCCCGCAAAAGGCCCTTTTAAGGGCCATTGGTAGTTTATTGTAGGCTAGGGGGGGTATTTTGGGGGGGCTTTTTTATTTTGATAGGGCTATTAAATTAGGTGTAATTCGTTTTTATTTTTGATACTGTGTTTTTTTTGTAACTTAGTGTTTGTTTGTTTTTGTAACTTTTTTTTTGGTAGCTTAGGCCTAGATTTGGAGTTTGGCGGTAAAAGGGCTGTTAACGCTCCGCGGGCTTTTTTCTGGCCGCACCATAAATTTAACTCTGGTATCGAGAGTTCAAACAAATGCTGCGTTAGGCTCCAAAAAAGGATCGTAGAGCATTTTTTCCGCAAATGCAACTCTCGATACCAGAGTTGCTTACGGACGCGGCCAGCCTCAAAAACGTGCTCGTGCACGATTCTCCCATAGGAAACAATGGGGCTGTTTGAGCTGAAAAAAAACCTAACACCTGCAAAAAAGCAGCGTTCAGCTCCTAACGCAGCCCCATTGTTTCCTATGGGGAAACACTTCCTACGTCTGCACCTAACACTCTAACATGTACCCCGAGTCTAAACACCCCTAACCTTACACTTATTAACCCCTATTCTGCCGCCCCCGCTATCGCTGACCCCTGCATATTTTTTTTAACCCCTAATCTGCCGCTCCGTAAACCGCCGCAACCTACGTTATCCCTATGTACCCCTAATCTGCTGCCCTAACATCGCCGACCCCTATATTATATTTATTAACCCCTAATCTGCCCCCCTCAACGTCGCCGACACCTGCCTACACTTATTAACCCCTAATCTGCCGAACGGACCGCACCGCTACTATAATAAAGTTATTAACCCCTAACCCGCCTCACTAACCCTATCATAAATAGTATTAAACCCTAATCTGCCCTCCCTAACATCGCCGACACCTACCTTCAATTATTAACCCCTAATCTGCCGAGCGGACCTCACCGCTATTCTAATAAATGTATTAACCCCTAAAGCTAAGTCTAACCCTAACACTAACACCCCCCTAACTTAAATATAATTTACATCTAACGAAATAAATTAACTCTTATTAAATAAATGATTCCTATTTAAAGCTAAATACTTACCTGTAAAATAAACCCTAATATAGCTACAATATAAATTATAATTATATTATAGCTATTTTAGGATTAATATTTATTTTACAGGCAACTTTGTAATTATTTTAACCAGGTACAATAGCTATTAAATAGTTAAGAACTATTTAATAGTTACCTAGTTAAAATAATAACAAATTTACCTGTAAAATAAATCCTAACCTAAGATATAATTAAACCTAACACTACCCTATCAATAAAATAATTAAATAAACTACCTACAATTACCTACAATTAACCTAACACTACACTATCAATAAATTAATTAAACACAATTCCTACAAATAAATACAATTAAATAAACTAGCTAAAGTACAAAAAATAAAAAAGAACTAAGTTACAAAAAATAAAAAAATATTTACAAACATAAGAAAAATATTACAACAATTTTAAACTAATTACACCTACTCTAAGCCCCCTAATAAAATAACAAAGCCCCCCAAAATAAAAAATTCCCTACCCTATTCTAAATTAAAAAAGTTACAAGCTCTTTTACCTTACCAGCCCTGAACAGGGCCCTTTGCGGGGCATGCCCCAAGAATTTCAGCTCTTTTGCCTGTAAAAGAATAAATACAATACCCCCCCCCAACATTACAACCCACCACCCACATACCCCTAATCTAACACAAACCCCCCTTAAATAAACCTAACACTAAGCCCCTGAAGATCTTCCTACCTTGTCTTCACCATCCAGGTTCACCGATCCGTCCTGAAGAGCTCCTCCGATGTCCTGATCCAAGCCCAAGCGGGGGGCTGAAGAGGTCCATGATCTGGTCAAAGTCTTCATCCAAGCGGGGCAGAAGAGGATCTTCCATCCGATTGAAGTCATCATCCAGGCGGCATTTTCTATGGTCTTCCATCCGGAGCGAAGCGGCAGGATCCTGAAGACCTCCAGCGCGGAACATCCATCTGGACCGACGACTGAACGACGAATGACTGTTCCTTTAAGGGACGTCATCCAAGATGGCGTCCCTCGAATTCCAATTGGCTGATAGGATTCTATCAGCAAATCGGAATTAAGGTAGGAATTTTCAGATTGGCTGATGGAATCAGCCAATCAGAATCTAGTTCAATCCGATTGGCTGATCCAATCAGCCAATCAGATTGAGCTCGCATTCTATTGGCTGATCGGAACAGCCAATAGAATGCGAGCTCAATCTGATTGGCTGATTGGATCAGCCAATCGGATTGAACTTGATTCTGATTGGCTGATTCCATCAGCCAATCTGAAAATTCCTACCTTAATTCCGATTGGCTGATAGAATCCTATCAGCCAATCGGAATTCGAGGGACGCCATCTTGGATGATGTCCCTTAAAGGAACAGTCATTTGTCGTTCAGTCGTCGGTCCGGATGGATGTTCCGCGCTGGAGGTCTTCAGGATCCTGCCGCTTCGCTCCGGATGGAAGACCATAGAAGATGCCGCCTGGATGATGACTTCAATCGGATGGAAGATCCTCTTCTGCCCCGCTTGGATGAAGACTTTGACCGGATCATGGACCTCTTCAGCCCCCCGCTTGGGCTTGGATCAGGACATCGGAGGAGCTCTTTAGGACGGATCGGTGAACCTGGATGGTGAAGACAAGGTAGGAAGATCTTCAGGGGCTTAGTGTTAGGTTTATTTAAGGGGGGTTTGTGTTAGATTAGGGGTATGTGGGTGGTGGGTTGTAATGTTGGGGGGGGGGTATTGTATTTATTCTTTTACAGGCAAAAGAGCTGAAATTCTTGGGGCATGCCCCGCAAAGGGCCCTGTTCAGGGCTGGTAAGGTAAAAGAGCTTGTAACTTTTTTAATTTAGAATAGGGTAGGGAATTTTTTATTTTGGGGGGCTTTGTTGTTTTATTAGGGGGCTTAGAGTAGGTGTAATTAGTTTAAAATTGTTGTAATATTTTTCTTATGTTTGTAAATATTTTTTTATTTTTTGTAACTTAGTTCTTTTTTATTTTTTGTACTTTAGCTAGTTTATTTAATTGTATTTATTTGTAGGAATTGTGTTTAATTAATTTATTGATAGTGTAGTGTTAGGTTAATTGTAGGTAATTGTAGGTAGTTTATTTAATTATTTTATTGATAGGGTAGTGTTAGGTTTAATTATATCTTAGGTTAGGATTTATTTTACAGGTAAATTTGTTATTATTTTAACTAGGTAACTATTAAATAGTTCTTAACTATTTAATAGCTATTGTACCTGGTTAAAATAATTACAAAGTTGCCTGTAAAATAAATATTAATCCTAAAATAGCTATAATATAATTATAATTTATATTGTAGCTATATTAGGATTTATTTTACAGGTAAGTATTTAGCTTTAAATAGGAATCATTTATTTAATAAGAGTTAATTTATTTCGTTAGATGTAAATTATATTTAAGTTAGGGGGGTGTTAGTGTTAGGGTTAGACTTAGCTTTAGGGGTTAATCCATTTATTATAGTAGCGGTGAGCTCCGGTCGTCAGATTAGGGGTTAATAATTGAAGTTAGGTGTCGGCGATGTTAGGGAGGGCAGATTAGGGGTTAATACTATTTATGATAGGGTAAGTGAGGCGGGTTAGGGGTTAATAACTTTATTATAGTAGCGCTCAGGTCCGCTCGGCAGATTAGGGGTTAATAAGTGTAGGCAGGTGTCGGCGATGTTGAGGGGGGCAGATTAGGGGTTAATAAATATAATATAGGGGTCGGCGGTGTTAGGGGCAGCAGATTAGGGGTACATAGGGATAACGTAGGTGGCGGCGCTTTGCGGTCGGAAGATTAGGGGTTAATTATTTTAAGTAGCTGGCGGCGACGTTGTGGGGGGCAGGTTAGGGGTTAATAAATGTAATATAGGGGTCGGCGGGGTTAGGGGCAGCAGATTAGGGGTACATAAGTATAATGTAGGTGGCGGTCGGCAGATTAGGGGTTAAAAATTTTAATCGAGTGGCGGCGATGTGGGGGGACCTCGGTTTAGGGGTACATAGGTAGTTTATGGGTGTTAGTGTACTTTAGAGTACAGTAGTTAAGAGCTTTATGAACCGGCGTTAGCCAGAAAGCTCTTAACTCCTGCTATTTTCAGGCGGCTGGAGTTTTGTCGTTAGAGCTCTAACGCTCACTTCAGAAACGACTCTAAATACCGGCGTTAGAAAGATCCCATTGAAAAGATAGGATACGCAAATGGCGTAGGGGGATCTGCGGTATGGAAAAGTCGCGGCTGAAAAGTGAGCGTTAGACCCTTTAATCACTGACTCCAAATACCAGCGGGCGGCCAAAACCAGCGTTAGGAGCCTCTAACGCTGGTTTTGACGGCTACCGCCGAACTCCAAATCTAGGCCTTAGTAATTTCTTATTGTAGATTTAAATAATTTGAGTAGGGTTAGGATTTTTTAATATGTAATATAGTTAATTTAGTTGGTAGTTTAATGTAATTTTAGTATAATAGTTAGGGTAGGTTATTTAATAGTTTAATATAGTTTCATTTTATTTTACAGGTAAGTTTTAATTTATTATAAGATAGGGATGTTGTAATTTTAATGTAAAGTTAGTGGGTTGTTAGGTTTAGGGGTTAATAGCTTAATTTAGTTTATGGCAATGTGGGGGGCTGGTGATTTAGGGGTTAATAGGTTTAGTTAGTAGTAGTGATGTGGGAGGCCAGGGGTTTAGGGGTTAATACTTTTATTTAGTTGTGGTGGGGTCTGGGAGCGGCGGAATAGGGGTTAATACATTAATTTAGTTGCGGTGGGGTCCTGGGAGCAGTGGAATAGGGGTTAATATATTTATTTAGTTGTGGTGGGGTCCGGGAGTGGTGGAATAGGGGTTAATAACTTTATTTAGTTGTGGTGGGGTCCGGGAGAGGCAGAATAGGGGTTAATAACATTATGTAGGTGGCGGCGATGTCGGGCGGCAGATTAGGAGTCTTTAGACTCGGGGTATATGTTAGGGTGCTAGGTGTAAACTTTACTTGCTTTCTACCATAGAAATCAATGGGATATCTGGCAGCATCGAACATAAGCCTTCGGTGCTTTCAGACTCCGATTGATTTCTATGGCATCCGCAGCCTCCAGTGTGGTGGATTGAAAACCAGGTCCGACAGACCTTTGATAATTCGGCCTCTTAAGGTCTAGAATAGGACAAAAAGTTCCCTCCTTTTTGGCAACCATGAACAGATTTAAATAGAATCCTAGACCCTGTTCCCTTACAGGAACTGTAACTATCACTACCAGGGAAGAAATATCCCAGACACAATTTAAGAATGCCTTTCTTTTTATCTGGTTTACAGATAATCTTGAGAGGTGGAACCTGCCCTTGGGATGAAAAGTTTTGAATTCTATTTTGTAACCCTGAGATACTATATCCACAGCCCATGGATCTTGAAGCTTGATAAAACAGAGAAAGTCTGCCCAGGCCTCCACTTGATCCGAGTCCAGATCGGGGGCAAACCCTCATGCTGATTAAGACTCAGCTGTGAGTTTCTTAGATTGCTTCCCCTTATTCCAATACTGATTGGGTTTCCAAGAAGACTTAGACTGTTCCTGCTTGGAAGAGGGAGAGGAAGACTTTCCTTTGAAGTTACAAAAGTTACAAAAATTATTTTGATGTCCCTTCGGTCTATTCTTCTTGTCTTGTGGTAGAAAAGACCATTTCCCAGCAGTAATGTCAGAAATTATTTCTGCCAGACCAGGTCCAAACAAGATCTTACCCTTGTAAGGAAACACCAGAAGATTAGTCTTAGAGGTAATGTCCGCTGACCAACATTTTAGTCACTATGCTCTGCAAGTTAGCACAGTGAAGACAGGTATTTTGGCTCCCAGTTTAATAACTTGCATGGTAGCATAAATTCCAAGATCAGATGGGATTGGGTGCATTCAGAGTAGTGTGGAGGTAAGCCTTGACACAGTGGCAATGCAAACTGCAGGTCTTCTTCAAATATGCCTCAAGCTTCTTGTCTATTGGATCCTTAAAAAAGCAGCTATCCTCAATAGGAATAGTAGTTCTCTTAGCCAAAGTAAAAATGGCCCCATCTACTTTAGGCACCGTGCGCCATGAATCTCAAGCATAGTTTCCTTCTACTTTTTGTCAATAATAATCTTTATTATTTGCATAAAAAGGAAACATCTTTTTAAAGACAGGAGACGGGGGAAAAGATATCCCCAACTTCTCCCATTCCTGTGCAATAATCTCTGTTGCACGGTCTGGAACAGGAAAAACTTCCACAGAGGAAGGAGCATTGTAGTACTTATTAAGTTTACTAGATTTCTTAGGGTTGACAACGACAGGCGTATCCAAGTTGTCCAAAGTAGCCAAAACCTCTTTTAACAATACACAAAGGTGTTCAAGATTAAATCTGAAGGTTATCAGAAGAAGGAATTATACTGTCTGAGTCTGAGATTTCACCCTCAGAGGCTACCGACATATCTTCCTCATCAGATTTATGAGGGAGGGCAACCTGAGTAGCAGTGGGAAGAACAGCAACCTTGTTATCTGAATCTCTAATTTTCCTCTTGCGTTTTCTTTTTAGCATAGGAAAAAGCAGATAATGCTGCAGATACTGCAGAAAATAACTGAGCAGCAAATTCTGCTGGCACATAAACTCCTCCAGGAGGCTGAGAGGAACTGCAGGGCACTGTATGTGACGCCATAGCGACTTGGGATATTTGAGGAGAAAGCTGTGGCATTGCCTGAACAGCATCATCCTGAGAGACATTAGACTCATTTGAGATAAAAAAATGTCTTTACATTCTAAAGTTTTATTTAGGCATGAGGTACAGAATTGCATAGGCACCACAATCTGGTTCTCAAAACAGAGCAGGCATTTGCCCAAAGGAAAAGCCTCCTGTTCCATGACCAAGGGGCCTATCTATCAAGCCGTCAACTTTGTTGCATTCAACGGCACCAATTCCCTCACCTAACATCGCCTAACATTGCGGCCGCGGATCTCAGTCATCGATCTCGCTGCTAATCGGCTTTTTACCAACTTTGTTTATACCCTGTCACTAAACGACGCCACTATACTAAAATGTTTAACCCCTATCCAACCGCTGCCAGACCCCACCGCAACTAAATAAAAGTATTAACCCCTATCCCGCCACTCCCGGACCCCACCACAACTAAATACAAGTATTAACCCCTATTCCGCCGCTCCCGGACCCCACCTTAACTAAATAACAGTATTAACTCCTAAACCCCTGGCCTCCATCATCACTACCACTAACTAAACTTATTAACCCCTAAACCGCCAGTCCCCCACATCGCCATAAACTAAATTAAGCTGTTAACCCCTAAACCTAACAACCCGCTAACTTTACATTAAGTTTACAACATCCCTATCTTATAATAAATTAAAACTTACCTGTAGAATTAAAATAAGCTAATACTAAACTATTAATTAACCTACCCAAACTATTATACTAAAATTACATTAAACTATGAATTAAATTAACTATATTACATATTAAGAAAAACCTAACCCTACTCAAATTATTTAAATCTACAATAAGAAATTGCTAAGTTACCAAACAAAAATAAAACTAAGTTACAAAAAAACAAACACTAAGTTACAAGAACAAACAAACCACAGTATCAAAAATAAAAACAAATTACACCTAACCTAATAGCCCTAACAAAATAAAAAAGCCCCCCAAAGTAAAAAAAAAACCCTAGCCTA
The DNA here is from genome assembly GCF_027579735.1 of Bombina bombina. Lineage (NCBI taxonomy): Eukaryota > Metazoa > Chordata > Amphibia > Anura > Bombinatoridae > Bombina > Bombina bombina. Next base: position 743,855,331 of record NC_069501.1, on the reverse strand, counting down.
CAATAAACTACCAATGGCCCTTAAAGGGACTTTTGCTGGGCATTGCCCCAAAGAAATCAGCTCTTTTACCTGTAAAAAAAAGGGCATTTGTATGGGCATTGCCCTTAAAATGGCATTTAGCTCTTTTACTGCCCAGACCCTACTCTAAAAATAAAACCCATCCTAAAAATCTTAAATAAACCTAACACTAACCTCCGACGATCCACTTACAGTTCTTGAAGTTCCACTTGAAGGATCCATCCAGCCGGCACAAAGTCTTCATCCATCTGGCGTGGAGCGGGTCCATCCTGAAGACATCCGGTGCGGAGCGGGTCCATCCTGAAGACATCCGACGAAGAGCTCCTCTTCAATACAGTCTCCAAGATGGCGACCATTGCATTCCTATTGGCTGAAAGGTTCCAATCAGCCAACAGGATGAGAGCCGCTAGAATCCTATTGGCTTTTCCAATCAGGAAATAGGATTTGAGCAGCTCTCATCCTATTGGTTGTTCCAATCATATTGGCTGATTGGGACAGCCAATAGGATAAGAGCTGCTCAAATCCTATTGGCTGATTGGAACAGCCAATATGATTTTAGGAGCTCTCATCCTATTGGCTGATTGGAACCTTTCAGCCAATAGGAATGCAAGGGACACCATCTTGGATGACGTCACTTGCATTCAAGATCCAGTTTACGGATTTACGGTATTGAAGAGGAGCTCCTCGTCGGATTTCTTCAGGATGGACCCGCTCCGTGCCGCATGGATGAAGACTTTGCCAGCTGGATGAAGATGGAAGAGGCCGCCCGCATTAAGACTTCTTGCCGGCTGGATGGATCCTTTAAGCGGAACTTCAAAAACTGTAAGTGGATCGTCGGGGGTTAGTGTTATGTTTATTTAAGGGTTTTTTGGGTGGGTTTTATTTTTAGAGTAGGGTCTGGGCAGAAAAAGTGCTAAATGCCCTGGGCAATGCCCATACAAATGCCCTTTTCAGGGCAATGGGGAGCTTAGGTTTTTTAGATAGGGTTTTTATTTGGGGGGGGTGGTTGTGTGGTTGGTGGGTTTTACTGCTGGGGGGTGTTTGTATTTTTCTTTACAGGTAAAATAGCTGATTTATTTGGGGCAATGCCCCGCAAAAGGCCCTTTTAAGGGCCATTGGTAGTTTATTGTAGGCTAGGGGGGGTATTTTGGGGGGGCTTTTTTATTTTGATAGGGCTATTAAATTAGGTGTAATTCGTTTTTATTTTTGATACTGTGTTTTTTTTGTAACTTAGTGTTTGTTTGTTTTTGTAACTTTTTTTTTGGTAATTTAGTAATTTCTTATTGTAGATTTAAATAATTTGAGTAGGGTTAGGATTTTTTAATATGTAATATAGTTAATTTAGTTGGTATTTTAATGTAATTTTAGTATAATAGTTAGGGTAGGTTAATTAATAGTTTAATATAGTTTCATTATATTTTACAGGTAAGTTTTAATGTATTATAAGATAGGGATGTTGTAATTTTAATGTAAAGTTAGTGGGTTGTTAGGTTTAGGGGTTAATAGCTTAATTTAGTTTATGGCAATGTGGGGGGCTGGTGATTTAGGGGTTAATAGGTTTAGTTAGTAGTAGTGATGTGGGAGGCCAGGGGTTTAGGGGTTAATACTTTTATTTAGTTGTGGTGGGGTCTGGGAGCGGCGGAATAGGGGTTAATACATTAATTTAGTTGCGGTGGGGTCCCGGGAGCAGTGGAATAGGGGTTAATATATTTATTTAGTTGTGGTGGGGTCCGGGAGTGGTGGAATAGGGGTTAATAACTTTATTTAGTTCTGGTGGGGTCCGGGAGAGGCAGAATTGGGGTTAATAACATTATGTAGGTGGCAGCGATGTCATGATATGTTAGGGTGTTAGGTGTAAACTTTACTTGCTTTCTACCATAGAAATCAATGAGATATCTGGCAGCATCAAACATAAGCCTTCGGTGCTTTCAGACTCCGATTGATTTCTATGGCATCCGCAGCCTCCAGTGTGGTGGATTGAAAACCAGGTACGCTGGGCCGAAATTTGATAAATGGGAAAAGGTGTCAAATAGAGCCGAATGTGTATTCGGAACATCTGTAATGATGTAAGCATCCATCTGTGTCGGATTGAGACCGGCGGATCGTATGTTACGTGACAAATATCAACTTTTGCCGGTCTGTAGGCTTTGATAACTAGGTTGGATCAGGCTTGCAACAATTACGCTGCGGAATTCTGGCGTATTTGCGGTTGACGGCCTGATAAATATCCCCCTTAGAGGCCAATTTATGAAAGTGCGGACAGACATGATCCACTGTAGCGATCATGCACAGTCTTAAGACCTCTGCTTCTTAACTCCTGTTTCCAGTGGGCCTGAAATATATCTGACTTTTATATTTTTGTTCTAGTTCAAAGATCCAAAACAATACATCTAAGATACACATGGTTGTGTCCCCTTTTTTTTAAATATGTGGGCATTTGAAAATCAATATTATTTTACTTTTTTGTGCTGAAGGTTACCTGCTAATTTTAAAGGTTAATAAATACTCCAGCTTTCCTACTATTATTGTACTAAAATGAAATAACTAATTATATATATATACATACAGTTGTATTCAAAAGTTTAGGCACCCCTGACAGTTTACATGATTTTCATTTATAAATAATTGGGTGATTGGATAAGCAATTTTATTGGATTAACAGAAAATGCGCAATATGCATCAAAGCAAAATTAGACAGGTGCATACATTTGGGCACCCTTGTCATTTTGTTGATTTTAATACATGTAACTACCTAGCACTGATTAATTGGAACACACAATTGGTTTGGTGAGCCCATTAAGCCTTGAACTTCATAGACAGGTGCATCCAATCATGAGAAAAGGTATTTAAGGTGGCCAATTGCAAGTTGTTGTTCTCTTTGACTCTCCTCTGAAGAGTGGCAACATGGGGGCTTCAAAACAACTCTCAAATTACCTGAAATAAAGATTCTTCAACATTATGGTTTAGGGGAAGGCTACAAAAAACTATCACAGAGATTTAAGCTGTTAGTGTCCACTGTGAGGAACATAGTGCGGAAATAGAAGACCACAGGCACAGTTCTTGTTAAGGCCAGAAGTGGCAGGCCAAGTACAATATCAGAGAGGCAAAGGCAAAGGATGGTGAGAACAGTCAAAAACAGCCGACAGACCACCTCCAACGACCTACAACATCATCTTGCTGCAGATGATGTCATTGTGCATCTTTCAACAATTCAGTGCACTTTGCACAAGGAGAAGCTGTATGGGAGAGTGATGCGGAAGAAGCCTTTTCTGCACACACACCACAAACAGAGTTCCTTGAGGTATGCAAACGCACATTTGGTCAAGCCAGCTTCATTTTGGAAGAAGGTGCTGTGGACTGATGAAACAAAGGTTGCGTTATTTGGTCATAACAAGGGGCGTTATGCATGGCGGCAAAAGAACACAGCTTTCCAAGACAAACACTTGCTACCCACAGTAAAATTCGGTGGATGTTCCATCATGCTGTGGGGCTATGGGGCCAGTGCCAGGACTGGGAATTTTGTTAAAGTTGAGGGTCACATGGATTCCACTCAATATCAGCAGATACTTGAGAATAATGTTGGGGAATCAGTCCGAAAGTTGAAGTTACGCCAGGGCTGGATATTTCAACAAGACAACCACCAAAACACTGCTCAAAATCTACTCTGGCATTTATGCAAAGGAACAAGTACAATATTCTGGAATGGCCTTCCCAGTCCCCAGACCTGAATATCATTGAAAATCTGTGGGGTGATTTGAAGCGGGCTGTCCATGCTCGGCAACCATCAAACCTAACTGAACTGGAGATGTTTTGCAAAAAGAAATGGTCCAAAATACCTTCATCCAGAATCCAGACACTCATTACAGGCTATAGGAAGCATCTAGAGGCTGTTATTTCTGCTAAAGGAGGCTCTACTAAATATTGATTCAATATTTCTGTTTGGGTGCCCAAATTTATGCACCTGTCTGATTTCATTTTCATGCATATTGCACATTTTCTGCTAATCCAATAAACCTCATTTCACTACTGAAATATTACTGTGCAGCAAAAAAGAGCAGAGAGAGAAGGGCGCCTCCTAGTGTAGCCAATTTTTATAAAAGAAATAATGCAAGTGAAAACATACTCACAGTATGAAAAGGCAAAGGTAATGCCCAGGTAAACGGTCTGGGAACTTCACAGTGTCCCAGCAAACTGTGCACCAAACTGAGGGCTGCTCCTCCCAAACGCAGAAGATGTGTCTGTAGTCTGTAAATTTAGAAAGAAAACAAGAGGGCGAAATATTACTGTGCCCTTCAGTTATTTGATGGATCATAAGAAATTGCTGATCCAAACACCCAATTATTTATAAATGAAAATCATGGAATTTGTCAGGGGTGCCTAAACTTTTGCATACGATTGTATGTATATATATATATATATATATATATATATATATATATACATACTGTAATATATTTAAATCTAGCCAGCTTAATTGCAACAAATAAACGAAAAGTGGTCCCTTTAAGCCTCCTATAATGTAATACTTTGCGTGGTATAATGTTTGCTGACAGTTTATACTTAATTTTAAACTAACATTTTCTAGTTATCTTTTATATTTAGTACTAAACATAATCCCAAATACTGTCATTGTGTATCTTAATATATTATTTACATTCTACACTATACAAAAACATGCACAAGCACTGAACACTGAGGTACACCAATAGTGACACTCTTTTCATTTAAAACACATTTTATTAATTAATTTATTTTCTACAACTGTGGCAAATGCTTTACCAAAATGTAGATAAGCCACAGCTGTCCCGAATTCAGTTACATATTCAAAGAAACTACATTAGTCTGACATGATCCTTCTGCAGAGAAACTCTGTTGTTTAATCATGTAAGTTGTTTAACTTTACCTATAAAAATGTTTCCATTCATGTCACCACTACTGATAACTCAATAATGCCAATAACACTTCATCCTCTGTAAAAAAGACAAATGCTTACCACATTACCATTTGAGTTATCCTATGCCTTGTTTTGTTAGCTAAAGAACATTTTGTTACCATTTACTGTATTGTCTTTTTTTCCACAAAAGCAACTGCTGCTTGATTAATCTACCCCCTAGTCTTATATGTGTTGCATTCATCATATTTTCTATCCTCCTTTGACTTAGATGCCTATATTTTTCTAAGTTTCCCATTTGCTTTACAATATTTAGCAGTGTACAGCTGTATCTAAAATTTAAACCTAGCTCCTTTGAATGACAACACACTAAGGCCTAGATTTAGAGTTCGGCGGTAGCCGTCAAAACCAGCGTTAGAGGCTCCTAACGCTGGTTTTGGCCGCCCGCTGGTATTTGGAGTCAGTGATTAAAGGGTCTAACGCTCACTTTACAGCCGCGACTTTTCCATACCGCAGATCCCCCTACGCCATTTGCGTAGCCTATCTTTTCAATGGGATCTTTCTAACGCTGGTATTTAGAGTCGTTTCTGCAGTGAGCGTTAGAGCTCTAACGACAAGATTCCAGCCGCCTGAAAAAAGCAGGAGTTAAGAGCTTTCTGGCTAACGCCGGTTTATAAAGCTCTTAACTACTGTACCCTAAAGTACACTAACACCCATAAACTACCTATGTACCCCTAAACCGAGGTCCCCCCACATCGCCGCCACTCGATTAAAATTTTTAACCCCTAATCTGCCGACCGCCACCTACGTTATACTTATGTACCCCTAATCTGCTGCCCCTAACCCCGCCGACCCCTATATTATATTTATTAACCCCTAACTTGCCCCCCACAACGTCGCCGCAAGCTACTTAAAATAATTAACCCCTAATCTTCCGACCGCAAATCGCCGCCACCTACGTTATCCCTATGTACCCCTAATCTGCTGCCCCTAACATCGCCGACCCCTATGTTATATTTATTAACCCCTAATCTGCCCCCCACAACGTCGCCGACACCTACCTACACTTATTAACCCCTAATCTGCCGAGCGGACCTGAGCGCTACTATAATAAAGTTATTAACCCCTAATCCGCCTCACTAACCCTATCATAAATAGTATTAACCCCTAATCTGCCCTCCCTAACATCGCCGACACCTACCTTCAATTATTAACCCCTAATCTGCCGACCGGAGCTCACCGCTATTCTAATAAATGTATTAACCCCTAAAGCTAAGTCTAACCCTAACACTAACACCCCCCTAAGTTAAATATAATTTTTATCTAACGAAATAAATTAACTCTTATTAAATAAATGATTCCTATTTAAAGCTAAATACTTACCTGTAAAATAAATCCTAATATAGCTACAATATAAATTACATTTATATTATAGCTATTTTAGGATTAATATTTATTTTACAGGTAACTTTGTATTTATTTTAACCAGGTACAATAGCTATTAAATAGTTAAGAACTATTTAATAGTTACCTAGTTAAAATAATTACAAATTTACCTGTAAAATAAATCCTAACCTAAGATATAATTAAACCTAACACTACCCTATCAATAAAATAATTAAATAAACTACCTACAATTACCTACAATTAACCTAACACTACACTATCAATAAATTAATTAAACACAATTGCTACAAATAAATACAATTAAATAAACTATCTAAAGTACAAAAAATAAAAAAGAACTAAGTTACAGAAAATAAAAAAATATTTACAAACATAAGAAAAATATTACAACAATTTTAAACTAATTACACCTACTCTAAGCCCCCTAATAAAATAACAAAGACCCCCAAAATAAAAAATTCCCTACCCTATTCTAAAATACAAAAATTACAAGCTCTTTTACCTTACCAGCCCTGAACAGGGCCCTTTGCGGGGCATGCCCCAAGAATTTCAGCTCTTTTGCCTGTAAAAAAAAACATACAATACCCCCCCCCCAACATTACAACCCACCACCCACATAGCCCTAATCTAACCCAAACCCCCTTAAATAAACCTAACACTAATCCCCTGAAGATCTTCCTACCTTGTCTTCACCATCCAGGTATCACCGATCCGTCCTGGCTCCAAGATCTTCATCCAACCCAAGCGGGGGTTGGCGATCCATAATCCGGTGCTCCAAAGTCTTCCTCCTATCCGGCAAGAAGAGGACATCCGGACCGGCAAAAATCTTCTCCAAGCGGCATCTTCTATGTTCTTCCATCCGATGACGACCGGCTCCATCTTGAAGACCTCCAGCGCGGATCCATCCTCTTCTTCCGACGACTAGACGACGAATGACGGTTCCTTTAAGGGACGTCATCCAAGATGGCGTCCCTCGAATTCCGATTGGATGATAGGATTCTATCAGCCAATCGGAATTAAGGTAGGAATTTTCTGATTGGCTGATGGAATCAGCCAATCAGAATCAAGTTCAATCCGATTGGCTGATCCAATCAGCCAATCAGATTGAGCTCGCATTCTATTGGCTGTTCCGATCAGCCAATAGAATGCGAGCTCAATCTGATTGGCTGATTGGATCAGCCAATCGGATTGAACTTGATTCTGATTGGCTGATTCCATCAGCCAATCAGAATATTCCTACCTTAATTCCGATTGGCTGATAGAATCCTATCAGCCAATCGGAATTCGAGGGACGCCATCTTGGATGACGTCCCTTAAAGGAACCGTCATTCGTCGTCTAGTCGTCGGAAGAAGAGGATGGATCCGCGCTGGAGGTCTTCAAGATGGAGCCGGTCGTCATCGGATGGAAGAACATAGAAGATGCCGCTTGGAGAAGATGTTTGCCGGTCCGGATGTCCTCTTCTTGCCGGATAGGAGGAAGACTTTGGAGCACCGGATTATGGATCGCCAACCCCCGCTTGGGTTGGATGAAGATCTTGGAGCCAGGACGGATCGGTGATACCTGGATGGTGAAGACAAGGTAGGAAGATCTTCAGGGGATTAGTGTTAGGTTTATTTAAGGGGGTTTGGGTTAGATTAGGGCTATGTGGGTGGTGGGTTGTAATGTTGGGGGGGGGTATTGTATGTTTTTTTTTACAGGCAAAAGAGCTGAAATTCTTGGGGCATGCCCCGCAAAGGGCCCTGTTCAGGGCTGGTAAGGTAAAAGAGCTTGTAATTTTTGTATTTTAGAATAGGGTAGGGAATTTTTTATTTTGGGGGTCTTTGTTATTTTATTAGGGGGCTTAGAGTAGGTGTAATTAGTTTAAAATTGTTGTAATATTTTTCTTATGTTTGTAAATATTTTTTTATTTTCTGTAACTTAGTTCTTTTTTATTTTTTGTACTTTAGATAGTTTATTTAATTGTATTTATTTGTAGCAATTGTGTTTAATTAATTTATTGATAGTGTAGTGTTAGGTTAATTGTAGGTAATTGTAGGTAGTTTATTTAATTATTTTATTGATAGGGTAGTGTTAGGTTTAATTATATCTTAGGTTAGGATTTATTTTACAGGTAAATTTGTAATTATTTTAACTAGGTAACTATTAAATAGTTCTTAACTATTTAATAGCTATTGTACCTGGTTAAAATAAATACAAAGTTACCTGTAAAATAAATATTAATCCTAAAATAGCTATAATATAAATGTAATTTATATTGTAGCTATATTAGGATTTATTTTACAGGTAAGTATTTAGCTTTAAATAGGAATCATTTATTTAATAAGAGTTAATTTATTTCGTTAGATAAAAATTATATTTAACTTAGGGGGGTGTTAGTGTTAGGGTTAGACTTAGCTTTAGGGGTTAATACATTTATTAGAATAGCGGTGAGCTCCGGTCGGCAGATTAGGGGTTAATAATTGAAGGTAGGTGTCGGCGATGTTAGGGAGGGCAGATTAGGGGTTAATACTATTTATGATAGGGTTAGTGAGGCGGATTAGGGGTTAATAACTTTATTATAGTAGCGCTCAGGTCCGCTCGGCAGATTAGGGGTTAATAAGTGTAGGTAGGTGTCGGCGACGTTGTGGGGGGGCAGATTAGGGGTTAATAAATATAACATAGGGGTCGGCGATGTTAGGGCAGCAGATTAGGGGTACATAGGGATAACGTAGGTGGCGGCGGTTTACGGAGCGGCAGATTAGGGGTTAAAAGTGTAATGCAGGGGTCAGCGATAGCGGGGGGCGGCAGATTAGGGGTTAATAAGTGTAAGGCTAGGGGTGTTTAGACTCGGGGTACATGTTAGAGTGTTAGGTGCAGACGTAGGAAGTGTTTCCCCATAGGAAACAATGGGGCTGCGTTAGGAGCTGAACGCTGCTTTTTTGCAGGTGTTAGGTTTTTTTTCAGCTCAAACAGCCCCATTGTTTCCTATGGGAGAATCGTGCACGAGCACGTTTTTGAGGCCGGCCGCGTCCGTAAGCAACTCTGGTATCGAGAGTTGCATTTGCGCTAAATATGCTCTACGCTCCTTTTTTGGAGCCTAACGCAGCATTTGTTTGAACTCTCGATACCAGAGTTAAATTTATGGTGCGGCCAGAAAAAAACCCGCGGAGCGTTAACAGCCCTTTTACCGCCAAACTCCAAATCTAGCCGTAAAGCAGGCTCTCTATATATACATATTATTTACATTCTTGCATACACTACTCCCATATAGAGCTCATGAAAGCACAGTTGAGGGAGTGAGGAAGCACGGGAAATGTCAGAGGAGGATATGAAAATATGGAGAAGAGATAAACTTTAACAAAAAAATGCCAAGAGCAAAAAAAGAGACAAATAATAGAACTAAATTGCAAAGCTTTATCTGAAAATCTAAAGTTTAAAATGAAGGTCCATTTTGATGAATTAGTACCCGGTTTTTAATAAACCTATTAAAAACAAGGGCACTTTAATTCATCAAAATTGACATTTCACTGTTTTCTTCAAAAACTTACCTTTTAATCCTGGCAGCCTCTCCAGCACTTCCTCCGCCCGTCGCAAGCCGTCTTCGCGAGTCCAAAATGACGAATCCGGCTTCCTCCAATCACAGCGTTGCATCAGGCCAAGATTCCCCCAGGGGGAAGCTGTGATTGGAGTAAGCCTGATTCGTCATTTCTGACGTCTGCAGAGGCTTTCGACGGCCGGAGGAATCGCTGGAGCGGCATTCAGGATTAAAAGGTAAGTGTTAGAAGAAAACAGTGAAATGTCAATTTTGATGAATTAAAATGCCTTTGTTTTAAATAGGTTTATTAAAAAACCGGCACTAATTCATCAAAATGGACCTTCACTTTAATTTTTGATTTTTGTGTTTCGTTAATCAACGTGTGCCCTTTTAGAGAAATGATAAGTTCTTCTTATAAATAAAACAAAACACTATCTAGTGTACTTGCAGCATGCTAATACTGGAAAACTTTTTTTTTTTTTTTTAATATGTCCTTATTACGTTTATTTTATTCCATATAAAATGAAGGTTAGACACCTGTTACTTTCTATTAATAGATTTTCACTTGTAAAATACTTTTACTAAACTTAAACATTAATTACAATATTTATTAATCAAGCAGTGACAGATTAGCATAGCTTTTATTATGTTTAGTTTATGTGCACACGTCTCCCAGTAAAACTGAAACAATTAATATGCTTTGCAATTAATTATATATTCTGATTGTATTAATTTTAATAGGCTGTAGTTATCAAGTTTAGATCTGATAGTGTAGTGTGTATAAAGTATATATAACCTGCTTAGAGGAGCTATATTTTTGTATGGCTGCCATTTAAAATAAGGGTGTCAAAGGTCATTTACCTCAAGTTTACAATCAAAAATAAAACTGCAAGTTTTCTCATCCATCCATGATTGCTTCTTTGGAAGAATAACTAATTGCATCTTACAGATTTTGAGAGTATTAAGTACTGAAAATAAGTTCAGTAGGAGTGATATCTTAAATGGCAAAAATTCAAGACCTCTTAAGATTTTCCCTATGGTATGTTAGTAAAAGTGTTGAAGAGTTGCCATTTTGAAGAAAAAAAAATAGAAGGGTTTTTGCACCTAATTTATAAAGGGAAGACACATTTAAATAGCAAAAGGCTAATTAAAATAAGTAGCTTTCATTAGACAAGAACTGTGTGTTAAGCTCTTTAATTAGTCTTCAACTATGCAGCAGTCATGATGGGTAATGATGCTTATGAGCAAAATTACTTCTGCGTTATTAAACAATTTGCTGTGATTCTGGCTTGACTTATATCTTCTGTAAGTGGAAAGTAGCCCACGGGTCTATTTTTATTATTGCTGCCTCTGATTACATTCTTGATTTTTGCCATTTTGTGATCTTCCTATTGAAGCAAATTGAATCTCTAGCGATTTCTGTAGACTTGGTAATTTCTGTGCTAAATTTGAAACTGCAGTGATCATTAGATTTACATTTTGCACTTATTAGCCTATGCAAATACATATTTTAAAATAAGGTATGTTATCAATATTTAATGATTATTGATTAGCATATCTGACATCCGTAATAAATAACTATTACACATACATATTGCTAAGTATAATTAAGATTTTTACATATTAGGATATATTGTATCACATAGTGCATATTCCAAAAAGTAATATGCCCAAATTCTCTTTAGATTAAAGGGACAAGTCTACTCCAGAGTTTTTATTGTTTAAAAAGATAAGCCTATGCAGACTGTCCCCTTATTTTATGATATATGTAAATGATGATAAATGCAAATTGGAAATTTGTTTAAAATTGCATGCCCTATCTGAATCATGAAAGTTTAATTTTGACTAGTCTGTCCCTTTAAATATAGAACAGTATCCATGCAAAACAATAACAGGAACACCAGTGTTCTTACTGCTAGATATTATTCTTTCTGAAGTTTCCCCATCAATCTGTCTTTACCAAATAAGAGATGAAATGACATCCAGTGTCACATTTTAATATTCTTCCTATTCCACTGGATAACATATGTTCAAGTATGCCAATAAATAAAAACAAACCATAGTCCAATGTGAGCTTAACAGAAATTTAGAGGGTTATCTAAGGGAAATGATCTTTTACATATTATTAAGGCCCATCAGTGTGTTCCTGCCATGCTTTTTTATATAATCGGTTCACTAAAAAAGGTTCTATCCAAAGAAATAGTATCCAGAAAGCCAGTAAAAAATAAAGTCAAGCTAAAACATTTGGTAAATATAAATGGTTGTTATGCCGTTTCTCATGTGTGAGGATTTTTACACTATTTCAAAATTGTGTAGGTATCTTTATCATCAATTTAAATGACTTACTAATACTGTAATCTATGATAGTACTGTCACTACATCCAGATACTTAGATACTATAGTTTCTACACATAAAAATGTTATTTTCATCTGCTCTTCTCTTTTAAGAAATATTTGTAGAGTAAAAAACCTCTTTCATTTTCTATACATATTTCCATTTGTAGGTTGCTTTTCAAAACTGATTAGTGAACTTAGGGCCAGATTATAAATTGAGTGGTACTGATAAAAGTAAACTTGTAACGTGAGCGAGTACTACAAGGTGAAAGTAAAAATTTAACGCAAGATTGAAACCCGACATGCACTAACTGTAGGACTTCAGATATCACAACCGCGTTAACCTCTTCTCCCAATAGACTTCAATGAAGAGCGCAACTTAAAAAAAATCACCCAACACCACATTAGGCCTACAGCACTAATTGAAATTGAGTAATAAATATTTTACATTCCGATGTTCTTCACAGATGAAATGTTCTTTTTATTTATATATGTGTATATATATATATATATATATATATATGCATTATATATACACACACACATATATAGATAGATAGATAGATAGATAGATAAATATAGAAATAAATATGAAATACAAAGAAAATTTTCTTCTGAGTGAAGAACATTGGAATGTAAAATATTTACAGTAAATATATTAATATTCAATAAAAAATGTTTCCTGTTTTTAGGTATTTAAGTGGAAAGGGCTCCAAAGTATATACATATGTATATATGTGTATACATGTGTATATATGTGTTTATATGTGTACATATTTATACACATAATCACATAAATACACATGTAGTGACATATACATATGGATGTATACATACACATATTTAGACATGTATATGTATGTAAATATATGTTATAGCCCTTTCCATTTAAGCACCTTGTCATACTATATACCTTTTAACCCTTATAACTTTTTATATTAATATTTCTATGCATATTTTTATCAGATAGTGTATATATGAGTTTAGCACTTTATTTTAATGTATTTATGTTGTGCTCAGTGCAACTTTTTATTTAGCCCTAACCCTTTATGCGAGTCGGGCTAACCTGAGAAGCGCAAAATTAGTTTGTGCAGTCGCATTTTTTTCAACTTGTAATGTGAGAGCAAGTTAACGCTAACGATAGTGCACCACCTGTAATCCTGTATTCAACGAGGAATCAAAAACAGAAGTGTCATATGTGTCTATTCACTAAGGTGCTGATTATAGTTTTAACCCCTTAACAACCACAACATACCCTGTTTGTCACTGGTCGTTTAGGATTTTTCAGCCCATAATAGCGTGGGTCTCGCCCTCCTGTGTCGGGGTATAGATATAGCTCCTAGACACCTTCTACCTATAGCTCTGAACAGAAGCTACCTAGCTAGCCTATATATAAAAGACTGATATATGAGATGGGTTCAAAGCGCCTCGATTGGGCAAGGTATGACGTGTTAGCAACTGATATGTGGCTGGATAATCCTTGAATATGTTTAACCGAGTTAGTGAAATTAGGTTAAAATTGACATTTATTACATGTATATAAAGGTACAATAAAACAAAAAATGTGGATCCACACTAACAAATACTTTTAAAACCAAAACAATTAAAACTCCTTAAAATTGTAATGTGTGAGGTGTTGGCTCACATTCCTAGTGAGATGGGTATGAGGGTGTGTATCTGACAACGCCCAACTACCACCCACTTGTGAGAGGAATTGTTCTGATGGGTGTCAGAAACCTCCACAATGAGTGAATCAGCTTGTATTTGATTGTTCTGTGGTCACGGTTGACACATCTAATGATACTAAATTTGAGTTGCTCAAATATAATGGGTGACAAACCTATCTAAATGAACACCCTAATGTTGATGTCTTGTGCTATATAAATGACGTGTGAATCTGGTGTGCTGGTGTCTTAGAATGGTTGATAATTTGTGGCAAAATCCACAAAGGTAGTGATAGTGTGCGGGGGTCAATTCAAATATCAAAATGGCAATTCTAAATCAAAAAGTCAATTAAAAATCATAAAGTTATTGATCCTGGTGTTAATGGAGAAAAAATAATGGAGAAAGCCTGCATCTTCTCTGATTATAATCACATGATTTCAAAGGATATCACAATAGGATTCAAATTGGATTATAAAGAGATAGGATCAATAAAAGATCTTCACAGCAGACCTCTCACCACCAGGAAAACAAGTATGGTATTTTCATTTTTCAACTTTTGCTTCATTGTGCTTTTTATTTCACTTTTTGCCTTATTTTTCAATTTTTCAACTTTTTCTTATTGTTGTAGTTTTTTGCACCATTTTTTCACCACATTTTTTCTCCATCAAACTTTATGATTTCGAATTGACTTTTTGATTTAGAATTGCCATTTCTCTTGTAAGGTGTATCCAGTCCACAGGTTCATCCATTACTTGTGGGATATTCTCCTTTCCAACAGGAAGCTGCAAGAGGACACCCACAGCAGAGCTGTCTATATAGCTCCTCCCCTAACTGCCACTCCCAGTCATTCTCTTGCAATTCTCAACAAGATAGGAAGTATCAAGAGATATGTGGTGATTTAGTGTAGTTTTTACCTTCAATCAAGAGTTTGTTATTTTTAAACGGTACCAGCATCGTACTGTTTTACTCGCAGGAAGAAATTAGAAAAAGAATCTGCCTGGAGGTTGATGATCTTAGCGGTTTGTAACTAAGGTCCATTGCTGTTCTCACACATAACTGAAGAGTATGGGAAAGACTTCAGTTGGGGGAACGGTTTGCAGATTACCTGCCTTGAGGTATGTTCAGTATATTTATTTCTAGAGAGATGATAAGATCTAGAAAATGCTGAAAGAGCCTTGTACAGGGAGTGCAGAATTATTAGGCAAATGAGTATTTTGACCACATCATCCTCTTTATGCATGTTGTCTTACTCCAAGCTGTATAGGCTCGAAAGCCTACTACCAATAAAGCATATTAGGTGATGTGCATCTCTGTAATGAAAAGGGGTGTGGTCTAATGACATCAACACCCTATATCAGGTGTGCATAATTATTAGGCAACTTCCTTTCCTTTGGCAAAATGGGTCAAAAGAAGGACTTGACAGGCTCAGAAAAGTAAAAAATAGTGAGATATCTTGCAGAGGGATGCAGCACTCTTAAAATTGCAAAGCTTCTGAAGCGTGATCATCGAACAATCAAGCGTTTCATTCAAAATAGTCAACAGGGTCGCAAGAAGCGTGTGGAAAAACCAAGGCGCAAAATAACTGCCCATGAACTGAGAAAAGTCAAGCGTGCAGCTGCCAAGATGCCACTTGCCACCAGTTTGGCCATATTTCAGAGCTGCAACATCACTGGAGTGCCCAAAAGCACAAGGTGTGCAATACTCAGAGACATGGCCAAGGTAAGAAAGGCTGCAAGACGACCACCACTGAACAAGACACACAAGCTGAAACGTCAAGACTGGGCCAAGAAATATCTCTAGACTGATTTTTCTAAGGTTTTATGGACTGATGAAATGAGAGTGAGTCTTGATGGGCCAGATGGATGGGCCCGTGGCTGGATTGGTAAAGGGCAGAGAGCTCCAGTCCGACTCAGACGCCAGCAAGGTGGAGGTGGAGTACTGGTTTGGGCTGGTATCATCAAAGATGAGCTTGTGGGGCCTTTTCGGGTTGAGGATGGAGTCAAGCTCAATTCCCAGTCCTACTGCCAGTTTCTGGAAGACACCTTCTTCAAGCAGTGGTACAGGAAGAAGTCTGCATCCTTCAAGAAAAACATGATTTTCATGCAGGACAATGCTCCATCACATGCGTCCAAGTACTCCATAGCGTGGCTGGCAAGAAAGGGTATAAAAGAAGAAAATCTAATGACATGGCCTCCTTGTTCACCTGATCTGAACCCCATTGAGAACCTGTGGTCCATCATCAAATGTGAGATTTACAAGGAGGGAAAACAGTACACCTCTCTGAACAGTGCCTGGGAGGCTGTGGTTGCTGCTGCACGCAATGTTGATGGTGAACAGATCAAAACACTGACAGAATCCATGGATGGCAGGCTTTTGAGTGTCCTTGCAAAGAAAGGTGGCTATATTGGTCACTGATTTGTTTTTGTTTTGTTTTTGAATGTCAGAAATGTATATTTGTGAATGTTGAGATGTTATATTGGTTTCACTGATAAAAATAAATAATTGAAATGGGTATATATTTGTTTTTTGTTAAGTTGCCTAATAATTATGCACAGTAATAGTCACCTGCACACACAGATATCCCCCTAAAATAGCTATAACTAAAAACAAACTAAAAACTACTTCCAAAACTATTCAGCTTTGATATTAATGAGTTTTTTGGGTTCATTGAGAACATGGTTGTTGTTCAATAATAAAATTAATCCTCAAAAATACAACTTGCCTAATAATTCTGCACTCCCTGTATAATTGAGGTAAGCCTGATGCAGTGATTTAACAATGACTGGGATCATGCTTACAAAAAAGGGTAATATTCATGTTAATACTCATATTTCTTAGTGACAAAACGTTTACATGTTATATAGAAAAAAACGTTTTTTCTCTGAGGGTGATAAATCGTTTATTGGGTCCTAGTTTCCACATGGCTAGTCAGATACTCCTAGTAGTATTTTCTTAAGGCCCTCTGACATCGAGTGCATGGTGGGAGGGGCCTATTTTCGCTCTCTAGATGCACAGTTTTTATTCAGACTGAGACATCCAGCTTCCCTAAAGGAGTCCTCTAGCATTTGAGGACCACTATAGAGGGCTTATTTCTTCCCTAAATCGTATTTGAGGGCAGGTAGGAGCCACAGCAGAGCTGTGGCAAGGTGTTTAACTGTTTCTTAACGTTTTTTAACGTTTTTCAAATCCGGTTTAGGGCCTAAAGGGTTAATCATCCATTTGCAAGTGGGTGCAATGCTGCTTTAGTCCCTTATACACACTGTAAAAATTTCGAAGAGTTTACTACTTTTTAACATTGTTTGCAGTTTATGTGATAGTTTTTTTCTCTTAAAGGCACAATACCGTTTTTGTTTAATTGCTGTTTCACATTTATTAAAGTGTTTTCCAAGCTTGCTGGTCTCATTACTAGTCTGTTAAACATGTCTGACATAGAGGAAACTCCTTGTTCAATATGTTTAGAAGCCATTGTGGAACCCCCTCTTAGAATGTGTACCAAATGTACTGAAATTTCTATAAATTATAAAGACCATATTATGGCATTTAAAGATTTATCACCAGAGGTTTCTCAGACTGAAAAAAGGGAGGTTATGCCATCTAGCTCTCCCCACGTGTCAGAACCTATAACTCCCGCTCAAGTGACGCCAAGTACATCTAGCGCGTCCAATGCGTTTACCTTAGAAGACATGGCGGCAGTTATGACTAATACCCTCACAGAGGTATTGTCCAAACTGCTAGGGTTACAGGGAAAGCGAGACAGCTCTGGGGCTAGAACAAATACAGAGCTTTCTGACGCTTTAGTAGCTATGTCCGATATACCCTCACAATGCTCCGAAGCCGTGGCAAGGGAGTTGCTATCTGAGGGTGAGATTTCAGATTCAGGGAAGACGTTACTTCAGTCCGATTCTGAAATGACAGCCTTTAAATTTAAGCTTGAACACCTCCGCTTATTGCTCAGGGAGGTTTTAGTGACTCTGGATGACTGTGACCCCATTGTAGTTCCAGAGAAATTGTGTAAAATGGACAAATACTTTGCAGTGCCTGTTTACACTGATGTCTTTCCAGTCCCTAAGAGGTTTTCGGAAATTATTACTAAGGAATGGGATAGACCAGGTGTTCCGTTCTCTCCCCCTCCTGCTTTTAAAAAGATGTTTCCCATAGGTGTCGCTATACGGGACTCGTGGCAGACAGTCCCTAAGGTGGAGGGTGCTGTTTCTACCCTAGCTAAGCGTACAACTATCCCCGTCAAGGACAGTTGTGCTTTCTTAGAGCCTATGGATAAAAAATTGGAGGGTCTACTTAAGAAAATTTTTATCCATCAAGGTTTTATTTTCCAGCCTCTTGCATGCATTGCCCCAGTTACTGCTGCAGCGGCTTTTTGGTTTGAGTCTATTGAGGAGGCTCTACAGGTGGAGATGATATTTTAGACAGGATTAAAGCTCTCAAGTTAGCTAATTCCTTTATTTCTGACGCCTTTTATCATCTGACCAAACTAACAGCTAAGAATTGAGGTTTTGCCATTCTGGCGCGCAGGGCACTATGGCTTAAGTCCTGGTCAGCAGACATTACTTCAAAGTCTAAGCTTCTTAACATCCCCTTCAAAGGACAGACCCTTTTCGGGCCGGGCCTGAAGGAGATCATTTCTGATATTACTGGAGGAAAAGGTCACGCCCTTCCTCAGGATAGGTCCAATAAATTAAGGACCAAACAGAATATTTTTCGTTCATTTTGAAACTTCAAAAGTGGCGCAGCTTTAGCTTCCTCTAATGCAAAACAAGAGGGAAATTTCACCCAGTCCAAACCAGTCTGGAGACCGAACCAGGCTTGGAACAAGGGGAAGCAGGCCAAAAAACCTGCTGCCGCCTCTAAGTCAGCATGAAGGAGTAGCCCCCGATCCGGGACCGGATCTAGTAGGGGGCAGACTTTCTCTCTTCGCCCAAGCTTGGGCAAGAGATGTCCAGGATCCCTGGGCATTAGAGATTGTTTCCCAGGGGATCTTCTGGACTTCAAAGCTTCATCTCCAAAGGGGAGATTTCATCTCTCACAATTATCTGTAAACCAGATAAAGAGAGAGGCATTCTATTCAAATCTGTTTATAGTTCCCAAAAAAGAGGGAACTTTCAGACCAATCTTGGATCTCAAGATCCTAAACAAATTTCTCAGGGTTCCATCCTTCAAGATGGAGACTATCCGAACCATCCTCCCTATGATCCAGGAGGGTCAATAAATGACTACTGTGGACTTAAAGGATGCTTATCTCCACATTCCGATTCACAGAAATCATCATCAGTTCCTCAGGTTCGCCTTTTTAGACAGGCATTACCAGTTGGTGGCTCTTCCCTTCGGGTTAGCCATGGCACCAAGAATCTTTACAAAGGTTCTAGGGTCCCTACTGGCAGTTCTAAGGCCACGGGGCATAGCGGTGGCTCCTTACCTAGACGACATTCTGATACAGGCGTCGACTTTTCAAATTGCCAAGTCCCATATGGACATTGTTCTGGCCTTTCTGAGGTCTCACGGGTGGAAGGTGAACAAAGAAAAGAGTTCTCTCTCCCCTTTCACAAGAGTTTCCTTCCTAGGAACACTGATAGATTCAGTAGAAATTAAAAAATTTCTGACAGAGGTCAGGTTATCAAAGCTTCTAACTTCCTGCCGTGCTCTTCATTCCACTTCTCAGCCATCAGTGGCTCAGTGTATGGAAGTAATTGGCCTAATGGTAGTGGCAATGGACATAGTTCCATGTGCCCGCCTACATCTCAGACCACTGCAACTTTGCATGCTCAATCAGTGGAATGGGGACTACACAGATTTGTTCCCTCTGCTAAATCTGGATCAATGCTCTTCAGGCTTGGCCTCAACTAGCTGCGGTCAGGTTCATCAGATTTCAGTCGGACAATATCACGACTGTAGCCTATATCAACTATCAGGGGGGAACAAGAAGCCCCCTGGCAATGTTGGAGGTTTCAAAGATAATTCTATGGGCAGAGATTCACTCTTGCTATCTCTCAGCTATCCATATCCCAGGAGTAGAGAACTGGGAGGCAGATTTTCTAAGTCGGTAGACTTTTCATCCGGGGGAGTGGGAGCTCCATCCGGAGGTATTTGCCCAGCTGATTCAACTATGCGGCAAACCAGAACTGGATCTGATGGTGTCTCGTCAGAATGCCAAGCTTCCTTGTTATGGGTCCAGGTCAAGGGATCCCCAGGCAGCGCTGATAGATGCTCTAGCAGTGCCCTGGTCCTTCAGCCTGGCTTATGTGTTCCCACCATTTCCTCTCCTCCCTCGTTTGATTGCCAAGATCAAGCAGGAGAGAGCTTCGGTGATTTTGATAGCACCTGCGTGGCCACGCAGGACTTGGTATGCAGATCTGGTGGACATGTCATCCCTTCCACCATGGACTCTGCCACTGAGGCAGGACCTTCTACTCCAAGGTCCATTCAAGCATCCAAATCTAATTTCCCTGCGGCTGACTGCTTGGAGATTGAACGCTTGATTTTATCAAAACGTAATTTCTCTGAGTCGGTCATTGATGCCTTAATTCAGACTCGAAAGCCTGTCACCAGGAATATCTATCATAAGATATGGTGTAAATATCTTCATTGGTGTGAATCCAAGGGTTACTCATGGAGTAAAGTCAGGATTCCTAGGATATTATCCTTTCTCCAAGAAGGATTGGAGAAGGGATTGTCAGCTAGTTCCTTAAAGGGACAGATTTCTGCTCTGTCTATTCTTCTGCACAAGCGTCTGGCAGATGTTCTAGACGTTCAGGCGTTTTGTCAGGCTTTAGTTAGAATCAAGCCTGTGTTTAAACCTGTTGCTCCGCCATGGAGTTTAAATTTAGTTCTTAAAGTTCTTCAAGGGGTTCCGTTTGAACCTCTGCATTCCATAGATATCAAGCTTTTATCTTGGAAAGTTCTGTTTTTGGTAGCTATCTCTTCGGCTCAAAGAGTTTCAGAGTTATCTGCCTTACAGTGTGATTCCCCTTATCTGATCTTCCATGCAGATAAGGTAGTTTTGCGTACCAAACCTGGGTTTCTTCCTAAGGTGGTATCTAATAAGAATATCAATCAGGAGATTATTGTTCCGTCGCTGTGTCCTAATCCTTCTTCAAAGAAGGAACGTCTATTACACAATCTTGACGTGGTTTGTGCTTTAAAGTTTTATTTACAAGCTACTAAGGATTTTCGTCAAACATCTGCATTGTTTTTTGTCTACTCTGGACAGAGGAGAGGCCTAAAAGCTTTGGCATCTTCTCTTTCTTTTTGGCTGAGAAGCATAATCCGTTTAGCTTATGAGACTGCTGGCCAGCAGCCTCCTGAAAGAATTGCAGCTCATTCCACTAGAGCGGTAGCTTCCACATGGGCTTTTAAAAATGAGGCCTCTGTTGAACAGATTTGTAAGGCGGTGACTTGGTCTTCACTTCATACTTTTTCTAAATTCTACAAATTTGATACTTTTGCTTCCTCGGAGGCTATTTTTGGGAGAAAGGTCTTGCAGGCAGTGGTGCCTTCTGTTTAAGTTCCTGCCTTGTCCCTCCCTTCATCCGTGTCCTAAAGCTTTGGTATTGGTATCCCACAAGTAATGGATGAACCCGTGGACTGGATACACCTTACAAGAGAAAACAAAATTTATGCTTACCTGATAAATTTCTTTCTCTTGTGGTGTATCCAGTCCACGGCCCGCCCTGTCACTTTAAGGCAGGTGTTTTTTATTTTTAAACTACAGTCACCACTGAACCCTATAGTTTCTCCTTTTTTCTTGCTTGTCTTCGGTCAATGACTGGGAGTAGCAGTTAGGGGATGAGCTATATAGACAGCTCTGCTGTGGGTGTCCTCTTGCAACTTCCTGTTGGGAAGGAGAATATCCCACAAGTAATGGATGAACCCGTGGACTGGATACACCACAAGAGAAAGAAATTTATCAGGTAAGCATAAATTTTGTTTTTGATATTTAAATTGACCCACGCACAGTATCACTACCTTTGTGGATTTTGCCACAAATTATCAACCATTCTAAGACCAGCACACTAGATTCACACGTCATTTATATAGCACAAGACATCAACATTAGGGTGTTCATTTAGATAGGTTTGTCACCCATTATATTTGAGCAGCTCATATTTAGCATCATTAGATGTGTCAGCCGTGACCACAGAACAATCAAATACAAGCTGATTCACTCACTGTGGAGGTTTCTGACACCCATCAGAACAATTCCTCTCACAAGTGGGAGGTAGTTGGGCGTTGTCAGATAAACACCCTCAAACCCATCTCACTAGGAATGTGAGCCAACACCTCACACATTACAATTTTAAGGAGTTTTAATAGTTTTGGTTTTAAAAGTATTTGTTAGTGTGGATCCACATTTTTGTTTTATTGTACCTTTATATACATGTAATAAATGTCAATATTAACCTAATTTCACTAACTCGGTTAAACATATTTAAGGATTATCCAGCCACATATCAGTTGCTAACACGTCATACCTTGCCCAATCGAGGTGCTTTGAACCCACCGCATATATCTCGCCCTCCTGTGGCAAGACCCCAATATTATGACTTCCCTCCTCCTGCAGCGAAACCACACAAAAACAAGTCCCATTGAAAGACCAACAATGTACAATGTATATGGATGGTTGTTAAGGGGTTAATAAAATATAAGATGTAATTTCTATTTATAATTACTATAACCATTTAAATACAAAGGATTTCATATAAGTGATAGCAATTTTTTGAGGGGAGTGAAACCCTTGAACTCTGGACATATATTAGTCTTTTTAATAAATGAACAATTTTTTTCTTTCTTTATTTGAATAGTTAAAAAAAAAATGTTTTCAATTTAATCTTATTTTTAAATTTACTTTTTTAAGTGTATATCTAGGTAAGCTTAGTAGCATGCATGAGTCTGGAGCAGACTATGACAACAGTCTTGTAAGGATATTAAATGAATAAATAAGAGAGTAGTCACAGCTAAAAAGTAGATGCTGTGAAAAAGAATGACAAGGCAGCACTCAAATTGCATAAATAACAAGTGGTTTATTAGGTAAACCTACACATGTCAAAAACAAAATTCCCAAAACCCTTAATTACAATAAAAGGAGTGACTATTGAACCCAGGCCTGGTTAGTACTTTATCTGACACACTACCGTAAAACTGTGGTTATTACAAGTGATTGTTCGAAGTATATAGCATATCTTAAACTATGCGCTGTTACAAACAAACAATGTGTGAAAGATAAACTGTTGCAACATAATTCAAAAGAGACACAGATTAACAAATGTCCATTTTAACAGAGCACTTAGTGTGAATCACATGCTCTGTAAATGAAATGTGTTACAAAGAAGCAGTTCCAGCGTTACTGATTGGAAAACCAACTGTTATAGATTTACTGAGCAAACAGTCTCACCACATTCGCGGTACAAAGTTCCAGTATTCGCTCCAACACTAGCTTGTATAATTACCACTTGATCACTCCAAGCTTTGCATATTTCTCATGCCGGATCCTGGTAATTCTCCAAACAAAGCGATTTGTGTTAAGGCTCCATTACGGTTTTAATGCCTCCTTGTATTTACAAAACCGGAACTTCCATTCAAGACTGCTGCATGCTTGTCAGTTGTTAGAACCACATCATAGTAACTCTGTATGCTTTGGACCAGCTGCCAGGGACTTAGCACTCCACTTCAAACAGTTGCCGCTTCACAAAAACGTCAGGCATGACGCGTTTCGCCCCTCCCCTTAGTGGGCTGACTTTAGGGCTTCATTGGATGCTTATCTGTGGTGATAACACCCCTTTTATAGCTCAATAGCTAATTTAAATATTTAATTGATGACAGTTTTAGCACCATATTGCAACCTCATATTCAAAGATAAACAAAAACTTTTAATTGCACAAACATCATATTTGTTAAATAATTACATGTTATGCAACATATATTTGGGTTTTTCTTTTTCATTCTGGGATGGCAAAATCAGAACTACACAATTTATCTACCATTGCAATTTTTACATCTCAAAACTTTTAATTATCTTTTAGGCTAGACTAATGACTATTATATACACAACTGAAATAATGTAAGTATAGAGATACCAAAGGCTCTTTAGCATTTGTCCCCTACTAGGGAAAAGTTCTACAGAAAGCATGAGAAATCTATTTTTTCATTAAGGCCATTTGGAGCCAGAGTATTTAGTCGATAAATCCATCGGGATTCATTCCTTAATAGCATATTATCAACATCACCACCACGGCGGTGCTGTTTTATGTGCTGAATGCCAGTTACTTTCATAATAGTAAAATCAGAATTATGATATAATTCAAAGTGTCTGGCCACTGGGCTATCCTGCTCTTTGTTCTTAATGTCATCCCTATGCTCTCTGACTCGATCTTTCAGATCACGCTTAGTTTTCCCTATGTAAAATAGGGGGCATGAGCAATGCAAGAGGTAAATGACACCTGTAGTGTTGCAGGTTATCCACTCTTTTATATTGTATTGTCTACCTGTTAAAGTTTCAAATTTACATGTTTTTTGTATAAACCTGCAATACACACAATGCCCACAAGGGCTACAGCCTTGCCATTTGCCTCTTGTGCTTAACCAATTGGTTTTCGGTTCTCTTGTGTATTCACTTCTAACAAGCTTATCCTTAAGACTATCAGCTCTACGTGCTGTCAACAAAGGGAAGTCTCCTACATAGTCTTTCAGTTCAGTGTCAATAGTCAACATGTGCCAATATTTATTCATTATGTCTCTAAGTTTGCCCCAATGTGCGTTGTACTTAGTTATGAGGCATACCTTATCACCATTCCTTTTAACTGCATTATGTTTATAGAGCAGATCATTTCTTATGCAATTCCTAGCCCTTGTCCAGGCCCTTTTAACCTGTTTCTTAGAATATCCTCTTTCAAGGAACCTAGACAACATGTCTTTGGCCTGTGATTCAAACTCCTCTAAGTCGGAACAATTCCTTCTCAACCGAAGGAATTGGCCAACTGGAATGCCAGTTTTTAGGCATTCAGGATGGTGGCTAGTAGCATGTAAAAGGCTATTAGTGGCCGTTGATTTACGATGGACCCTAGTGGTTAGATGTCTACCTTCTTTCCTAATTGATAGATCTAAGAAAGTTGCTTCATCTTTACTCATTTCACATGTAAGAAAGATGTTGTACCCATTGTCAGTGTTCAAAATACTCAAGAAATTTTCTAACAACTCTTTGCTGCCCCGCCACAGGAGTAGAATATCATCCACATAGCGGAGCCAGAGTGCCACATGTGCCTCCACTAGGTATTCAAAACACGAAAAAACCTCTCGTGCCTCCCATAAGCCTAGATGTAAACAGGCATATGTGGGGGCACATGTGGCACCCATGGCCGTGCCTTGGAGCTGTCTATAATATCTTCCATCAAATTGGAATATATTATTGTTCAATATGAGTTGTAACAAAGAGATTACAAAATCAGTATGTTTTTGAAAATCATGCCCTCTTTGTTCAAGAAAATATCTGGTTGCTCTGATTCCGACATTATGGGGGATCGAGGAGTATAACGACTCGACATCAAGGGTCACTAACCATGTGTCTTCATCAACGTCAATGCCATCTAATTTCCTAAGGACATCCGAAGTATCCTGGACATAGGAGGGCAATGAACTCAGGAAGGGTCTCATAAAGTAGTCTATATATCTACTCGCTCCTTCCATAGGCCCCCCTATGCCCGAGATAATTGGTCGTCCGTGCGGTTTGCTCATGCTTTTGTGCAGCTTAGGGATGCAGTAAAAGGTTGGCACAATTGGAAACTTTTTGAACATGAATGCATGTTCTTTAGTTGTTATTAGCCCCTCTCTCAAAGCATCATTGAGAATAAACAAAAGCTCATTACAAGATGTGTCAAATGCAGTTCTGTTTGTCAATTCATACTGCATAGTATTAGATAATTGCCTCTGGATTTCTGTCACATAGTCATGATCATTCATGACCACCAAATTACCACCCTTGTCGGATGATTTAAAAATGAGTCCCTTACTATTGAGTAATTCTTTGAGAGACCTTCTCTCATCTAAACTCAAATTATCCTGAACAACTTCACATCCTTGTAGATCCCCAATCTCTCTTTCAACGCATCTTACAAAGTTTTGAATCTCTGGAGCTGTTGAGAGTGGGGGCATGTATTTTGAAGTCGGTCTAAAATTGGATTTTTTAGGGTGTTGAGTAATATCAACATCCTCATTTTGCTCCTCTAAGAGTGACAGTAAATCATCCAGGGCAGGTTTGTCACTTCTGTCCAGAGGCACATCCGGACCCATTTTTCTATTCATCACTTTTTTAAGTACCAACTTCCTGGCAAATAAATTAAGATCTTTTATGAATTCAAATTTATCCAGATGTGCCGATGGACAGAACGACAAACCTTTACTTAGCAGTGACATTTGTGTGAGGGAAAGGGGAACGGAAGATAAGTTCACAACCCTGAGGGTGTCAACACCCCCAGACCTATGTGAGCCAAGAATAGAGGTTATACCCTCTGATTCCTGGTTAACATCCGTGTACCTCTGTTGTTCTTGTACCTCCCACCACCTCTTCTCCTGTTTGAAGAGCGTCCACCTCCCTCTCTTTCTCCTGCCCCCCCCTCCTTGTTTTCCGCCTAAAGGGGGCAGGTCTGAAGAAGAGCCCACCACAATTTCATTTTGCTCATTGTCTGAGTTGTCAGTCCCTGAGTCATATGAAAACCTGCTGTTATTACTGTTTCTGTAGATATAGATCTTGTTTTTCCTTTCATCATCCTGATCTCTCATTAATTTTTTCCTCTTTCTGAATTTCACTTCATTTTGTAATTTATCTAGATTCCTTTGAATCTCTTTATTTAGTTTTTCAAAAGCTGGATCTACAGAAAAAATATTTACAGCTATATATGCCTTTTCTACTTCAATCTTACTTTCTTATAACTTCATTTTATCCTCTGATATCATTAATTCCATCAGTTCAATTGTACATTTAGTTAGAATTGCATTCCATTTTGCAACAAATTCATTATCAGCATTTGGTCCTCTTAAACTAATGCCAGGGTCCAGTTTAATCCTTAGACCTCTTGGTATTAGTTTTTCTCTAACATAGTTCTCAAGGCTAGCAATCTCCCATTTAAGTTTCAATTCTTTAATAGCTTTAGCTTTATATAGTTTAAATGCTGTGAACACATCTTCACTTTTTTCATCAATGTTTTGCTCATCAATGATAATTGTGGCTTTAAAAGCTTCACTCACATCACTTTGCCATCTTTCATCAGTAATTTTAAATGCCATTTTGTCACCCCAGAATGAAAAAACAACAGCGTTCTTGACAATATGGAGGATACCAAATAATAAATAAACTCCACTCGGTTCGTAATCAAAGATAGGTGCTCAACTGAAACAGCATTAAATCAGCTGCATATGTCCAAATTACTAATTATTAAAATGTGTGCACGCTATCTAGATCACAAACAAAAACAATTTTGGTGCTAGCAGTCATAACGAAATATTAAATGAATAAATAAGAGAGTAGTCACAGCTAAAAAGTAGATGCTGTGAAAAAGAATGACAAGGCAGCACTCAAATTGCATAAATAACAAGTGGTTTATTAGGTAAACCTACACATGTCAAAAACAAAATTCCCAAAACCCTTAATTACAATAAAAGGAGTGACTATTGAACCCAGGCCTGGTTAGTACTTTATCTGACACACTACCGTAAAACTGCGGTTATTACAAGTGATTGTTCTAAGTATATAGCATATCTTAAACTATGCGCTGTTACAAACAAACAATGTGTGAAAGATAAACTGTTGCAACATAATTCAAAAGAGACACAGATTAACAAATGTCCGTTTTAACAGAGCACTTAGTGTGAATCACACGCTCTATAAATGAAATGTGTTACAAAGAAGCAGTTCCAGGGTTACTGATTGGAAAACCAACTGTTATAGATTTACTGAGCAAACAGTCTCACCACATTCGCGGTACAAAGTTCCAGTATTCGCTCCAACACTAGCTTGTATAATTACCACTTGATCACTCCAAGCTTTGCATATTTCAAATTCATTAAGTATAAAATGGTCTTGAAAACCTGTTGAAAAGTATCAGGAAAATGGATTGTGATCATAAGAGAGCATAGGGATGACATTAAGAACAAAGAGCAGGATAGCCCAGTGGCCAGACACTTTGAATTATATCATAATTCTGATTTTACTATTATGAAAGTAACTGGCATTCAGCACATAAAACAGCACCGCCGTGGTGGTGATGTTGATAATATGCTATTAAGGAATGAATCCCGATGGATTTATCGACTAAATACTCTGGCTCCAAATGGCCTTAATGAAAAAATAGATTTCTCATGCTTTCTGTAGAACTTTTCCCTAGTAGGGGACAAATGCTAAAGAGCCTTTGGTATCTCTATACTTACATTATTTCAGTTGTGTATATAATAGTCATTAGTCTAGCCTAAAAGATAATTAAAAGTTTTGAGATGTAAAAATTGCAATGGTAGATAAATTGTGTAGTTCTGATTTTGCCATCCCAGAATGAAAAAGAAAAACCCAAATATATGTTGCATAACATGTAATTATTTAACAAATATGATGTTTGTGCAATTAAAAGTTTTTGTTTATCTTTGAATATGAGGTTGCAATATGGTGCTAAAACTGTCATCAATTAAATATTTAAATTAGCTATTGAGCTATAAAAGGGGTGTTATCACCACAGATAAGCATCCGATGAAGCCCTAAAGTCAGCCCACTAAGGGGAGGGGCGAAACGCGTCATGCCTGACGTTTTTGTGAAGCGACAACTGTTTGAAGTGGAGTGCTAAGTCCCTGGCAGCTGGTCCAAAGCATACAGAGTTACTATGATGTGGTTCTAACAACTGACAAGCATGCAGCAGTCTTGAATGGAAGTTCCGGTTTTGTAAATACAAGGAGGCATTAAAACCGTAATGGAGCCTTAACACAAATCGCTTTGTTTGGAGAATTACCAGGATCCGGCATGAGAAATATGCAAAGCTTGGAGTGATCAAGTGGTAATTATACAAGCTAGTGTTGGAGCGAATACTGGAACTTTGTACCGCGAATGTGGTGAGACTGTTTGCTCAGTAAATCTATAACAGTTGGTTTTCCAATCAGTAATGCTGGAACTGCTTCTTTGTTACACATTTCATTTACAGAGCGTGTGATTCACACTAAGTGCTCTGTTAAAACGGACATTTGTTAATCTGTGTCTCTTTTGAATTATGTTGCAACAGTTTATCTTTCACACATTGTTTGTTTGTAACAGCGCATAGTTTAAGATATGCTATATACTTCGAACAATCACTTGTAATAACCGCAGTTTTACGGTAGTGTGTCAGATAAAGTACTAACCAGGCCTGGGTTCAATAGTCACTCCTTTTATTGTAATTAAGGGTTTTGGGAATTTTGTTTTTGACATGTGTAGGTTTACCTAATAAACCACTTGTTATTTATGCAATTTGAGTGCTGCCTTGTCATTCTTTTTCACAGCATCTACTTTTTAGCTGTGACTACTCTCTTATTTATTCATTTAATATTTCGTTATGACTGCTAGCACCAAAATTGTTTTTGTTTGTGATCTAGATAGAGTGCACACATTTTAATAATTAGTAGTCTTGTAAGGATACCTTTAACAGTGTTATATATAGCTGCTCAAGAGTGCATAGCATACCATACAAGTGCACACTCCTGAGCCTAACTGTCTACTTTCAAAAAAGGATACAAAGAAACCAGGATACCAAAGAAAAAGTAAGGTATCAAAGGTGATTTTTTTTTTATCAGTGGCTTGTTGGCCAGAAAGGGAGCTTTTCGTATCAACATGATGAGAACATGTTTTCATTTTTCGAGAAAGCCCTTTACTTATCATGGAGCCAAAATTTTCTTATGATCACAATCCATTTTCCTGATACTTTTCAACAGGTTTTCAAGATCATTTTATACTTAATGAATTTGAAACCTAAAGGCACTTAATAAGGTTCCAAACTGGCCTTTTTGACATCTTTAAAAAAATATTATATGACAATTTGGAATGATTGACTCATGTTGCACATGTGCAAGACACAATGAAATGGCCACAGATGACATTTTAGCAGTGTATTTTTATAAATGGGCTAGATTACTTACTAGTGTATAGTCCGTCTGTAGTAAGCAGGACACAAAGTTGCAAACAGTGGCTAAAAAAAGTCTACACGCACTTATTAAATTGCAGGTTTTTTAAATATAAAGACATAAATAACAACACTGTATACGTCAGTCTTTTTCCACTTGTAATGTGATCTTGTAACAAACAAATAGTAAAGAGTAAATAACAAATAGTTCTTTATTAGGAACATTTTAAATAGACATACGTATTCATCTATTACATGTTGCACTATCACAAGCGAAATCCGGCTATGAAAATTGTCGGATACAGCTTGTAGCCACCATCTGTGGCATTCAGATCAGCCCAAAATAGACAAACGCACATGTCTAATTTTAAATAAATAAAATACAACTCCCTGATTGCATAAGTCTTAATTGGGCCTCTAGCTGTGTACACAGCTAACCAATCACATCCTAAATCACGCCTGGAGCATACACCTGCCATCAGTAAAAGTGATTCTGATTAAACTCAGTCAGCTGTTGCTTTAGCATTTGCTTGAATACTTGGGGTTGCATCCTACTGGGAGAGCCATGGTCCGCAAATTGTGAGAGCTAATTGCTGAAAAGTACCAATCTCTTTTATTCTGCAAATGTATGGGATATGGGGTAGGGTGGCCAGACAAAACCCCTTTTTTTAAAAAAAAAGAAGAATCCATGCCTGTCTTAAAGAGACAGTCTAATCAAAAATAAATTTCATGATTCAGATAGGGCATGTAATTTTAAACAACTTTCCAATTTACTTTTATCATCAATTTTGCTAATCTTGTTATCTTAGTTGAAAGCTAATTTCTTAGCCCTTGAACGCTGCCTCTTATCTGAATGCATTTTGACAGTTTTTAACAACTAGAGGGCATTAGTTCCTCTGTGTCATATAGATAGCATTGTGCTCATGTCCATGGAGTTAACTAGGAGTCAGCACTGATTAGCTAAAATGCAAGTCTGTCAAAAGAACTGAAATAAGGGGGCAGTCTGCAGAGATGTAGATACTAGGTAATCAGAGAGGTAAGAAGTGTATTAATATAACTGTTGGTTATGCAAAACTGGGGAATGGGTGAATGGGTAATAAAGGGATTATCTATCTTTTTAAACAATAAAAAATATGGTGTAGACTGTCCCTTTAAATATATCTACTGCATATATATATATATATATATATATATATATATATATATATATTTTTTTTTATTATTTTTATTTTTTACTTTGGTGGTTTTGAATGGATTCAGACTTAGACAATGTGCAAACAATGTTAGATTTTACATTACATTATTTTCCTTGCCCTTTGTCAGATAATATGCATAATTCAATAAATTACCATTAAATTGTTATTATTTAATAAATAAATGTTTCTAAAATGCTTAACAAATATCTCTGTTTTTCCTACTACCCCTAGTGTAGCTTTCACAGAACCTGCAAAAGATAGAAGAGGAGGTGGCATGCCTGCAGCTATTTTAAAACATCCTAAAGGTGACACTCTATCAGCATCCGACATTTGCTCCGAGTCAAATGTGCCAATTCAAAATCAAGACTCTAATCATTTTCACCAAGGGAACCAGGCATGTGACAAAGAGTTGGCTCCACACTCAAATGACAGTATAGGAGGAAGTCTAAGAATGCCCCATAGCAGTAAGACACTGAGACGCAGCAGCAGTGTCATAACCAGGTCCCCACATATGGAGTCAGGAGACAAGAAAATTGCTTCAATAAGTTTGAGTCTAGAAGGTACAGAACCAGGACTGCCCAGATCAGAAAAGAGAATTGAACTACCATTGGGTAAAAAGCTATCAAAAAGCTGTTCCCACAGTTCTATATGTGAAAGTAAAGAAAGCAGAAGGGTTTCTGCTGCTGGTTCTATGCAAAAGGTACAGAAACAATCTAGATCATTGCCTTTGTTGAAGCTGGATGCAAGTAATTGGAGATGTAGGGGCCCGTTTAGTTCCTGCTTTCATAACAGGGCAAATAATGCAGATGAAGAAGATGATGATTGTGAAGAGGCTGAAAATGGAAATAATAATGAAATGAAGCAAATACAATGTGTGTATTTACCACAAACACCAGCTAATATGCAAAAAGAAGGAGATGCACTTTTATCAGTAGAATGTGGGACTAAAGTAATAGAATCACCAACGGCCACTATTAGAATTGCCACAAAATATTCTGAGAATGAAACCATGGTTGGGCATATTGAACCTACTTTTTATGACATGGAGTTTGAGGAAAAAATTGCAAGAATAAATGCACTAAAAGAAAATGTTTATGCAATACCTGATGGATACCATGCTGCTCAAAAAGATGCTAATGAGCTACTCTGCCTGATTAGGTCAAATGTTGGAAAGGGGGAAGATGCAAGTCTGGAAATGTATGACTTTGAGCTCTCTCAATACAAACAACGTTTGTCTATTGAATCAAGGCAGTTAGGAAGTGCCTGTAAAAAAATGGCCGGTGCTGACAAAGGCCCAGAGGAAATGCTGTTAGCTATGACTTCTAGCTTTCAAATTCTCTGTTGTTTAACGGAAGCCTGCATGCAATTAGTTAAAGCTATGAACTCTGAAACACAACAACATGAAATTATAGCTAAAATAGATGAGGTGGTACTGAACTATATCAGTTTGCTGAGAGCAGCGGAAACAACATCAATGAAGGTATTCAGTGATCCCAGTGTAAGGCTTCTAGCTCGACATTCAAGTACTATGGCTGCCATTGTAAGCACACTAACTCGTTCTCTTAAAATGCTTTTAAACAAGTAAACAAATTCACTCCCTTAATTTTCCTTTAAAAGCCATACATAAACTTTTATGTTACATATATGTATAGTTCAATGTAAATTTCTTCCATTACTTTTCATAGCACCTTTTATTATTTTGAAAGCAATGGAAAGTGAGAAATAACAGTAGCTGGCATTGGCAATATACTGGAACATGGTATATTTCTGCCTAATGAGCCACTGTTATTTCCATGCATTGTTCACAGGCATATACTATTAAATTTTAAATGCAAGTGCATCTTCCTCTTTTCCTCCCTTACTGAGTCACATTAGAAATAGGAAATGGAAACATAATGTACATAGGCAGTATTTAATATTTTAAATTATAATTTTTAAGCACTGAAAATATGTTTCAATTTCAAGAGGGTATTATGATTTACTAGAGAATATATATATATATATATATAATAAAATAACTTTTTTTGTTCATGCTGTGTGATTTGTCAAATTGTTAAGTCATAATCTTTTTCTCAGAAAATATATATTGAAACAAAAAACAACAGCATACATTAAGAATGTACAATTACAAATATAAATAAAAGAGCTACAATAGATACCGGCATTAAAAAAGACCACTAGAGAATGTAGGAATATACTGTAGGAGATAGATAGATAGATAGATAGATAGATAGATAGATAGATTGATAGATAGATGTTTGATTGATCTTTAGCTATCTATATGCGTATATGTGTGTATAAAATGTAATATAGAGTATTTATATATATATAATTTAGACCGATAGACTCACAAGAAAATTAAATCCATTGATTTGTATAGACAGAAAATTCCAAGAAACCGCTTTCATGGTGTTCTCAGTCAGAAAACAATTTTTGAGACAGTTTTTTTTTGTATTATCTTTTTTATATCTAATTGAATTATGTTCATATTGATTTGTGTTTGCAATTTATGGACATTATACCATTTATTAACACAATGATAGGAAAGGGTTAATTGCTGACAAGTCATGAACTTGAAACTTTAGCGTACTACAATCAGACACACAATACTGTGATCAGTCATGGTTTCTTGTTCCCATTGACTGCTTATTTTCTGCTGATGTGTTGGAATGAGATAAGGTTGAAGGGTTTATCCACATTTAACCAATCCAAGGGATCGATCACAATCTAGGAGTGGATTTGTTTTCTGTGGTTTTATGCCTGAAAAGGGCACTTTTCATTTTGACTACATCAGAATAGCACTTTTGGCTATTTTCAACAGTTGCAATTGCATTTTTAGCTCCCAGATAAAAGCCCTATTTTTAACATAGAGCAAAAAATCGCTTGGTCTTGGCTTTCAAGACCATTTTAAACTTTATAAATTCAACACCTAAAGGCACTTCATAAAATCCCAAAATGGCCTTTAGAATGTATTGCAAAGCAATTTGGAATCATTGTATTATGTTGCACATGTGCACATAAATGAAATGGCCACAGGAGACATTTTGAGGTGTATTTGTAAACATAATATCAGTTCATTAAAACTGTATTCATCTCCATTGTATAGTCCTTCTGCAGTGGCCAGGACACACATTTACATTTGTATATGTTACATACACAAAGAGAAGCACACCTTCAGGAACGAACACCAGCTCAATAACTTGTTAGCTTGTTCAATTCACCACCTGGGGGCAGCTGTGTTTAGCCCAGTAATGCTTTTCACATTTAAGAATGTTCCAAAGTATATCAGTCTGATCCCGCCTAACAGTCAAGGTCCATCCAGCTCCGAAATACCAGGCAATCCCTCTCTGAATAATGGACATGGCAACCGCAGCTGATCGATTCAGCCTTCATTGGGCCTTATCAGTGAGATGCAGTCATATTCCTCTAAGAACATTGGGCAAAGGAATCAAATCTGGTTTCCCCTTTTCCCTTAGGGAGACTAAATACATACAGAAAAAAGCACACTCTCAGGAACGAACACCAGCTCAATAACTTGTTAGCTTGTTCTATTGTGATTTACCACATGGGTGCATCTCCTTTTAGCCCAATAATGCTTTTCACAGAGAAAAACTTTCCCGAAGTATTTCAATCTAATCTCTCCTGACAAGGTCAGTCCAGCCTCGAAATACCAGGCAATCCCTATCCGAACAAGGAACACAGTGACCCCAGGCAATCGCTTTGGCATTCATTGGACCAATTTCCTCTGTGAAAAAAACATTTGGGCTTAAAGCTACTCATGGGTGGTAACCGGGCCTTAGAACAATCCACTGAGCTGTTGTTCATTCCTGGCATATAGCTTCTCTTTCTGTTTGTATTTGTATTATGATCCTGGGCAAAGCCTCCCTAAGGGTGATGATTAAACTAGACATGCACTACTTGCCCAGTGTATTTAGAGGGATATGGCTGCACCTCACTGATGAGGCCCAAGCTGAAATGATTGTCTGGGGTTGCCAATTCCCTTGTGTAGAAGAGAATAGCCTGGTATTTTGGGACTAGACTGATCTTGCTATGCAGGATCAGACTGATATACTTCAGCAAAGTTTTCATCTTTGAAAAGCATAATTGGGCTACAAGAAGATACTCTCAGATGGTAACCAGGCCATAGAACAAGCCACCAATATTTTGTTCATGTAAATGTAGCCACCATTCAGCAAGCACTACCCAGGGTCCTGAATAAAAATGGGCCAGCTCCTAAACTTACAATCCTGCTTTTCAAACAAAAATACCAAGAGAATGAAGAAAAATTATCCCAATAACAAGTACTTAACAGACAAAATATGTTTTCAGGAACTTTTCTGTTGATTACAGATCCACAGTTTTAGGCTTTTTAGCTGTCTGATACATTTTGAATTGTGATTACTCTAAAAATGCACTAAGTTTGCCAAAAAAAAAACTCAGGAGCAGATAGTCGATAAGATTGTGATTGACCCCAAATTGTCCATTGATGTATTTCAAACAGATGCACTAAAAAATGATTGGAATCCTGTTGTTTTATAAAAATACAGATTTTGGGAACAGCAATTTCAGGCAACAAACTGTAAAACATTTAAATTTAACTGATGGTGGCATATAGTAGAAATTCAGATAAACTGCTTTGTTTGTCTAGCAATATTCTAAAAAATGGAAACTTAATTACACTTAATTCATAATTAATGTGGAATTACATCCCTAATATCTCTCAAAATATATTCAATATTAAAAAATACAAATATTTATTTAGAGGTAAGTTATTACATGTTTTATTTTTAAGTGAGGCTTGACAACTAAACAAAGTGTTATAAATGTTGTTAATGTAAACAGTTTTCTGCATAAATAAATCTCAGCAGAGAAGACCGATTTGGACCAATTACAGACAAGAGGAGAAAGCTATTCCCCATTGTAACACGTCAGCTGCATGAATGATTTAAGTGAAAGGATACTCGTGTTCCAGGTGTTCCAAAGTGTTTAGATCGCTTTCACCATTATTTTATATACAATTTAATATCTTTATGTCTGAACTAGCAGCCAAAGTAATACTTGAATAACGTATTTTCTAGAACACTTTGGGATAATTGATTATGAACTTTTCTACAATTATTGATTTGTAAATGTTCCTATCCTTTCCTTCTGTTGTTTGTTCCTAGCATTAAAGGGACACTAAACCCAAAAAAATATTTAATGATTCAGATAGAGCATGCAATTTTAAGCAACTTTCTAATTTACTCCTATTATCAAATTTTCTTTGCTCTCTTGCTGCCCATTTTTGGTTGAGAACCTGGGTTATGCTTGCTTATTGGTTTGCTAACTGTATGCACCAATAAGCAAGCGCTATCCATGGTGCTGAGCCTAAAATGAGCTGGCTCCTAAGCTTTAAATTCCTGCTTTTAAATAAAGATAGCAAAAGAACGAATAAAAATTGATAGTAGGAGTAAATTAGAAAGTTTCTTAAAATTGCATGCTCTATCTGAATCCTTAAAGAAATAATTTGGGATTAGTATCCCTTTAAGGGGACAAAGTAAGGACCACATTCAATACCTTTTTGGGTAATGCTGAAATCTTTTAAAGGTATACTTTTTTAGAAGTTGTTTGTATCAAATTACCCATAAGTTCTGATTTATTTCTTTATAATTCTGATATTTTCTTTAGTAGCCTCATTGTTTGTTTTATATATTTTTACATATACCACAGTGCAACTTGATGAAAGTTATATTTTCATATTGGCTTTCAGTGTAGATTAATAACATGCAAACACCTATAGACTTGTTTTCAGTACTGAAACTTTAAGAAGAAAGAGTATGTTCAATATCTGTATGATAATAAATCACATAGGTGCACACATTAAAAAGAATGATACTAGTTTTGCAAGCTTTATATTTGTTTCTATGTTTAGAAGATAAATATGGGGTTCTGTAAAAGAAAACCCCATATGCTAGAAAAAAATACTACTTTTTAAATGCAGCTTATAGTATATTAAACAGATATAGCCAGCTGTTTTTACTCAATGCAATTGGGTAATTACACAAGGTTTTAAAGCTAACTTCCTTTGGACTATATATCAGAATTTATGTACATCATATCTGTGCGCAAGGAATTCAATATCTGGTGCAACCACAGTCAAGTTAAATTTAGATAGCTTCACCATAAGTATATGGGTACATTACACTTTAAAATGATATATATTTTTCTTTAAGCATCTTCAGATGGATATCATGACATCATGGCAAAAATAAATGGCAGAGAAAAACAATTTATAAAGAAAGTATTTGGAAGTAATTTGTTAATGTGATATTCTCAAAATGTGAGTTGACCTAATTGGTAACATATATCTGAATAAAGTAATTATTTTACTGTTATTTTTCACTAAAGGAAGACATTCCCCTAAACCATAACTAAGAGTGATATTCATAAACAAATGCATAACAAAGCTGGGCTATTAAGCTACAACAAACCCAATATCTACAGTATTTAATATTAGCTACTGATATCACAAA
The DNA here is from genome assembly GCF_027579735.1 of Bombina bombina. NCBI lineage: Eukaryota > Metazoa > Chordata > Amphibia > Anura > Bombinatoridae > Bombina > Bombina bombina. The sequence goes on along the minus strand of NC_069501.1, from coordinate 743,817,660 downwards.
TAGAGGCCTATGTATCAAAGGTCTTGCGGAACTGATCCGACAGTGCGGATCAAGTCCCCAAGACCTCACTGAATGTGGAGAGCAATACGCTCTCCGTATTCAGCATTGCACCAGCAGCTCACAAGATCCCCCAATCGGCCGCCAGCAGGGAGGTGTCAATCAACCCGATCATACTCCATCGGGTTGAATTGTGGCTATTCCTGTCCGCCTGCTCAGAGCAAGCGGAAAGGGTTAAGGAGCAGCAGTCTTTAGAGTCTGAAGACTCGCCAGAAACACGGGCCCTCAAGCTCCATATGAAGCTTGATAAATGGGCCTCATAATAATATCAATCTGAGTATCAGCATTTAACTCTGCTTTGCTTGTTGCTATCTTAAATGTCTAGAAGGAGACAAAGAAACAGTGTAGGAACACATTATGATTTTCTTGTGTTTTCTCATGAATTTACTGTGTCTCTTTTCTCAAGCTACTTCTTACGATATTTCACCAAAACCAACACTTAACCCCTTAAGGACCAAGGCCATTTTTCTATTTCTTACCCTTAAGTTCCAGGGCTATTTTTACATTTCTGCGGTGTTTGTGTTTAGCTGTGATTTTCCTCTTATTCATTTACTGTACCCATACACATTATATACCGTTTTTCTCACAATTAAATGGACTTTCTTAAGATACCATTATTTTTATCATATCTTATTATTTACTATAAAAAATGTATAAAATATAATGAAAAAATGAAAAAAAAACTTTTTCTAACTTTGACCCCCAAAATCTGTTACACATCTACAACCACCAAAAACACCCATGCTAAATAGTTTCTAATTTTTTTCCTGAGTTTAGAAATACCAAATGTTTACATATTCTTTTTTTGCAAGTTATAGGACAATAAATAAAAGCCTTTTTTAAGCATTTTTCTAAAATAAATAAATAGTTTCTGCAGTGTAGGTTCCCCCCTAACCCCCCAACCTCTACAATCCCCCCAAACAGCTCTCTTAACGCCCCTCTTCTTTTTTGTGGCCATTTTAGGTACTGGTCTGGCAGCTGCCTGCCAGTACACAATTTCTTAACAAATTTGCTTTTTTTATTTATTTTTTTATTTTTCCCCATTTTTCCGTAGTGTAGCTGCCCCCCTCAATATCCTCCCCCCTCCTCCTCCCAGATCTCATTCCCAACAACATTTCCCCTCTCCCTCCTCCCTCTCTCTCTCCCACCGATCGGATGGTCGCCTCCATGTGCACGTGCGCTCCTGCCCCCCCTCACGAGCTCCCGCCCCCCTTCCCGGAACAGTAGCCATAGTCATCCCCGGAACTTGTCCAGCGATGGGCCGCCCACCCGCCTCCCTGCAGCTGTTCCCACCAAACATCAGCACCATCGCTGGCCGATGCAGAGTGGCCCTGTCTGCATCGGTGTGCCAAAAAAGGTATTGCAGTGATGCCTCAATATCGAGGCATCACGGCAATACCTTGAAAGCGGCTGGAAACGGTTAACGTGTGTCGTTAAGGGGTTAAAGGGACATGAATGACAATTTTTTTCTTTCATGATTTAGATAGGACATCCAGTTATAAACAACTTTCCAATTTATTTGTATTATCAAATTTGCTTCATATTCATGGTATCCTTTGTTGAAGGAGTATCAATGCACTCCTGGGAGCTAGCTCAAGACATTGGGTGAGCCAATGACAAGAGGCATACATATATGTTTTTTAACAAGGATGCTAAAAGAACTAAGCTACAATTACACCTAACACTACACTATCATTAACTAAATTATTCCTATTTAAAACTAAATACTTACCTGTAAAATAAACCCTAAGATAGCTACAATGTAATTAATAATTACATTGTAGCTATTTTAGGATTTATATTTATTTTACAGGTAACTTTGTATTTATTTTAGCTAGTTAGAATAGTTATTAAATAGTTATTAACTATTTAATAACTACCTAGCTAAAAGAAATACAAAATTACCTGTAAAATAAATCCTAACCTAAGTTACAATTAAACCTAACACTACACTATCATTAAATTAATTAAATAAATTAGCTACAAATAGCTACAATTAGCTAAAATAAATACAAAGTTACCTGTAAAATAAATATAAATCCTAAAATAGCTACAATGTAATTATTAATTACATTGTAGCTATCTTATGGTTTATTTTACAGTTAAGTATTTAGTTTTAAATAGGAATAATTTAGTTAATGATAGTGTAGTGTTAGGTGTAATTGTAACTTAGTTTAGGATTTATTTTACAGGTAAATTTGTCTTTATTTTAACTAGGTAGCTATTAAATAGTTAATAACTATTTAATAGCTATTGTACCTAGTTAAAATAAATTGAAATTTGCCTGTAAAATAAAAATAAATCCTAAGATAGCTACAATATATTTATTAGTTATATTGTAGCTATATTAGGGTTTATTTTATAGGTAAGTATTTAGTTTTAAATAGGATTAAATTAGTTAATAAGAATAATATTTATTTAGATGTATTTAATTAATATTTAAGTTAGGGGGATGTTAGGGTTAGGGTTAGACTTAGGTTTAGGGGTTAATAATTTTAATTTAGTGGTGGCGGTGTAGGGGGGGCAGGATAGGGGTTAATACATTTATTATAGGTGGCGACGGTGTAGGGGGGGCAGATTAGGGGTTAGTAAGTTTAATATAGGTGGCAGCGGGGTTCGGGAGTGGCGGTTTAGGGGTTAAACAATTTATTTAGTTGCGGCGGGGTCTGGGATCGGCAGGATAGGGGTTAAAAAATGTATTATAGGTGGCGGCGGTATAGGGGGGGCAGGATAGGGGTTACTAGGTATAATCTAGGTGGCGGTGGGCTCCGGGGGCGGCGGTTTAGGGGTTAATACATTTATTATAGTTGCGGCGGGGTCTAGCAGCGGCGGTTTAGGGGTTAATACATTTATTATAGTTGTGGCGGGGTCTAGGAGTGACGGTTTAGGGGATAATACATTTATTATAGTTGTGGCGGGGTCTAGGAGCGGCGGTTTAGGGGTTAATACATTTATTATAGTTGCGGCGGGGTCTAGGAGCGGCGGTTTAGGGGTTAATAAATTTATTTAGTTGCGGGGGGCTCCAGGGGCGCCGGTATAGGGGGTAGAACAGTGTAGTTTAGTGTGGGTGCTTAGTGACAGCTTATCAATAAAGCTGTAGAAAAGCCGAAGAGCAGCGAGATCGGATGAGTGATAACTAAAACAGTCCGCTGCTCATCGCCCCGTAATTGGTGCACGGCTTTTTGACAGCTTTTTTGATAACTTTGTCAAGATTATTCAGGTCCACGGCGGCGATGGTAGGCGAGCTTAGGCGGGCGTATTGGGCCGGCAAAGGCAGGTAAGTAGGCACGTTGATAACTAGGCCTCTCTGTCTCAATCATACATTTTTAATTTTGACTTTATTGTCCCTTTAATTTGCAATTTAAGCATATGCTCTTTCCTTTCTCCAGATGCTCCGCAAACCTTCTGACAGCAACATTTACCTAAAACATTTTCAAATTCTCTTCAACATTTTTAAACAATATTAGAATCCTTTCTTGGCTTGACTTTGCTTCAACTCAATATAGGAAAATATACACTAGGCTTCTTGTTTTTGCTTTCTGCCTATTACACTACACTATAACTGTGATGACAAAGTTCCACACAATCTAATCACTGCCAAAGCAATAGGCTACTTCTGTATACTTCTCTTAATTGATCTCTCAGTTGATTTTGGCAAGCCCTCTTTTTGTCTTAACTTATTTGACCTTTTTGATACAACCTTCTCCTGATTTAAGTCATATCTCTCATACTTTTCTGGTGCTTCTTTTAAAAGTTGCCTCTCTGTGCTAGGGTACTTTACGCCTAATTTATGAGGCTTCTACTTGAATCCATTTTTACAACCATATCCTCAACTTGTGCCATATCTCATTTTAGCAACTGATTTCTACTCCTAGATGACTTCCCATTGGTTCAAAATAAACATTTCAAAGACAGAGCTAAAATTGGTGCACCTTATACAAAGCCATTGCTTAATATTTTTTTTATTGTCCACAGATAAATGTTTTCCAATCCTAAAGTTTACTGTCCTTGAGTCGTATTAGGCTCACATAAGGCCTTGTGGTCAAAAATTCTCTGACATGGAGAGAAATCTCACAGCATTATGTAGCGTAATTTATGTGTCCCTCCTTCATATCCCAAACCCTATATAGCTAGATAAATTGTACTCATGCTACAATCTGCATTCCTAAATTTATTTGAGGAACCTAGTAATACTGATGACACTTCTTAGATGATCTCTACTTTAGATCACTGGGCTCAGAATCAATAAAATTGGGTGAGGTTGATTAAAATAAACCTTTCTGAAGCTGCCGCCATGTCCAGACATGTTTTTCCGCAGCTCCGTCTACAACTTGAACAATCTAATAATTATCTTCAACTCCCAAGATCTAAATCTACTTATTATCTCTAAATATCTTCTATAGAGAAGATTTGGAGTCAGATGATACCACTTTTATTGAGTTCACAAACCCAGAAGATCCTAATTGACGTAGATTGCAGGTGTCGGCCTTTGTCACCTGTTCACAACCTCCCCCCCTCCCCTGTTAGATACTTATCCAGGTAAAGCGGTTTTAATCTGCTGAACTTAACATCATTTTGGAGAAACTCTTATGTGGCTGAGGGGACAACAGTACTAGCAGCAAAACACCGGGAGACCACTAGATCATACCAAACTACAATGGAAGTTGAAGTCATAGCCCTTCTAAAACTACTCTCCAATAAGATGGAGAGCCATCTTACTTCCCTCGTGGCGCATCTGAGAGGGATAACACTAGGGAAGAAGACACAACTCATAGTTCAGACCTGAGCCCATCAACTTCACCAGATAAGATTGTGGAAGACAAGAACCGGGATCCTGTTTGCAGTCCAAATAAGGCTAATTATTCAGACATATAATGTAGAGACATCGGAAAGATACCACAAAATCCTGTACTACCATACACCTTGCTCTATGCATGCTCAAGCTACAGCACATCAACTGGCGCTGTTGAGTTGACACAAGGCCCCCTGGAGATGCGGCTGATCGAGAGGGGATTCTGGTCATATTTGACTCGAAGCGCTTTGAGGATCCATTGCTGAGAATTGCAGATATCTGGTCTATGAATGGTTCATCAGTGACCCCATATGTCTTTTCATCAACTGAAGAATATTACCTCTTGAACCGTCAGCACCTCGGGAGAAAGATCATTTAGAATAAACACCTCTTTCCCTACTCCCAAAAAGCTGTCGGATTAAAAAAAAACAGTACAGTAACCTACAGTGAGTGGGAATCACACTTCCAGTATACTGAGGACTAACTTCTGCTACACTTCACACCATAGACGTTTGACAACACTACAATTGTTATCTCAGTCTCTAATGATAACCCTGTGGTTTGATATACTATATTTTGACATATGTGTTGTTTAGTATTGGCGCTCAATGTTTGTAGAGATCTCTATACCCATATTACTCATACCTTCAATTATTATGACTTCCCATAAAGTTCACTTTTCTTTAGTAATGTGTAGGTAACTTCATTAAATATTCTAGCAGGCTGAGACCTATTACAGCAACTTATTACACAAATTTTCGCTTTTACAGATATTTAATTCCCCAAACAATAAAGTTTTATAGTATTTAGAGGTTAGTCAGATTTCCTGTTATATTAGTAGCTCATATGATAACACTGTGGTTTGTAACCTACGACTCTGTTATATATATATATATATATATATATACACACACATATATATATACATACGTATATATAAATATATAATATATATATACACACACACACACACATATATATATATATATATATATATATTTATATATATATATATATATATATATATATATACAGTTTAGCATATGTACTAAATGTCTATGGAGCTTGATACCCACTATCTGCTTATAACCTCACTTTATGTTTGATAGGTATGATGCACATGCTACTGGGGGAATATTTAATTGTCTATATCATAGACCTATTTAGAGGTTAGCCAGATCTCCTGTTATATCAGTAGCTCATAAAATAACACTGTTGTATGTGATCTAAGACTCCGATATACTGTATATATACAATTAACCATATGTACTAAATGTTATGTGCTTATAGCCTCATATAATGTTAGCTATGTATGTTGCACATGACACTGGGGGCATATTTTGTTGTTTGTATCTGTCAGTTTGTCATAATAGGATCCATACAGCAGTTTCATATAAAAATTTCACCTACTGAAGTTACCTGACTACCCAAAGAATAGAATATAATGGAACTGACTTACCACTAACTATTCTATCTATACCATAGATAATATTGCTTGTCTTCGCCCAAAATCTTAATAACTATAACAATAGACCGATGCAAGTCTATTCCCTCCTCCTATTGTAACTGTCCCATATTCAAGGGTCACTAGACATAGCATCTTAAGTAGAAATACCATCCCAGTGCAAGGGCCTGATGAATTCCATACCCTCTTCCACATAGGTAGATTAGCTGGAAGAGGTTTATTTATTGCCCACTGTCAGCTCCACCTAGATCTATGGGACCTAGGTACACATACAATGTATAGAGCCCCTCTCAAGCTATATAGGTTTCCTCCTTAGCTACTAATTACTACACCTCATCTAAGTCATTATACTTAGTTGTTGCTCTTCATGTCTATACATATTTCAGTTGCTAGATATATAACTTCTTCGTGTTCAATATTTATATTGTTTCAGTTGATCATTTTTCAATTTTTACTCTAACGTCCAAGAGTGGCCATGACAAAGGCTAACTTCCCTCGTTCTTAAATCACTAAGGTTAGATGGGTCCAAGAGTGACTCTATAAATATATGTCCACATATGCCTGAGACTCTTATAACAGAGACGGTTCATATAACTATTCCTACTTATGCATTTTGCTCACTAGACAGACCTTCCTCCCTCAAACAGTTATGACTTAGATTATATTAGGCATTCACCCTATTTTCAATAATTTAGGTATTGTATATTATAATGATTTGACAATGATGTGTATAACTATAATTTATGTGTCTTATTGTTATCGATTCCATACATGTCTCTTATGATACTTACATGTACTCTGATACTGTGTTATCATTGACAATGGACATATCATGTATGTTCTATGTTATATTTGCTTAAAACCTCAATAATTAAAAAAACAAACAAAAAAACCTTTCTATTGGCTTTTAAAAGTGAAAATATGGGCAGTTTTTGTTGTTTTATTTAAATATATCATGTTTAAATATTAAATAAACTAGTGCCTGGTAAAGTCTAAATAGGGTCTGGAGGAAAATGAAAAATTTATGTAAAAGGTGAAGGGTAAAAGTTTCTAGGAATCACACCTTGTAAAACCTTTGAATCTCACAGCTACCAGTGAAGAGAGGTGTGGGTTATATCAACTGTAGCCAATTATCAAGATACTAATTAATAATATTGTTGTGTATCATGTTCATCACAATGTATTTATCATGGACTTCTATTTATACAGCTCTCTTCTCTTCTAATTAAGTATGCCAGACTGTTCCACCTAATAAACCAATAAGTTACTCGAGTCTATCAGTTCATACTGAATTTCCATCTTCATCCAAACAAATATCAAAAGCCCTTATAATAGATTATTTTATGGCTGGGAGTTATTGTCCTGCCAATGGAAAAGGTAATCATAGACAGAACCTGTCCACATGCCTTCGGGATCTCAAGAGTAGCATCAGCAGCTGTGCAACCCCACCACTGCACTTGCACAACCAATTGCTCTATAGAAGGGCTCTTCAGTATTTCAGGGCCTTAATTTGTGGTTTGTAGGGAAAAATGCTCATTTTGATAAAGTCACGTTTAAGATTTCCGATTTTTGGTAATTTACGGAAAATGTTTAAAATGTTACAAATTCTCTAAACCCTGCCATCATCTCTGGTATCAATGACTCAGGAGCAGTCAGGAACTTTTATTAATTGGCCCCAATAGAAACTCCTGATATCCCAGTGTTTTGTCTAATTTGAGCCACCAAAATCTCCATGCTAAAATTATATATCAGGGGTGAAAATGGACATCCCTTGTTCCATTCCTAATTTTAAAGCTGTCCAAGAGTACACCAATGCAGTAAAACACTAATATGGAATGTTTAAAGTGGCCATTTATAAAGGTAGACATTAGGAATGGGGTAAAACTATTTTTTTAGGTGTATATGTTTAGAGTACCCAGTAGAGGGCCTCCCAAGGCGGTTAATTTGAAAAGAATAAAAACAGCTGGACCCGGATCACAGAAATAACCCAGAAGACTATTTAAAATCTAACAAGGTCCACATCCTGGTTTTCCCAAAAGGGTACAGGTTAGATCTAAGCTTAAACCAAGTGATTCTCCATTAGGCCTCCCAATGGTGAATCCTACTATAAAGTAAGAGCAGGGGAAATTGTTATGGCAAATCTGGTATAAATATTGGAACACTGGATCAGTAATAGCCCTTTAATTGGCATCTACATATGTGCACATAATTATAATTAAAATAAACATTAAAACAATAAACCATATTACATAAGGCAGGGTGTTATGTAAAAGAATACAGGGGCAGAGCCAACTGCCAGAGTGGCAAGCCCTTTTTTACTATGAGTTACTACTTATAGTTTATTGAAATACTTATTTGTGTAGTAAAAGGGTTCCTAATTTGATTATATTAGAGACTTCCTCTACAAGACTCCTTCAAGATCTCTTATGTTGTGATTGGTTTTCCCTACGCTTGCTATGATACCTGTTTGAGCCTTTCCAGGTTAAGAGACCACCATTCTAGCAAGCTTATAAATAAAGCAGATTACAACTGATATCCTTTACAGCTGGGATACAAAGCAAGCAGAGTTGCGGAAAGCACTTGGTAATAGTGGCGGCAAAAAAGATTTACAGGGAGAACTTGTTCAAGAGGATACGCATTTTTTCCACAACCTACTAAATTGGCGGATTGAACCATCATCATGATCTGAGTACGTGCCCAGTACGACCCAAGGCTCCTATCAAAAGGTATATCTTTGCTATATTACACATTGAAGTGAAGTTTAGATTGACTGTCAAATGCCGCTAGGTGCTTAGGGGCTCATTCCACTAGTTATCCTCCCCCCTGGTGTCCTGTATATTTTCAAAGTTACAGATAAGATGTGGTAACAAGTATTCACTTAAAAATAGCTCTGTCAGGCTGCTCCTCTGCTCTGCTGTGGCCATTGCCATGGACACAGGCACTCCTCCTGTTGCTAGGGATACAGCAGTGTAACTGCAGCATGGTGATGACATCATCACCGCCCCCCTGTCTTCCCTATGTAAAGGCCTCAGCCTCTTTCACCTGTGCCCAAGTATAGGTGTTACTTCTTGTGCTCCTGGGTGCTGTATATCTGTTTGCTGAATTGCTGTATTGGTTCTGTTGCTGAACTGAATGTTTTGACTACTCTGCTTGCCTTAACCCCTAAATTGCTGGACTGCTTAACTGTTGATGAACTCTGCCTATTTGACTACACTGCTAGCCTTAAACTCTGCACTGCTGGATTGCTTAACAGTTGATGAACTCTGTCTGTTTGACTATGCTGCTTGCCTTAACCGCTGAATTGCAGGATTGCTTTGCCATTGATGAACTCTGCCTGTTTTGACTACTCTGCTTGCCTTAACCCCTTAATTGCTGGACTGCTTTTCTGTTTATTAACTCTGCCTGTTCTGACTACTCTGCTTGCCTTAACCTCTGCATTGCTGTATTGCTTAACTGTTGATTAACTCTGCCTGTCTGACCATTCTATTGGATGACCACTGAACTGTTATACTGCTGGATATCCTTTTGTTGCTGACTCCTGCCTGTTCCCGGTCCTTCTATTGGTTTACCCCTGAACTGCCATACTGCTGGATTACCTTCCTGTTGCCGCTGAGTACTGCCCTGCCTACTGTGAGTACTGCTTACCTCATTTTACAAACTCTCTCTCTCTGCTCTCGGATATTTCCTATCATTCCACTTGACGCCGGGATAAGAAGACTACTGGCCAAGTTTAGACTGATAGTGGAATATCCCACAAGTATTACAAGCTCAGCATCTGACAATAAGGGCCAGTGAACAATAATATACCTAATATAAAGACTGTGATTATGACATATAACACACTTACAGCTAGATTACGAGTTTTCAGCGATATAGGGAAATTAATGACCGCCACAAAAGCGGCGTTATTTCACCTCCCTATAGCGCTGCTATTACAAGTTTACAAAAAGCAGGCTTGTACGGGCGATATGATGGCATTGAGCTCCATCCCGACCCAAATACAATCGCTGCTTTGACGTGCTTGTGCACGATTTCCCAATAGACATCAATGGGGAGAGCCGGCAAAAAAGAAGCCTAACAACTGCGATCATGGAAACAAAAAAGTTATGTTTAAACCTAACAGCCTAACATAAAAACCACGTCTAAACACCCCCTAATCTGCCGCCCCAGACATAGCCGCCACCTACATAATGTTATTAACACCTAATCTGCTGCCCTTAACATTGCCGCCACCTAAATAAAACTATTAACCCCTAATCTGCCACTCTCGATATCGCCTCCACCTACAAACAGTTATAAACCCCTAATCTGTTGCCCCTAACATCGCTGCCACCTAAATACATTTATTAACTCCTAATCTGCCGCCCTTAACATCACTGCCACCTACATTACAGTTATTTACCCCTAATCATTAACACTAAATAAATATATTAACCCCTAAACCTAACCCGAAAGTAACCCTAACCCCAAGCATAACCCTAACGTAAACCCTAAGCCTATCCCTAACACCCCCTAACTTAAATATAATTAAAATAAATCTAAATATACCTTACAATTATTACCTAAATAATTCCTATTTAAAACTAAATACATACTTAAATGCATACTTACCTGTAAAATAAAACCTAAGCTAGCTACAATATAACTAATAGTTATATTGTAGCTATCTTAAGTTTTATTTTTATTTCACAGCCAAGTTTGTATTTATTTTAACTAGGTAGACTAGTTAGTAAATAGTTATTAACTATTTAATAACTACCTAGTTAAAATAAATACAAAGTTACCTGTAAAATAAAACCTAACCTGCCTTACACTAAAAACTAACATTACAATAAAATAAAATAAATTCAATTATTAAAATACAATTTTCTAACTTACAAAAAAAATAAACACTAAATTACAAAAATAAAAACGAATTACTCCTTATCTAATAGCCCTATCAAAATAAAAAAGCCCCCCAAAATAAAAATAAAAACCCTAGCCTACACTAAACTGTCAATGCCCCTTAAAAGGACCTTTTGTTGGGCATTACCCCAAATAAATCAGCTCTTTTACCTGTAAAAAAAAATACAAACACCCTCCAACAGTAAAACCCACCACCCAACCAACCAACTCCCCCAAATATAAACCTAACTAAATAAACCTAAGCTAACCATTGCCCTGAAAAGGGCATTTGGATGGGCATTGCCCTTACATTGGACAAACCCTAAGCTAAAAAAAACATAACACTAACCCCTGACGATCCACTTAAGTCCTCATCCAAGTGGAAAGAAGTCTTCATCCAGGAGGCCTCTTCGATCTTCATCCATCCGGCGAAGTCCTCATCCAAACGAGAAGAAGTCTTCATCCAGACGGCATCTTCTATCTTCATCCATCCGGCACGGAGCGGGTCCATCTTCAAGACATCCGGCGCGGAGCATCCTCTTCTTACGGTTGTCTCTGGAAAATAAAGGTTCCCTTTAAGTGACGTCATCCAAGATGGCGTCCCTTACATTTCTATTGGCTGAAAGATTTCTATCAGCCAATAGGAATTAAAGGGGAAAAAATCCTATTGGTTGTTGCAATCAGCCAATAGGATTGAGCGTTCATCCTATTGGCTGATTGAAACAGCCAATAGAATGAGAGCTCAATCCTATTGGCTGATTGGATCAGCCAATAGGATGAAAGCTCAATCCTATTGGCTGATTGCAACAGCCAATAGGATTTTTCCGGACCTATGTCAAAGGGAAGATGCAACATCTGTAGAAATAGGCAGCTCTTCTCTTCTACTGATGACAAGTTGGGGAGAAAGGATGCTAAAGAGCAAGTTACTATTACATACGACCCAAATTTGTGACCCATCTGGCGGTCATATCCTTTCCTCCTTAGGTGAAAACAACATATACGCAAGTGATGAGATGTTCTCATACATCAAAACTCAAAGCAATTAAAGCTGACTGCAACTACAACTCTTACAGGCAGAGAGGACTCTGATAACGAGTGCATGTTCTTCTTCTCAGACACACTGATGGTGAAGTATCCTACTGATCCAAATTTTGACTTTGTTTAACCACAGCTCTAATCTTAAATATAACTCTCGCTGTGCTTTGAAGATGGGTGTGCGTTAAAAGCACAATTTATATACTGTATGTCTCTGACCCAGAGATTTTCATATCACTCTCAGTGGGTCTTCTCAACTGTTGTAAGATATTAAAGACTTATGGACATTTTATTATTGTTAATAATTCTAGACAAGTTGTTTATTATTTGTTTACTATGAGTGGATATTATCCTGTAAGTGTTTATAGTCATATCTAATTCACACCTAGGTCCCTCACTCTCCATCCTTTATTTGCATGTTACAAATCTCTTAGGATTCTACCTACTGTCACTAGCTCTATATAAAGCTAAATATTCATGTTAGAACCTACTGATATTATTGTCACCCAGTTGTTTGATAGCTATTGAATTTTATATATAAATATATATATATATATACAAAACACGGAAGGGGACTGCACTCTCATACCGGACTGGGTACACATCCCATGACCCTGCAACATGCTCAGCCCTGGGTGCTCACGGGCATTCAGAGGAAGCTGTGCTGTCTCCAGAGTCACAGGCAACTAACCCCAGACAGGTCTGGGTGCAAGAACCATAGGGAAAATTACAAAACAAATTAATACAACACACAGAGAAAGTCCAGCACTCACTTACAAGCTCTCAGATTTAAAAGCAAAAAATGGAAAAGTTAGTTACCGCATTTGGCCAAATGGGACAAGCCCAGGTACCACATCAAGGTCCTTTCCAATACCATTGCAGGGTCATGGGATGTGTACCCGGTTCGGTATGAGAGTGCAGTCCCCTTCCGTGTTTTGTATATGTCTAGGGTGATTACATAAGCCTGTGCACCCTTCCCTTGTTCCCAGTTTGTTTGGATTTGACCGATTGCATTGTGTGGCTGTTTTAGGGTCCCAGGTATTGGAAAGGACCTTTATGTGGTACCTGGGCTTGTCCCATCTGGCCACATGCGGTAACTAACCTTCCCATTTTTGCTTTTAAAGATAGATAATCCCTTTATTACCCATTTCCCAGTTTTGCATAACCGACACAGTTATATTAATATACCTTTTACCTCTGTGATTATCTTGTATCTAAGCCTCTGCAGACTGCCCCCTTATCTCAGTTATTTTTACAGACTTGCATTTTAACCAATCAGTGCTGACTCATAAATAACTCCACGGGAGTAAACACAGTGTTATCTATATGACACACATGAACTAGCACTTTCTAGCTGAAAACTGTCAAAAAGCACTGAGATAAGATGCGACCTTCAAGGGCTTAGAAATTAGCTTTCAACAAAGAATACCAGGAGTACAAAGCGAATGTGATGATAAAAGTAAATTCTGAATCATGAAAGTTTAATTTTGACTAGACTGTCCCTTTAAGCCCAGTCAGTGAACATTGCAAATTAGTGAGCCTCATATTTCAGTGACAGATTATGAATATAATTTATAAGTAACCACAGAAATTTGCTATGATGAGGACATCTAAACAGGCTGTTCTTATTATATTTAAAAGCAGCCTGTTTAGATGTTCAATTTGTGTCTGTCTGACATGTTTTTTTTATCTCTTGCACTAGACATAGTTATATCAGCAAATGATTGTCAAGGTTAAATTTCTGCACACAATGGGCTAGATTACAAGTGAGGCGCAATCGGTTTTGCGCTATCGCAATCACCTTTTCGCAAGCCATATTCAATGCGCTGATATTACAAGTTGAGCTAAATCGTGATTTTGCTAGCTCAATCGCCTTTTACACCCTAACCTAACGCCCCCTAACTTAACCCAAAATGTAATACCCAAAAATTACAAAATAGATCCTACCATAAAAAAATAACTGTAAAAATAAATAAAACCTTATCTTACCTTTAAAAAAACCCTAACATTACAAAAAATAAAATAAAAATAACATTACAGGAAATAAAAAAAACATAACATTACAAAAAAAAAAAAATGAATCCTTTTATAGGGCATTGCACTAAAGTGATATGCTCTTTAGTGAAAAGCCCCACTAACCTCTTTAACATTACACCTCTCACCACCCAAAATAAAAAACCCTAAATTACAAAGTTCCCTGAAAAGGGCATTTGGATGGGCATTCAACTCTTTTGCTGCCCAAAAAAAAACCTAATCTATTAAAAAAAAAAAAACACCCCAAAAATTTTTTACAAAATTATGATGGCGGTGCCGCTCAATCTTAATCCCGGTGGTCCATCTTCTAACTTGAACCCAGTGGTGGTGGCGATGACGGCGGTGGCCACGTCTGTCCTCCACTTCAGAACTCCTTTTCATGTGGTCTCCAGCCGCACACTGTATAGTGAATGCGAGGTACCCCTTTTATATGGGGGTACCATTGCATTCCTATTGGCTGATGAGAAGATGGACCCCAGGGATGTTAGTTTTTTATTAAATGTAAGATTAGGTTTTTATTTAAATTTACAGGTATTTTTTTATTTTAAGGTAATTAGCAATTTTTGTAGTAAATTTAGTGGTATTTTAATTTAGGTTAAGTTAGGGGGTGTAAGGTTAGGGGTTTAGATGTTAGTTTATTACTTTGCGTTGTGGGTGGGTGGCTGTTTAGGGGTTAATAGTTTATTTAGGTTGACAATGAGGTTGAGCAGAAACATTGATGCTGATGTAGTACTTCATGAGGGTTACCCCTTGTGTGAATAAAATAAAATGAGGCTCATCAGTATTCTCTCATTCTAAATATGGCACAACGAAAGTAATGCATCTGATTATATCTGATTAACTGATCTGGGAAACGTAAGATACTCTTGTAAATTCCCCCTATTTCAAGTATTAATGGCAGTGATAGAAAAGTAAAGCAATGAACAAGGTAGCACTTTAAAACATCCTATTTAAGTCCATTAAAATGTTCCAGCAATAAAAAAAGCTCAAAGAGATGGTACATTAGTGCCATCTGGTGTATTTTGCCTAGTCAAACATGACTGCTCACTAACAAAGAACACCATGTGCAACTTCTGTGCACCGGAAGTGACGTAACAGGAAATTTACCTCACAATTTCCTCAGTTCACAAGAGTAAGTGCTGTGTAAACAGTTATACTTCAGTTACTGCTCATCTGCAGGTAAAAAAAAAACCCATGAAAAAATGAAGAGCAGCCAATCGGCAGGGCTGAGAGTATGAAATGTTTTACTGTGATCTCATGAGATTTCACTTAACCCTCATGAGATTTCATAGTAGAAGAATAAATGAACAGCAGCCAATCGGCAGGGCTGAGAGTATGAAATGTTTTACTGTGATCTCATAAGATTTCACTTAACCCTCATGAGATTTCATAGTAAACTTCCTTAAACTGAATAGGGAAATAACATGTGTGCATGAAGCTTGCTCCCTTGCAGGTCCTAGGAGAGACATACTGATTTGCTGCTTAAAGTCCTTTACAATGGGGTGTGAATACTTAGGACATTTTGAAGTAAAATATATTTATTTTTTACATAGAGATGCTCAGGTGATATTTTCTAGTCAGCGTTTTACAGCTATGCTGCATCACGTTCATGAGCTTTAAACCTTAGGGGTTAAACTGTTTTAGACATATATTTGTCAAATCTCTATGAAATTGCAATTATTGTAATAATCACATACAATGTAGTACAGAGATGTCAAGCTTATAAAAATGATCAAGCTTACTCCAGTTGGGGTTTACTGCAGCATGTGGAAGACGTACTGCACAATACATGGTATTCTTTGGTAGTAAGCAATCTATAAAAAAGCTATATGCGACACATGGCAGATGGTGGTAGTATAGTTAGTTGTAGTAGGTGGCGCAAAACAAGTTGCTATTCCCAATGTGTCTTACTGTAAATATGTGTGATAATATGTGGGCTCAATATATGTTAATGTTTTGATGAGTCCTAATTTTATATTCTCTTTTGGAAAAAATGGATGTCGAAACTATTTAAGAAATAAATATGATCCTTTATTTGATTATGGTAAATTTACCCAATAGTAGTGATGCTAAAAGTACAGTTAAACAAAAATTATTACAATTCCTTCAAAGTTTAAAAAATGACACCGGTGTCTCTATGTATAAAAATGTACATAATATATAAAAAATAAATTAAATTAAAATAATAACGTTGAAATCTTATAATTTATACAGTTTTGGGTTTATCACAAGTTGTAATTTCTAACAGAATGTTTGTAGATACAATTTTATAGTGGATAAAACAATAGTTGCTGTATAGTTCATATAGGATACTTTGTTTCAAGTTCAGCTATGCAATTGAGATCTTATCTTAGGCAACTATATATCAAATGTAGAGGTATGTTGGTGCGATTTTTATCACACTATAATATAAGTATACAAATTAGTACCTTGAAGTGTATCTGTTTGATATCACTTTTGTGAGATAATTGCGGTTAAATAAACGCCGCTATGCCAGTGTTTTGATTAAGTTTCAAGATCAAGCTGGTGGCAGTTCTATATGAGCTGCTGGCGGTTAAATAAATGCCGCTTTGGTTTCCTCTTATTAGGTGGGCTTATCTGTTTGCTGCGAGAAAATTCACTTTTATATAAGTGTTTGGGTAGTTGTCGTGGCCGCTCAGTTACCTTATCCTTTGTCGGTCAGTGACCAATCGCGCTCTTAAGGGTTTCTTGGTGGGATCTTCGTTGCGGTTAAGTGCTAACCGTTTGCTGATGTTTTTTAAGTATCTCCGGTTTTTCTATTCTGTGGCTAGTTTTTAGTTGGTTTATGCTGTTTTTTTATGATGGCGGGATTATTTCTCTGCATTTTTGTGGGGGTTTTAAATAAAAATAAATGATTGCTGCCGGAAAATTATATGCCTCAGTGTAGTGAAGTGAACTGTGCTTGGTGTTTTTTTTTACTTTTTTCCGTTATTGAAAAAAAAAGAGAAAAATGCTTTTTTTGTATAAAAAATTTAAGTTTTTTTGAAGTATTAAGGTAGGAAATGGTTAAAAAAAGGAAACCTTTTTTAAAATAGTATAACTATAAAAAAAAAACTATAGCAAAACAAATGAAAATTCCAGCACCTGGGATCAGGAAGGTGTGCAAGCTCCAAGGGTACTGCACAATACCCAAATAGATAAAAGTCACAAAAAAGAAGCAACACCACCAAGTTGTCTTCAACAGATTTATTCGTGCAAACTGCACAGTATCCAAGCCAGACCAGCAAACAGCAACGTTTCGGACATGCATGATTAAGGACTAAGTCCAAAACGTTGCTGTTTGCTGGTCTGGCTTGGATACTGTGCAGTTTGCATGAATAAATCTGTTGAAGACA
Source organism: Bombina bombina (assembly GCF_027579735.1). Taxonomy (NCBI): domain Eukaryota; kingdom Metazoa; phylum Chordata; class Amphibia; order Anura; family Bombinatoridae; genus Bombina; species Bombina bombina. The sequence goes on along the minus strand of NC_069501.1, from coordinate 743,800,037 downwards.
ACTTGGTGGTGCTGCTTATTTTTTGTGACTTTTATATAAAAAAAAAACAGTCCAGCTTCAGAACAAACAGACTCAGTAAACAACTAGTTAGTATCTATGAAAAAGTGCAATAAATCTCAGCAATGCAAAAAAAGGGTTAATACATTTTTAAAATTAAAGTGGGCATGTGAGTGTAAAAATGGTTGTTGGTTGACACAATACCTTGGTGTTACTGACACAGCAAGAGTAAAACCCCATTGCTCTAATTCAACCAATGACAAGAATGTATGGTATGGAGATGTGTGGACACAGTAAAATGGTTGATGCAATACCATGGTATTACTGACACTGCAAGAGTAAAACCACAAGTGGATAAACGGATAGTTGAATCATTGGTCACTCCCGGGATACAGCCATTCGCCTCTTAAATTGGCTTCCAAAATAAAAATCGAATTCTTAAAGTGAATGAAAAGTTTGACAAATGTGTGCCCGGTTTTTAAAAATCCTATTGAAAACAGGGGCACTTTCATACATCAAACTTTACATTTCCCTTGTTTTGTTAAAATACTTACCTTTTATTCTTGAAAGCAGCTCCAACGCTTCCCGTGTCCGTCGCAAGTCTCTTCATATGTCAAAAATGAAGAATCCGGCTTCCTCCGATCATGGTTTGGCCTCAGGCAAGGTTTTATACCTTAGACATTACAGAAAACTTAACCCATTCTTAATAGACTTTTTTGACCTAGCCGACTTCTCTTCTCAGTGACAATACCTCCTGCAGCACTGAAGGTCCTTTCTGACAGGACACTTGAAGCGGGGCAGGCCAGAAGTTCTATAGAAAATTGGGATAGCTCAGGCCACAGGTCAAGCCTGCACACCCAGTAGTCAAGGGGTTCATCGCTCCTCAGAGTGTCGAGATCTGCAGTTAAGGCGAGATAGTCTGCTACCTGTCGGTCGAGTCATTCTCTGAGGGTGGACCCCGAAGGGCTGTGGCGATGCATAGGAGTTAAAAAGCTCTGCATGTTCTCCATCAACAACACGTCTGTTAAGCGTCCTGTCCTTGCCGGCGTGGTGGTGGGAGTTGGAGGATTACTTTCACCTCTTCACCTGTTAGATTCCCGTTGTGCTGTGACATCACCCTTATACGCTGTGTAAAGCATACTTTTTAATTTATTTTGGAACTGCTGCATCCTTTCCGACTTGCGGGAATTTGGTAACATTTCAGGCACTTTATGCTTATACCGGGGGTCTAGTAGCATGGACACCCAGTACAGGTCGTTTTCCTTCAGTCTTTTTATACAAGGGTCACTCAACAGGCACGACAGCATGAAAGACCCCATTTGCACAAGTTTGGATGCCGAGCTACTCATGTCCCGTTCCTCGTTCTCAGTGATCTCACTGAAGGTATGTTCTTCCCCCCAGCCACGTACAACACCACGGGTACCAGATAGGTGACAACGAGCACCCTGGGATGCCTGTTGTGGTTGGTCTTCCTCCTCCTCAAAGCCACATTCCTCCTCTGACTCCTCTTCCTCACAATCCTCTTCCAGCGTTGCCGCTGGTCCAGCAAGCGATGCTGATAAGGCTGTTTCTGGTGGTGATGGTGACCACAACTCTTCCTCTTCACGCTCATCTATGGCCTGATCCAGCACTCTTCGCAGGGCACGCTCCAGGAAGAAAACAAATGGTATGATGTCGCTGATAGTGCCTTCGGTGCGACTGACTAGGTTTGTCACCTCCTCAAAAGGACGCATGAGCCTACAGGCATTGCGCATGAGCGTCCAGTAACTTGGCAAAAAAATCCCCAGCTCCGCAGAGGCTCTCCTAGCACCCCGGTAATACAAATACTCGTTAACAGCTTTTTTTTGTTGGAGCAGGCGGTCGAACATTAGGAGTGTTGAATTCCAACGTATCGGGCTGTCGCAAATCAAGCGCCTCACTGGCATGTTGTTTCGCCGCTGGATATCTGCAAAATTCGCCATGGCCGTGTAGGAACGCCTGAAATGGCCACACACCTTCCTGGCCTGCTTCAGGATGTCCTGTAAGCCTGGGTACTTATGTCACGTTGTCAGAAACCACTTTGCCAATCTCCAGCTGGTGCGGAGTCAGCCACTGATCCACCTGTGCGTTCAGGGCGGACAGGAGTGCTGTTCCAGTGTGGCTCTCTGATTTCAGGCAAGTCAACCCCAGTTTACCCAATGCACAGTGTAGGTGATATACCTGCCCTCACCATGCTTTGCAGACCAGCTATCAGTGGTCAGATGGACCCTTGCCCCAACACTGTGTGCCAGACATGCCATTACTTCCTTTCGCACAATCGAGTACAGGTTGGGGATTGCCTTTTGTGCAAAGAAATTTCGGCCGGGTACCTTCCACTGCGGTGTCCCAATAGCTACAAATTTTTTGAACGCCTCAGACTCCACCAGCTTGTATGGTAAAAGCTGGCGGGCTAAGAGTTCAGACAAGCCAGCTGTCAGACGCCGGGCAAGGGGGTGACTTTGGGACATTGGCTTCTTACGCTCAAACATGTCCTTGACAGACACCTGACTGTGGGCAGATGAGCATTAACTGCTACGGAAGAGAGACGGAGTGGCGGATGGTTGAGAGGGGGCAAGGAGGACAGCAGTGGTTGACGTGGCTGAAGATGCTGGACCAGGAGGAGGATGGCGGCTTTGAGTTTGTGTGCTGCTTCTACTCATGTGTTCATCCCATCGGCGTTTGTGATGTGAGATCATGTGCGTTCGCAAAGCAGTTGTACCTAGGTGGGTGTTGGACTTCCCACGACTCAGTTTCTTTTGGCACAGGTTGCAAATGGCATCACTGTTGTCAGAGGCAGACACACACAAAAATGCCACACTGCTGAGCTCTGCGATGACGGCATTCTGGTGGTGGCAACAGCATGTGTTGATTGGCGTGCTGTCTGGCTGACCCTGGGTGCCGATGCATGCTGTCTGACTGTGTCACTAGCTCCTTGAAACGACCTCCCCCTGCTTCCAACTCGTCTCCTCCTCCTCCTCCTCCTCTCTGTCTCCCCATCTGAACTTTCCCCCTCTTCTTCTTCTCTTCTAGCAGGCACCCACGTGACATCCACGGACGCATCATCATCAACCGCTTCACTTGTATCTGACAAATCAACAAAGGAAGCAGCAGTGGTTACAACATCATCAACATTATCACACCGTACGTCCATGTCTGTAATGCTGCCTGACTGAGACATATGACTGTTATCTACATCCTCTGTCAATGATGGTTGCGCATCACTCATTTCTTCCAACTGATGAGTGTCAATAACTCCTCTGACAGATCAAGTGAAGCGACTGTGGTGCTAGTGTTGGTGGTGGCGGCAGGCGGGCGAGTGGTCACTTGAGAGGTGCCCTAAGCTAAGCTTCAGGTGGATGGTGAGTCAAGGTTCCGAGCGGAAGCTGTAGAAGATTGGTTGTCCTGTGTTAGCCAGTCAACTTGGTCCTCCTCAGAAATTTTCGCGTTCATGGCCTCTGCCAGTCATTTTTTTTTTAAATGTACACTTACACTACCATTAAACAAAATATGAGTGGTGTCACTGGACAAGTTGGCACAGTATACGCTGTGAGCCTGACACAAAAAAGCAGACATGTTTCACAATCCAAAAAGTTTATTTTTTTTAAATGTACACTTACACTACTATTAAACAAGATATCAGTGGTGGCACTGGGCAAGTGGGCACAGTATACGCTGTGAGCCTGACACAAAAAAGCAGACTGTTGTTTCACAGTCAAAAAAGTTTATTTTTTAAATATTTGCACTACTGTTACAACAGATATGTGTGGTGGCACTAGTTGACAAGTGGGCCTGACACACACGCTGGCAGGCAGGCAACTGCAATTAGATTACACTAGCAGACTGATGTTTCACAGTCAAAAAAGTTTTTTTAAAAAATATTTACACTACTGTTACAACAAATATAAGTGGTGGCACTAGTTGGCAAATGGGCCTGGCACACACGCTGGCAGGCAGGCAACTGCAATTAGATTACACTAGCAGACTGATGTTTCACAGTCAAAAAAGTTTTTTTTTAAAATATTTACACTACTGTTACAACAAATATGAGTGGTGGCACTAGTTGGCAAGTGGGCCTGGCACACACGCTGGCAGGCAGGCAACTGCAATTAGATTACACTAGCAGACTTATGTTTCACAGTCAAAAAAGTTTTTTTAAAAAGTATTTACACTACTGCTATAACAAATATGAGTGGTGGCACTAGTTGGCAAGTGGGCCTGGCACACACGCTGGTAGGCAGGCAACTGCAATTAGATTACACTAGCAGACTGATGTTTAACAGTCAAAAAAGTTTTTTTTTAAATATTTACACTACTGTTACAACAAATATGAGTGGTGGCACTAGTTGGCAAGTGGGCCTGGCACACACACTGGCAGGCAGGCAACTGCAATTAGATTACACTAGCAGACTGATGTTTCACAGTCAAAAAAGTTGTTTTTTTTTAAATATTTACACTACTGTTACAACAAATATGAGTGGTGGCACTAGTTGGCAAATGGGCCTGGCACACACGCTGGCAGGCAGGCAACTGCAATAAGATTACACTAGCAGACTGATGTTTCACATTCAAAAAAGATTTTTTAAAAAATATTTACACTAATGTTACAACAAATATGAGTGGTGGCACTAGTTGGCAAGTGGGCCTGGCACACACGCTGGCAGGCAGGCAACTGCAATTAGATTACACTAGCAGACTGATGTTTCACAGTCAAAAAGGTTTTTTAAAAAAATATTTACACTACTGTTACAACAAATATGAGTGGTGGCACTAGTTGGCAAGTGGGCCTGGCGCACACGCTGGCAGGCAGGCAACTGAATTAGATTACACTAGCAGACTGATGTTTCACAGTCAAAAAAGTTTTTTTTTAAATATTTACACTACTGCTATAACAAATATGAGTGGTGGCACTAGTTGGCAAGTGGGCCTGGCACACACGCTGGCAGGCAGGCAACTGCAATTAGATTACACTAGCAGACTGATGTTTCACAGTCAAAAAAGTTTTTTTTTAAAGTATTTACACTACTGCTATAACAAATATGAGTGGTGGCACTAGTTGGCAAGTGGGCCTGGCACGCACGCTGGCAGGCAGGCAACTGCAATTAGATTACACTAGCAGACTGATGTTTCACAGTCAAAAAAGTTTTTTTAAAAAGTATTTACACTACTGTTACAACAAATATGAGTGGTGGCACTAGTTGGCAAATGGGCGTGGCACGCACACTGGCAGGCAGGCAACTGTAATTAGATTACACTAGCAGACTGATGTTTCACAGTCAAAAAGTTTTTTTTTTTAAATATTTACACTACTGTAAAAACAAATATGAGTGGTGGCACTAGATGGCAAGTGGGCCTGGCACACACGCTGGCAGGCAGGCAGGCAACTGCAATTAGATTACACTAGCAGACTGATGTTTCACAGTCAAAAAGGTTTTTTTTTAAAATATTTACACTACTGTTACAACAAATATGAGTGGTGGCACTAGTTGGCAAATGGGCCTGGCACACACGCTGGCAGGCAGGCAACTGCAATTAGATTACACTAGCAGACTGATGTTTCACAGTCAAAAAAGTTTTTTTAAAAAATATTTACACTAATGTTACAACAAATATGAGTGGTGGCAAGTGGGCCTGGCACACACGCTGGCAGGCAGTCAACTGCAAGTAGATTACACTAGCAGACTGATGTTTCACAGTCAAAAAGGTTTTTTTAAAAAATATTTACACTACTGTTACAACAAATATGAGTGGTGGCACTAGTTGGCAAGTGGTTCTGGCACACACGCTGGCAGGCAGGCAACTGCAATTAGATTACACTAGCAGACTGATGTTTCACAGTCAAAAAGTTTTTTTAAAAATATTTACACTACTGCTATAACAAATATGAGTGGTGGCACTAGTTGGCAAGTGGGCCTGGCACACACGCTGGCAGGCAGGCAGGCAACTGCAATTAGATTACACTAGCAGACTGATGTTTCACAGTCAAAAATTTTTTTAAAAAAAAATATTTACACTACTGTTACAACAAATATGAGTGTTGGCACTAGTTGGCAAGTGGGCCTGGCACACACGCTGGCAGGCAGGCAACTGCAATTAGATTACACTAGCAGACTGATGTTTCACAGTCAAAAAAGTTTTTTTTAAAATATTTACACTACTGTTACAACAAATATGAGTGGTGGCACTAGTTGGCAAATGGGCCTGGCACGCACACTGGCAGGCAGGCAACTGCAATTAGATTACACTAGGAGACTGATGTTTCACAGTCAAAAAGTTTTTTTTTTTAATATTTACACTACTGTAACAACAAATATGAGTGGTGGCACTAGATGGCAAGTGGGCCTGGCACACACGCTGGCAGGCAGGCAACTGCAATTAGATTACACTAGGAGACTGATGTTTCACAGTCAAAAAAGTTTTTTTAAAAAATATTTACACTACTGTTATAACAAATATGAGTGGTGGCACTAGTTGGCAAGTGGGCCTAGCACACCAGCTGTCAGGCAGGACACTGCAATTAGATTACACCAGCAGACTGATGTTTCACAGTCAAAAAAGTTTTTTTTTAAATATTTACACTACTGTTACAACAAATATGAGTGCTGGCACTAGTTGGCAAGTGGGGCTGGCACACACACTGGCAGGCAGGCAACTGCAATTAGATTACACTAGCAGACTGATGTTTCACAGTCAAAAAAGGTTTTTTTAAAATATTTACACTACTGTTACAACAAATATGAGTGGTGGCACTAGTTGGCAAGTGGGCCTGGCACACACGCTGGCAGGCATGCAGGCAACTGCAATTAGATTACACTAGCAGACTGATGTTTCACAGTCAAAAAAGTTTTTTTTAAATATTTACACTACTGCTATAACAAATATGATTGGTGGCACTAGTTGGCAAGTGGACCTGGCACACACGCTGGCAGGCAGGCAACTGCAATTAGATTACACTAGCAGACTGATGTTTCACAGTCAAAAAAGTTTTTTTTTAAATATTTACACTACTGTTACAACAAATATGAGTGGTGGCACTAGTTGGCAAGTGGGCCTGGCACACACGCTGGCAGGCAGGCAACTGCAATTAGATTACACTAGCAGACTGATGTTTAACAGTCAAAAAAGTTTTTTTTAAAAAATATTTACACTACTGTTACAACAAATATGAGTGGTGGCACTAGTTGGCAAAAGGGCCTGGCACACACGCTGGCTGGCAGGCAACTGGAATTATATTACACTAGCAGACTGATGTTTCACAGTCAAAAAAGTTTTTTTTTTTTAAATATTTACACTACTGTTACAACAGATATGAGTGGTGGCACTAGTTGGCAAGTGGGCCTGGCACACACGCTGGCAGGCAGGCAACTGCAATTAGATTACACTAGCAGACTGATGTTTCACAGTCAAAAAAGTTTTTTTAAAAAATATTTACACTACTGTTACAACAAATATGAGTGGTGGCACTAGTTGGCAAGTGGGCCTGGCACACACGCTGGCAGGCAGGCAACTGCAATTAGATTACACTAGCAGACTGATGTTTCACAGTCAAAAAAGTTTTTTGAAAAATATTTACACTACTGTTATAACAAATATGAGTGGTGGCACTAGTTGGCAAGTGGGGCTGGCACACACACTGGCAGGCAGGCAACTGCAATTAGATTACACTAGCAGACTGATGTTTCACAGGCAAAAAAGTTTTTAAAAAAATATTTACATTACTGTTACAACAAATATGAGTGGTGGCACTTAGCAAGTGGGCATGGCACACACGCTGGCAGGCAGGCAACTGCAATTAGATTACACTAGCAGACTGATGTTTCACAGTCAAAAAAGTTTTTTTTAAAAATATTTACACTACTGTTACAACAAATATGAGTGGTGGCACTAGTTGACAAGTGGGCCTGGCACACACGCTGGCAGGCAGACAACTGCAATTAGAATACACTAGCAGACTGATGTTTCACAGTTAAAAAAGTTTTTTTTAAAAATATTTACACTACTGTTACAACAGATGTGAGTGGTGGCACTTAGCAAGTGGGCCTGGCACACACGCTGGCAGGCAGGCAACTGCAATTAGATTACACTAGCAGACTGATGTTTCACAGTCAAAAAAGTTTTTTGAAAAATATTTACACTACTGTTACAACAGATATGAGTGGTGGCACTGCAGGCAGGCAACTGCAATTAGATTATACTAGCAGACTGATGTTTCACAGTCAAAATTACACAGACTGTAGTGGACACTGAATACACTAGCCTAGCTATCAATTTCCCTAAAAAATCAGCAGCAGCTACACTGTCCCTCCTCTCACTAACAATGCAGGATCAGAATAAATCTAAAATGGCTGCTGCCCAGGAGCTGGGAGGGTCTGGGAGGGAGTGTCTGCTGCTTATTGGCTGTAATGTGTCTGCAGACTGTGAGATACAGGGTCAAAGTTTACTCAATGATGATGAATAGGGGGCGGATTGAACATCGCATATGTTCGCCCGCCGCTGCGAACGCGAACAAGCTATGTTCGCTGGGAACTATTCGCCAGCGAACAATTCGCGACATCACTAATGGGGATACCAAAATCCTGAATAATGTAATTGAGGCTGAAACTTTTTGTAGCTCAGTCGGTTTGGAATGAATTTATTTCTAAACCCACGAAATGGAAACTTTGACATAATGATCTGTAGTAACATTCTTATTCAATTTTGTTGCTGCACAACCCCTTTCCCTCCCCCCCCCTTTTTTCTCCACTTAACCTTTCTTTCACTTTACTTGATTTTTTTTAATGGAAACTGAACCACTTAGATTTTTATCCTGGAATGTGGGAGGCATAACCTCCCCGATGAAGAGAAAGATGGTCATTAGACAACTTGGCCGCTATAAGCTGTAGAGTCATCTAAGCTAAAAATTAAGTGGGTTGGGGAGGTTATTGCCGCTCCATATGATGGCAGGAAGAGAGGTGTGGCAATTCTCCTTAACAAGCATATAAACTACAAGATAGAGGCTTGTGAAATAGACCCTGAAGGTCGTTATCTAATTTTAGGGATAATACTTAGTAAAACTCGGTTTATCTTGTGTAATATATGTGCCTTAAATTTGGTTTATTTTAAAATTTGGAATGATTTGACAGTTAAACTGTTGAAATATATTGACCAAAATATAATAATTGCAGGGGATATGAATACAATAGCCATGTTAAATCTTGATAGATTAAGTCCAAAAATATAGATTAGGAGAGACAGGAATCTGTGTATATTACATAAATTTTGTTTGCAACTCTGTCTTCAGGACATATGGTGTGTCCACTACCCAGATTTGAGAGCCTATACGTGTATTTCAAAAGGACACCAATCACTTTCTAGATTGGATATGTTTTTGATATCAGATGCACTTTCTGGATTGGATCTGGAAACTGATATCAAAGATATCACAATCTCAGATCATGCCATTATCTCATTAGAATTCAGGTCTAGCGTACTCCAACCCTGTTATCTAAATAGTTTCTTTTTCCATAAATATCTGTTGAACAATGTAAAATTTCAAATTTGGCTTATAAACAAATGGAGAGGATTCTATCATTTTAATTCTGCATACCTAGAAAAGGTTGAAACTTTTTGGTACACTGTGAAGGCAGTACTACGGGGCGATATTAGAGCGTACTTTTGCCAACTGAAGAAAACAATTAGCCTTAAGGAAACACAATTTTCTAATAACGTTAAAAATATTTATAACGCATACGTAGCTAATCAAACTAAGGCATTATGGTCGAAATACGCTAACGCTAAAACAGTAAGAGATATCTTTTTAAAACAAAAATCAGCCCAAGATGATCTAAGACAAAGAGTGTTATATGGGGGTCACGAAGGTAGATCGGCAAAATATTTAGCTAAGATTACTAAGGTTACAAGTAGGAATGTTATTACCTCTATCATAAGCGGCAAAGATAGATTCACAAATAATTTGGATATTAAAAAGGTTTTCTTTAAGTTTTTCCAAGATCTTTACAAAGCTGACACTCTATCGCTGGACAAGAAAGATACATTTTGGGGTAACATATCATTACCTAAACTTCCCTCAGATATCATGCAAGAGTTAAATAGCCCAATTTCCCTACAAGAAATTCTAGATGGGATTCAAGTAGCTAAATTAAATAAAGCACCTGGACCTGATTCTCGACCGTCCGAATTTTATAGAATTCTGCAGGAGCAAATTGCTCCTATACTTCCTAAACTATTTAATTGTTATTATGCTAATAATGGCAAGTGTTCACCTTACTTTGCAGCTTCTAATATTACACTTATTCTTAAAAAAATAAAGAGCCTGAATCACCGGCCTCCTATATACCAATTTCATTATTGAATTGTGATTACAAACTCCTTACCTCCATTATGACCAATAGGCTTAAACCTCATCTAAACAAAAAAATTAATGAGAACCAGGCAGGCTTTATGGTAGGTAGAAATCCTGTAAAAAACATGCGCAAAGTAATGTTAACACTAGATTTTTTTTGCAATAAATTTAAATATGCTAAAAGTAAAAGTACAATTGACTTGGCTATATTAACATTAGATGCTGAGAAAGCATTCAATTATATTAGTTGGGATCACCTTTTTTCCACTCTGGAACAATTTGATTTTACAGGTCAGTTAAATAATTGCATTTGACTGATATACAGTAACCCAACATCTGCGATTATTGTTAATGGTTCAATCGCTGATCGCCTAAGCCTACAAAGGGGTACCAGACAAGGTTGCCCAATTTCCCCGCTGCTTTTTAACCTTTAACTGGAACCTCTTGCGATTCTTCTTCGCCAAAATTTAAATGGTATTCAAATAGGTGGACAAAGATTTGTACTATCATTGTATGCAGACGATTTTCTTTTATACCTGTAATCTTGGAGTGAGCCTCCCAAAATTGTTAGCTGATATTCAACTTTTCGGAGCTATCTCAGGTTACAAGATTAATTTATCTAAATCTGAACTTCTATCTCTTTATAAGTCAGATCAGAATAAAATTACTCATCCGTTTAGAGAGACATCCCAAATTAGTTACTTAGGAATAATTTTAAGTAATAACCCCCAAGATTGGTATAAGTTACATTTCCCAAAAGTCTTTAAAGACTGTAAAAAAAATTAGAGGACTGGATGCATCTGCCCATCTCTCTATCAGCCAGGGTCATGCTAGTTAAGGCTATCTTATTTCCTAAAATATTATATTCACTCCAAAATATCCCTCTATTTGTATATAAATCAGATATCCTTTCATTTAATAAACTTTGCACCAGGTTCATTTGGAAAGGTGCTAAAACGGGGATAGCAATAAGGCGCTTAATGAATCCAAGATCAGCAGCAGGTCTGACCTTTCCCAATCTAAGACATTATAACCTAGCAACCTTAACTAAAATAGCGTTAGATTGGATTACCAAAAGAGAACAGGTCTCTTTTTTACAATGTGAATCTAATTTAATAGCCCCTTTTGAACTGAAAGCAATTATACACTGCCCACTGATTAATCTACCATCCAATGTCATCAATTTAGTAATAGTTTTGGCCTGGCAAGAATAATGTCTAGAATGTCATATATCTCCATATGTATCTGAATTTTTATCGATTAGAGGGAATCCTAACTTTCTACCAGGTTACTCTAATATAATCTTTAGAGAATGGGAAAATAAAAGTCTAAAATCGATTAAACAATTTTTAAGATTTGATTTGTATGTGGAATCCTTCTCTAATATTCACCTTAAATTTGATCTACCCCAGAAAGATTTCTATGCATACCTGCAGTTACGCCACTATATTGTTGAAGCAAAATTACAATTTAAATTGGTCTTTGGGTAATTTAGCCTCCAAAATTAAATTATATTGAAATGGTATTTATACCATCTCTCTGTTATATGCTGTGCTGAATGCTCTCTCCATACATGATCAGTTAGAATACCTGCAAAGTAAATGGTGACAGTATTTCCCAAACATTACTATACAAGATATATTACATAGCTTCAAAGTATTAGAGAGTACATGGGGTTTGACAACATGGCAGGAGGCTCACTTAAAACTAATATTTGATATATGACACCACAGAAAATGCCAATATCGCAGATATCTTTCATTGCTTTTGGGCATGCCCAAAAATTGCCCAATTTTGGGGCGAAAATTGGTTACTGGATGAACACAGTACTGCAATTAGATTTTGCTATGGCCCCAATAAATGTGTTTTTCTTGGCTAAATATTTGGTTCGTCATATGAATTACAGTTTAATTAACATAATGGTTTTTATTGCTCGTAATCTTAAGGTCATGGAGATCATATAAAGCTCCCAATTTTGTAGAATTTAAAAATGCTCTTATCACCCAAAATACATTAGAGCAATCTTTGCTTCAAGATTCAAGTAGCTCCCAACTAGAGAACTACTTTATAAAGTGGATAGAGGTTATTAAAACTATGTCAATTATTGCACAAAGACAACTAGTTAAGCCTTTGTTACACTCAGAGTATGTACAACAAAATATATGCTGAACATCTCCACAGTAGTTGGTTGGGATAGACAAGATTGTTAGGATTAAGGTCCACTGTACAACATTGGTCGATCATAGTAGAATTGAGATATCAGGTTTACCTGGTTCCAGTTCCCCTTCTTTCTTTATTTTTCTTCTTTCTTTCCCCCTTTCTTCTCTCCTTCTCTTGATCATTTATGGGAATCAGATTTATAAATAACACTTAATTATATGAATAATTAATTGCTGATTTTATTCTAATATGTTGATATATTTCGAGTGTTACATATAAGAAATAATATGACATATACTATTTTTATTATTATGTAATCTTCTGTTTAAATTTAAATCATATAAACGTATTATCAACTGTTATTATGCTGAAATACCTAGGTATTGTACATAGGATCTAACATGATCTGTAATTTGTAACTTTTTGACAATTCTGCATTCTTATTTTTCTTTTGCTCATATTTTGAGAATTTTTATGTTAAGACTTTTGCAGATATATTAAAAAGTATTTATAAAAAAAAACAAAAAAAAAAACAAGGCATTTTCCTCCATACAACTGCCGCTCACTGGCTATTTTCTCTTTTTTAGACCATTCTCTGTAAACTCTAGATATTGTTGTGCGTACAAATCCCAGTAGATCAGCAGTTTTTGAAATACTCAGATCAGCCAGTCTGGCACTAACAACCATGCCACGTTCAAAGTCACTTAAATCCCCTTTCTTCTCCATTCTGATGCTCGGTTTGAACTTCAGCAAGTCGTCTTTACCACGTCTAGAAGCCTAAGGGGCATATTTATCAAGCTCCGTATGGAGCTTGATGCCCCGTGTTTCTGGCAAGCCTGCAGGGTCGCCAGAAACAGCAGTTATGAAGCAGCGGTCACAAAGACCGCTGCTTCATAACCTGTCTGCCTGCTCTGAGCAGGCGGACAGACATCGCCGGAAATCAACCTGATCGAGTACGATCGGGTTGATTGACACCCCCCTGCTGTTGGCCGCGAGTCTGCAGGGGGCGGCGTTGCACCAGCAGCTCTTGTGAGCTGCTGGTGCAATGCTGAATACGGCGAGCGTATTGCTTGCCGTATTCAGCGAGGTCTGGCGGACCTGATCCGCACTGTCAGATCAGGTCCGCCAGACTTTCATAAATAGGGGCCTAAATGCATTGAGTTGCTGCCATGTGGTTGTCTGATTAGCAATTTGTGTTACCAAGTAATTGAACAGGTGTACCTAATAAAGTGGCCGGTGAGTGTATATTCTACCAAAAAAAAAATCAGACATATATAGAAATATGTATTTATGAATAAATAGAACAAATTATTCTATGTAAAGAAAATTGGAATGTGAAACATTTGTTTGTTTTTTCCTCTTTTCATTTTATACTGACTACAACGGGGGAATACGTTAACCCAGCCACAATATTGTAACGCAGACTTTTTACTTGCCTTGCATTAGCGCACAAGTGAAAACTTTAACTTTCAACTTGTAATACCTGCAGTATTCGACACACGCATAAAACACAAGGGGGAGTGATAATAAGTGCTTTACTCGTAATCTAGGCCTAAGTAATACCTGCAGTATTCGACACACACATAAAACACGAGGGGGGGCAATAATAAGTGCTTTACTCGTAATCTAGCCCTAAGTAAGCAATGCTATGTTTGTATTACATGGACTAATCCCATGAAAGGAAGTGTAAAATTTCAATCACTTTTATTTACTTTAATGGATTATAGTAGATACTTTCCTTTTAATCTGATTAATGAATTGATTATCCAGAAAAATAAGGTTACAATTAAATAAGAATAATTTTGTAATTAAAACTCCCAAGATTTAATCTCCCTGTAAAATGTTCACTTAGGAAAATATAACAACTTTGCAGTATGAACTCATTATTTATTTTGCCTTCTCTTGCTCTCAGCTTCCTACACAGTGACTGGTTTGCTCACAGTACACACTCATTCACATCTCCTCCTAATTAGTCAGAGCAAAGGAGCACAGGAACCTGCATTCAACCTGACTTTTTACACCTTCATGCTCGGGGGTTGTGTTTAAAATCAGAACAAAGTTTGAAAAATAAATTGCAGGACCGTCAATGTGATAATGTGATTTTAAGGCTTGGATAGGATCATGGGGGACAGCCTATGATGCAAGGCTGGGATTGGATCATGGGGGACAGCCTATGATGCAAGGCTGGGATTGGATAATGGGGGACAGCCTATGATGCAAGGCTGAGATTGGATCATGGGGGACTGCCTATGATGCAAGGCTGGGATTGGATCATGGGGGACTGCCTATAATGCAAGGCTGGGATTGGATCATGGGGGACTGCATATGATGCAAGGCTGGGGTCGGATCATGGAGGACAGCTTATAATGCAAGGCTGGGATTGGATCATGGGGGACTGCCTATAATGCAAGGCTGGGATTGGATCATGGGGGACAGCCTATGATGCAAGGCTGGGATTGGATCATGTGGGACTGCTTATGATGCAAGGCACGCCCCCCAGTCTGATTATCCTTTTATTTAAAGTAGGAGGCTGCAGGACACCGAATAACATAGGATGTTCCATGCTGTCTTAAGTGCATTAAGTAGTTAAGGAACTGCTCTTGATTGATTGTAGTTAAAGGGACACTAAACCCAAATATTTTCTTTCATGGTTCAAGTAGAAAATACAATTTTTAACAGCATTCCATTTTACTTACTAATTTGCTTCATTCTTTAGATATCCGTTGTTGAAGAAATAGCAATGCACATCGTGAGCCAATCACATGAGGCATCTATGTGCAGCTACTGAGCCTATCTAGATATGCTTTTCAGCAAAGTATATCAAGAGAATGAAGCAAATTATATAATAGAAGTAAATTAAAAAGTTGTTTAAAATTACATGCTCTTTCTAAACCATGAAAGAAAAAAATTGGGTTTTATGTCCCTTTAATCTAAGAGCCAAACACCCTTTTTTGGTTCATTTAGCCACCAATCAGCAAGCACTACCCAGGTGCTCAACCAAAAATGGGCCAGCTCCTAAGCTTACAGTCCTTTTTAAATAAAGATACCAAGAGAACGAAGGCAAATTGATAATAGAAGTAAATTAGAAAGTTGCTTAAAATTGCTGCTCTATCTAAAACATGAAAGAAAAAATGTGGGTTTCATATCCCTTTAACATGGTTTAAGATTTTATAGCAGTGGCTAAAAAAAACAAGTCCAGTTTTGGTTCCTATGATACCTAGCAGATGCAGCTTGTGTTTTATGTTCACTAAGCATTCCAGGAATGTACGTAAGACAGTTTGTATTGGGTACTTTGTTTTTACATTAATCTCTTTAATGTGAGACAGAGTTTGTATAGTTTAATAGACATATATATCAAAGTCTTTAATTGCTACATAAAGAGGAACATTATCCAAATTAAAATTGATTATTTTTTTTAAACATTAACAAATAGATCTTCCCTAGTTAGACTACACCTTTTTCATAAACATCCTTAATGTTGTGTTTCATATAGATCAGAGAATGGTAGATTTTTTTTTTCAAAGTCTTTCTTATAGCTGTTGGCTGTCGAAAGTCTGCATCTTTGCACTGGGAGCCAAAGTTTGGAGCTCAGCTATTCTTGCAGCCTGAAACAGACCAGTGATGTCTTCTTTGTGACAGCTTTATTGCGTGCTTTAGTTTAGAGTCAGGGGCGTATTAAGGCATAGGCCAACGAGGCCGGTGCCTAAGGCAGCAGATTTTTAAAGGGCAGCAGATTTTTTAGTCCCTAGGGCCACTCTACTGAACTCAGGGCTGGGTGACTAAATCAACCAATTACAAATTACTTAAATGGCTGGCCGGGCTATTGCTATCCTATGGGATTGTATGTGGGTGCGCATGACGTGGTGACAGTGGAGGCGGAGCACACTTGCGCAGCCTGGCCTGGACTGAGAGGGAATGCGGTATTCTTCTTGGCTCCACCGCGTGATTGAGACTCACACAGACTACGCAGTGCAGTGTGCACTACAACGTGACCACTGTGAAACAGCATATGCCTTTCTCCCTTCAATACATCTTCATTAGGCATTAAATTACATATTTATACAAGCAAATATTTTGCTTAAATAACTGTCAATCACCAAAGAAGATGTTTAAGGTTGAACAACTACCTACTGACAAACTATCATACAGTGAAGGATATTTTTTTCTGATAGAAACACTTTAATCATCTGACTTGCAAAATAATGTCTTAATATATATATATATATATATATATATATATATATATATATATATATATATACACATATATATATGTGTGTGTGTGTGTGTGACCAGAGTGAATGCAAGCCCTGGTGAACATCTACTTAAAAAGACATTTTTTTTTAAAAAGATTTTTACACCCTGCCCCCAAAATATTATGTCTAAAAAAAGGCCTTAAACTTGGGGTGGGGGGCAGCAGAATTTTGAGTGCCTAGGGCAGCACAAAACCTAAATACGCCCCTGTTTAGAGTGAATGATACAGAGAGGTAGTTTTATGTTTTGTAGTGGCTGTATTTCTATATTATCATGCGTGGCATTTTGTATATATGTTAGGTAACTTTTAAACTGTGTATGAAAACTGCAAACATGTTAACCTTTTCTATAAAATGCACAATACAGCTGTGAAACAACCTGGCAACATCACTGATCTTTGAATGTTCATCACTTAGGTCAACGAGTATAAGAATACATGAACGCCAAGATGACGCTGTCCAGTATTAAAATGCAGATCTTCACCAACATGCACCTGTAAAGGGTTAAAATAAGAGGATGGATTGTCTGAGATCTATAGGCCCTGATGAAACACAATAGCACAATAGGCTCTGAAGAAACACAACTGCTGTGTCCAGCAGTTTAATGTCCCTTTAAATGCAATGATTTAATTAGATAGCTCAGCATGCTAAGGCACTGTGGCTGAGCTCTATAGCAACCCAAGGGTTGCAGGTTCGATCCCCGGCAAGGTCCACTTAACCTTTCATCGTTCCGAGGTAGATAAAATGAGAAGCGCCTTGAGACCCTTACGGGTGAATAGCCGCGCTTTACAAGTACCAATACATACATACATAATTAAAAAAACTGCAAATACAATTATATGTATAATACAGCATTTATTAAACTACATCAGAACATAACATTTATTAAGCATTTACGGTCTGCTACATCTATTAAAAACATTTTCGTATTAAGGTTAGGGGGCCCATTTATCAAGCTCCGGATGGAGCTTGAAGCCCTGTGTTTCTGGCGAGCCTAAAGACCGCTGCTCCATAACCTGTCCGTCTGCTCTGAGCAGGCGGACAGACATTGCCGCAATTCAACCTGATTGAGTACGATTGGGTTGATGAACACTCCCCTGCTCGCGGCCGATTGGCCGCGAATCTGCAGGCAGCGGCGTTGCACCAGCAGCTCACAAGAGCTCCTGATGCAATGCTGAATACGGAGAGCGTATGGCTCTCCGCATTCAGCGAGGTCTGTCGGACCTGATCTGCACTGTCGGATCAGGTCCGACAGACCTTTGTTAAATAGGCCGCTTAGTGTCTTATGAGTCTATTCATTAGTGTATCAAAATAACATCAGTTTTAAATATCTGTAAAAGAACAGTGTTTATAAATAATTGAGGGCATGATCATAAAAGCATTAGTCATGTCTTTATTTTCTGTAAGTGCAATTTATTTTGCTCTGCAAACATATAGGTTGGCATAAAATAGTAATATTTGAGAAACAGCCTTGTAATTTATTAATTACTGCTTATCTAATGTTGATATATTTTTACGAATAAAATAATCGCTATACATTTAGTGCACATATACATCACATAGATGCATGAAAGTGACATAAAACATTAAATAAATGTTAGATACGATGATGTATTTGAAGCAATGATTAGTACGAAAATAATACAAAAATGCATTTTGTTAATTCATATTAGTTGTAAATATTGAAAAAGTAAGTGTAAAGTTTCAGTGTCCATGAAGCAATGGGTGCCATCATGTTGTAACCTAGGCTTCACTTTCTGATGAGGTCAATCGGGGACAGTGACTAGAGTGTGCAACCAATGACTGTGTCTAATATAGCACTGTTCAGTTTGATGTCTGCATTCCAATTTTTAAAAGAAGGCCTACAATCAGCGATAGGCACGTACCAAGACTGTGGTGGACATTTTCCAAAGTACAGACCTTAGTGAAGGACACTGAGGTATATTTCAAATTAAAAGAGAAAAACAGTTAGAGACCAGCGCAAATATGACCTGATACAGACACTTATATTCAAGGAAGATTCCCAATATAACCTCCAACCAAAAATGACAAAGAATAAAGAAAGATATAAGTACGCAAAATTAATGCTGAAGTAAACAGGGAAAAAGGGGGGGATATCAGTTATTTGATTGTTAAAAAACCAGACTCGAAAAAAAAATATATCCAAAAAATAGAGCTAAAATAGCTCTAATTTCACTTCAAAGGCTAGTTATGTTTTCACACTTTTGGGGTGATGTTTTCACTTTAAAACATTTATATGAAATATGTGATTAAAACCATGAAATAAAACACATGTGAGTGAAAGTTTTAAAATCACAATTTATAATTCTCAAAAAACACAGATTAAAAAAACAGATATTCCTAACAAATAATTCAATATATATCTCTAATGTTTATTATTTAAAATCAGATCTACTATGGACCGGTCCTCATTACTAAACCTATTACACAAAAAAAATTATAAAGGCAATTAAAAAGTAGTAATTTGATACAAATGATCAGACAAATATACTAAAATAAAAAGTTGCTATTTGATATAGATGGAAACTCTGTAGACAGGCTCCCGAAATTGTATCCAAAATTGAAAATCCTTCACAAGCTTTCCATGAAACAGAGTATGCAATGGCGGTCTTCTGATTTCTCCCAATTTGTTTGGAATGGCGTCTAAGTGGAAGACAGAAATATCCACTTGAGATAGATGTTTAGAATAATTCAAACAAACAAATATCGGTACTTACACATTAGTACCGAAAAATCAGCGCCGCGCCCGACTCTCCTCAGGAAAGGGATCCCGTTGTGTGCTGATTCTTACACAGGCTCCTCTCACAGCCTCGGTCGACAGCCGACTAAACGGAATAACCCAGGGAGATGGTCAGAAAGGCGCCAAAGGAAACACCTGTAGAGGTGAACAGAAACCTGCAAAATAATTCTTTAAGTCCCTAATTCAACTGGTGACCAGTAAGTCATGAAAGGTACAAAACAGCTCATGTTGTTTTGTTTTTTCGAGTCTGGTTTTTTAACAATCAAATAACTGATATCCCCCCTTTTTCCCTGTTTACTTCAGCATTAATTTTGCGCACTTATATCTTTCTTTATTCATATTTCAAATTAAAGACATCAAAAAACACTCTCTTTACCGGGTAGTGGATGCATCGTGGAAAAAACATCTAGCAGAAGTGGTAGAGACAGTGAAGGTGTTTAAACATGCATGGGATAGGCATAAGGCTATGCTAGATCAGTCAGTCTCTCTCTCTCTCTCTCTCTCTCTCTCTCACACACACACTTGATTGCACACTCGGTATCACACACACCCTCACAGCCTGACACCCACACCCCCTTACACACTATCACACACATACCTTCATAGTCTCTCTCTCTCACACACACACACACACTTGATTGCATACTCGGTACCTCACAGTCTGACACCCACACCCCCTTAAACGCTATCACACACATAACTTCATAGTCTCACACACACACACACACTTAATTGCACACTTGGTATCACACACACACCCTCACAGTCTGACACCCACACCCCCTTACACACTATCACACACATACCTTCATAGTCTCTCTCACACACACACTATCACACACATACCTTCATAGTCTCTCTCACACACACACACACTATCACACACATACCTTCATAGTCTCTCTCACACACACACACTATCACACACATACCTTCTTAGTCTCTCTCTCACAGACACACACACACACACACAAACACACACATTTGATTACACACTATTGATTGCACACTATCACCCACACACACACCCTCACAGTCTCATACACACACACACTCTTACACATACCTTTAGTCACACACATACAGTTTTGCAGTCTCACACTGTCACACACACACCCTCACAGTCTCATACACACACACACACACACACACACACACTCTTACACATACCTTTAGTCACAAACATACATTTTTGCAGTCTCACACTGTCACACACACACCCTCACAGTCTCATACACACACACACTCTTACACATACCTTTAGTCACACACATACACTTTTGCAGTCTCACACTGTCACACATATACTCTCACAGTCTCACACTCTGTCACACTCTTTTGCACACTGTCACACACACTGTCTCACAGCCTCAACCTTTCATACACACTCTTGCACACTATCACACACACTCACAGTCTCACACTGTGTCCTCCCTCCACACCGCAAAATGGTTGGCGGACACTGCAAGGGCTCGTCACAGACACCAGTGTCCGTGTATGGACACCTTGCCTATCCCTGCCTACAATTGTCTGAATTAAATTACAAGAAAAAAGGAACAACATAAATAATGAAAGTATATTGCAAAGATTGTTTATTACATACAACTAAGAGCCAGATTATGAGTGGAGCGCAGACGTTTACAGGTAAGTGATATCGGGTTTTCGTGATCGTTTGCGAGCAGGTTAAATTGAGCTGGTATTACAAGTTGAAAGTAAACGCAATCACTTGAGCGCAATTCAAGTTAACACCAGTCGGGTTAGCGTGCCCTCAGAGTTCTGGTTAACTGTTTCGCAAATCAAAAAAGTGTCACAAAACGCTTCAAAAATACATTACAAAGTACGTTACACTCATTATAGCAACATCTAATAAAAATTATTTATAAAAAATACTGAACACAAAAGTTTTATGTGCTCAAAGATATGAGGTCTCAGGTGTTAGAAAAAAAGGCAGGCAAAGGGCTTTACCATTGAGATACATACATATACTTCTCTAAAGATGGATATGTATGCATTTATATATGTCTGTATATGTGTACATATGTATTTATATGTGTATATATGTATTTACAGACATACATACAAATATAAACACATAAATACATATGAATACATATACAGACAAATATATAAGTGCATTGGAGCCCTTTTCAGTTAAGTAGATAAAAAATGTTAAAGCATATTTATGCAATATTCATATCTAATAAAGTGTTATAATTTGTATATACTGTAAATATTTCACATTCCAATGTTCTTAACATTTTATTTTATTATTATTATTATTATACTTTATTTATGAAGCGCCAACATATTCCGCAGCACTGTCCATGGATACAATTCATTTAAATAAAACAATACAAGACTTGTAAGAGACAGGACAAAATTTACACATACAGGAGGGATTGAGGGCCCTATTCCCGTGGGAACTTACAATCTAGAAGGGTAGGAGGTTGAGAAACAGGAGGTGAGGACTGCAAGATTGGGAAAGATGTTAATACAGAGTTAGATGAGGGAAATGTTAGGTAAGTGAAATTAATTTGTTATTGAGTTGGGTGGTAGGCTTCCCTGAACAGAAAAGTCTTCAGGGAACATTTAAAGGAAGACAGATTAGGGCAAAGTCTGACAGCACAGGGGAGAGTATTCCAGAGGGTAGGTGCTGCACGACAGAAGTCCTGCAGTCTAGCATGAGAGGAGGTGATAGTTGTGGATGCAAGGAGCAGGTCATTGTTGGATCTTAGTGGAAGGGCTGGAGTATACTTGTGTATTAGAGAGGATAGGTAGAGGGGAGTGGCGTTGGTGAGAGCTTTGTATGTAAGGGTGAGAATTTTTAATTTAATTCTGCTGTGAATGGGGAGCCAATGAAGAGACTCGCAGAGAGGTGCAGCAGATACAGATCGACGGGAAAGGTGGATCAGCCTGGTAGAGGCATTTATGATGGATTGAAAGGGGGAGAGGTGGGAAAGAGGAAGGCCAGCGAGTAGGTTATTGCAGTAGTCAAGTCGGGAGATAACAAGGGAGTGGATTATTTGCTTTGTGGTGTCAGCGCTCAGAAAAGGGCGAATTTTGGAAATATTGCGTAGATGGTTGCGGCAGTATGTAGAAAGCAATTGGATATGGGGGACAAAGGATAGATTTGACTCAAGTGTGACTCTGAGGCAGCGGACTTGGGGCAATGGGGAAATGGTGATGCCGTCAACAGGGATAGAGAAGTCAGATGTTGGCGTAGAGCTTGAGGGGGGATAAGAAGGAGCTTAGTCTTGGACATGTTAATCTTTAGGTGGTGAGAGGCCATCCAGGAAGAAATACCAGATAAGCAGTCGCTGACATGAGAAAGGACAGAGGGAGAGAGAGCAGGGGTGGAGAGGTAGATCTGGGTGTCATCAGCATAGAGGTGATATTTGAAGCCATAATTGTTGATAAGTTTACCCAGCGAAGAAGTATAGATGGAGAAGAGTAGAGGACCCAGAACAGATCCTTGAGGTACTCCAACAGATAGAGGCATAGGAGAGGAGGAGTCGCCAGCAAATGACACAGAAAAAGACCTGTGAGAAAGATAGGAGTGAATCCAGGAAAGAGCTGTGTCACAGAGGCCAAAAGAGCTAAGGGTCTGTAGGAGGAGGGGGTGGTCAACTGTGTCGAAGGCAGCTGAGAGGTTGAGTAAGATGAGTATAGAGTAGTGGCCAATATTTTTTACAGAGAGAAGATCGTTTGTAACTTTGGTAATGGCAGCCACAGTTGAGTGTTTTAGGCGGAATCCGGATTGCAGTGGGTCAAGCAAGGAGTTGGCAGGTTAGGCGATTGTAAACTAGTTTTTCAAGGAGTTTTGATGTTAGTGGAAGCAGTGATATGGGGCGGTAGCTTTCAGGAGAATTAGGGTCGAGGGAGGGTTTTTTGAGTATGGAAGTGACTTTTGAGTGTTTGAAAGAAGATGGGAATGAGCCGGTAAAGAGAGATAGGTTGAAGATGTGGATAGGAGCAGGAGTGAGGGTGGAAGATAGGGAGGGTATTAGATGGGAAGGGATAGGGTCGAGTGGGCAGGTAGTGAGGCGTGTGGAAGATAGTAAGGAAGAAACTTCATTCTCAGTGGCTGGATGGAAGATAGAGAGGGTGGCAGAGCGAGTAATTGGGCCTGTTGTTGGAATATTGCAGGTTGGTGTTGGGATGTTGCTTCGGATAGTATGTGTTTTGTTTAAAAAGTAGTCTGCCAGGGCTTGAGCACTAAAGACAGACGGGGGTGGGGGAGCAGGCGGGTAAAGGAGAGAGTTAAAGGTGGAAAAGAGTTGTTTAGGGTTTGAGAAAAGAGTAGATATGAGAGAAGAGAAGTAGGTTTTCTTGGCTAAGTGAAGGGCAGAAGTGTATGAACGAAGAATAAACTTATAGTGTATGAAATCAGGTTCAGAGTGAGTTTTCCTCCAGACACACTCAGCAGTACGAGAGCATTTTTGCAGATAGCGTGTTTGCTGAGCATGCCAGGGCTGTGACTGACTGCGTGGTGTTTTGTGCAGCTGGGGAGGGGCAAGTGTGTCTAGTGCAGAGGAGAGGGTTTTGTTATAGTGGGCTGTAGCAAGATCAGGGCAGGTTGTAGTGAAAGTGTAAGGGAGGAGATTTTGAATGATTTTTTAAAATTGGAGTGGGTAACATAGCAGAATATGTTCTAAGTATTTGTAAATAGATATTCCTATACATATATCTGTATATATCTATACCTATGTATAATCATCTATATACAGTATATAGTTATAGATATACGTATATTGTTAAACATTACCATTATATATATATAGAAATATATTTTATGAACAAATTCGTGCAGAACATTGGAATGTAAAATTTTCATGTTATGTTGAGTTAGCATACATGAGAAAATGCGATTGGGATTGCGCGCGATTAGGGTGTTTTTTCCACATTTTCTTTTCTCCATTGATTTCTATAGGGGAATAGATTATCGCACGCACAATATTGTAAATTCAGCTTTTTGCACGCGTCGGATTTGCACGATAACTTTTTACTTTCAACTCGTAATATTAAAAAAAAAGTTTACTTCTAGTGCAATTAGCGCTCTAGCAAAAGTGCTAAATAGCACTCCACTAGTAATCTTGCCCTAAATGTGTTTTATTAAACTAAGCATTCCTTCTGGCCATGAGAACCTAATCAGTGTAGTGTTTTTTACAAAAGTGATGGTAAACTCTCCCTGTTCAAATCAGCCAATAGAATTTAAGCAGCTCTCATCCTATTGACTGATTTGAATTTTTCAGCCAATAGGAATACAACGGTAGCCCAATATAAAAGGGGTACCTTGCATTCAATCCTCAGTGTGCGGCGACGATCGTACAAAGAGTATCCTCCACGCTGGATGGCTCCGTGGTTCCTGGTCCTATTCCACGGTCACCTCTGTTCCACGCCGCATTCGTCCTGGATGAAGATAGAAGAGGTCCCTGCGCTGGATGAAGATATCACCGCCTGGAAGAAGATCTTCTCCTCCAGACTTCAGGAACAGTGAGTAGGTTAGACTTAGGGTTTTTTTTAGATGGGTGGTTTATTATGGGCTTTTTTATTTTAATGGGCAGTAAAAGCTAAATGTCCCTTTAAGGGCAATGCCCATACAAATTCCCCTTTAAGGGCAATGGGTAGCTTAGTTTTTTTATTTTGGGGGGTTGGTTAGGTGGGGCGGTTTTACTGTTAAGGGGGACTTTTTATGTAAAAGAGCTGTTTAACTTAGGGCAATGCCCTAAAGCACATTATACAGTTGAAAAAGGCAATATTACTGTCAGTGTGCACAGCTTCTGTCACAGGATGTGAGAATACCTGAGCTCCAAGATGGCAGCCCTAGTACAAAGAGGCGGAGCTTCAGTATCTTGCACTTTTAAGCTATTAAAACAGGAGAAGGGATTTGAAAAGTGCTAGAGGTTCATGTTAATGGTGGAGTGGCTTGAGGAGAAGTTGTAGAGCAACAATAGTCTCTTGGTTGGGGAGAATAGCATTACAAGAAGACATAATAGACCAGGTGGGATATATATTGTGAATTCACACTGGACTAAGCTTCCAATCGAGGTGTAGACCTATTTCAGGTGATGCCCAGAGTCAGGGGATAATATAATGTAAATTATATAAGGGTGAGGTTAGCGATTACTCCAACATATGTGAGAGAGGTGCATAAAAAATAAATAGCAAACAAATCCAAACCTGTCTCTCATATTTGTACTTTCTTTAGAAGTATGAAACACAGAGGAGCATTAAAACAACTAAAAAACAAATAAGAAAACAAAAAAGACACGAAGAGTAAAGGAAGAAGGATTAGTACACATGTGAGGGGAATCATAAGAGGGCATAAAAATATATAATATCCAAGAAGCATTGACCTAAGAATGTGCGCCAAATAAAATAAAAAAAATGAAATAGCAACATAAGGATTAACAAACAAACAAAGGGTACTGCTATGTGCATGCTCCTGATACCATGACTTGCTCATTTAAAGTAAGCACCATTTGCATTTAAAAAAGTAAAAAAACATTAAAACAAGTTAGAGGAGTGTAGGTACATATGGATAAGTCCACAACCATGAATGTATGTGTGACCTCATTGTTTCAAATGCTGGATTAGACAATGTATCTTTCCAGTTGGGGGACAACAACAGGCCCTTCTACATACTAAGCAGCTCATAAGTTATGTGGGGAGATGTTACTACTTTTATTCACAGGTTTTGCTAAGACTGTGGGGTTGATTAAAATCTTTTAGAAAAGTCTACAATAATCCCCCATATACTTAAATGAAGACATTTGTAGAAAAAACATTAGATTAAGTTTTCTCAAAATTTTGAGGGGGAACCGCATGGGGAGGAGCTAGCAGCAACCTGAACGCTAGCACTCTGCTCTACTGAGAAGGGCAATATCGATCACCCCCCACCTGTGCTTATCCTTTGCCAGAGAGAATATATCTGGTCTGGATGCTTTTTTGCAGACGCCGGCTCCTCAATTGCAGACTGACTCAGGCACAGAGTCACGACAACAGGCGGCGTTCCTGCACATATCTACCTTGTTTCAAGACATACAAGAAGCTCCATGGAAACTGCTCAAGATCACGGCCAGGAAAGGAGGGGAGACAGGGTTGCTGTCTTTGAGGCGGAGATCACGGAGGTGTTCGAGATCGGCGGCCTCTCTACTTACCGCGACTGGTAATCTCCCTCTCCAGAAGAGCCAAGGTCTGATAGGACAACAGGTTACCCCAGACAATACCGCATGCTGGAGGCGTGTATCTGCCCAACCACAAACTGGAACAGCTGAAGATCACAGTCAGGCTTGGCGGTGTGAGGACGCTGGAGCCGAGCTGGTACGACGGCACTCTGCTGCAGGAAGTGCCATATGAGGGAGGCGTGTATCGGTGAACCCGAGAACCGGAACAGCTGGGGATCACAGTGAGACCTGGAGGAGAGTGGACGCTCGAGCAGAGCTGGTATCAGGGGCAAGGTCTCCGCTGCCACGGATTGGTAAGATCTCCTATCTACTTAATCTAAGCTGGGGGTTACGCCAATAACTGCCGCTCACTATACATTTGGCTTTTAAATATTCCCCTCAAAAACTGTTGCAAAAGCTGGATACAGCGAGGCTAAAGGGGCTTACTTTACTTAAAAGCTAAGGACAAACAATACCCCTCATATTGCAGTAATAAATCCTTTTTTTCCAATAACAAAGTACCCAGGTGTGGGTGGAAGCAGTATCCCCATACACATTTGATCAACTAGGACTGTCTTATAGAGGTTCTTGGGGACAGTCGCTTTACTCGGACATACCAGAGAAAAACTCTCCTGATCTAAAATCTGGCAAGATCAAAGAGGCTTTCTTGAAGCAAGAAAGGGACTGTCGAAAGTAATAAAAGACTATTTGACACCCACACTTGGGTTTGCTTGATTATACAATTGAGCTTGTGGGTCCAATGTGTTTATAAGATGGCATATAATTAAGAGATAAGGGCTTTAGAAGGTATTGGCACCTACAAGTTTTGAAGGTACTGCATAATTTGGCAGAACTAGATCTGGGTAATAGATAAAACTTAACTTTTAACTTGCTGAATAAGCTATTGGTTAGATTGTTTAAATGCTAGGATTTGTATAAAAGGACCATAAGAATCAATATCCTGCGTAGAAAGTGCTCTGTTAGATAACTAGATAACCAATTGTTTCTCTTGCTCAATTTGTTTGATAAGCTTGTTCAACTGTAGGAGGAAGTCTTTCCTCTAAGTGTGTTGTATCCCTTATATCCTTTGCCTATCAGGGGCTCAGGTTAAAAGCTCTTCTTTGGTTAAAATCCCTACATAGGGAAAAGGAGATTTGCAAGGTAGCAAAGGCTGGTTAAAAGGTTGAAGTAATTGGTTCTGAGTATGTTAACCCTTTAATTGCATTGCACTGTATGCTTCTCCTCTTCATTCTATAGAGATTAAGATTTTCTAGGCAGAGTGACTATTTTGTTTATTTTTTTTTGGAATTAGAAGATTGAGATCAACATAATCTCTGGAGGTGGTATGCATATGTTCACCTGTTTTTTTCTTTTTTACACTTTCTGAGGGGCTCATTATTGCGCTCCCAGAATCTGTTGAAAACCTAGAAGGTACTGTTCTCACAATTTTTTTTCACTAGATGTAAGTATAGACTAAGTGTCTACAACACTATATTTGTTTTTCTGTTTTGAATACACAATTTTGTATTTGTTTTTTAAAAAAAAAAGAAAAAAAAGATAGGTCTTTCTTGAACAGCACACACATTTCAAGTTTGACCCCAACAAGATTAGCCTGCTAGACTTGTGGTAGGTTTTGTAACACATATACACTGTTTTCTTAGTGGTTCTATCCTAATCGGATATAGATTTAAATTCACTTAAAGGGACCCAAAGACTAAAATAAATTGACACATCTTGATTGTATCTTTAGCAGGGTCTGGCGCAATTTTTGTCACCCACTTACTTAATACATGGAAAGATTTATTTCACACACTAAATCCACCTCACCTAGCATGCCACCCAAATCAAGAGACAAAAAGCTCAAACCAAATGAGAGTAGCTCAGAGATATATAATCAGAATGATATAGGGGCGAGTGGTCCAGATAACTCTCTACTAATTCAACAGATCTCAGAATTAGTTATGCCACAATTTGAAGCTTTAAAGTTAGAAATGGTAACTGTCACAAATGAAATAAAACAGTTTTAAACTTGTATGAATGAAGTAGAGTCTAGAGTATCAGATGTAGAAGATAGACTAGCAACACAAGACCAGATGGTCAATGCACATGATATTAAACTTTCTGTGTTACAAGCTAAAATCAAGGAATTAGAGGATAGAGTGAGGCGCAACAACCTGAGGGTTGTGGGGCTGCCGCAAACTGCAGAGTACCATGATTTGATAAATTTTGCAGCCACGCAGCTCCCAAAACTAGTAGGTAGCAATGTAGAGAACGTAAGGTTAAAGATTGAGAGAGCACATAGACTAGGCCAACCCAGAAGGAATCTAGAGGGACAGTCAAGACCTAGAGTTGTTATTATCAAATTCTTGAATTACCAAGATAAATTCCACATTCTCAGACTATATCGTAAGAACAACAACATTATGATAGGACCTAACAAAATTTTATTATTCCAGGATTTTTCGCTGGAGACCCAGAGTAAGCATAGGGAAATGGCCCCATTCTGTTCCCAATTGATTAAAGCCAATCAAAAGGCAAGATTAGTATACCCTGCGAAGGTGATATTGGAGAAAGATGGTGAATCTCACAGCTTTACAAAGCTTGATGAGATCAAGACATTCTGTCAGAGTATAGAATTATAATTAAGGTATTTTAACTAGGAGAATGAGCCCCAAAAGGGAACTAAATGGCGGTTTTAGATGTGATGGAGATAAACACGATTAAGTCAGCTGGTTATTTGAGTAGGAACCTAACTATAAAGAATCTAGAAGGGTGGAAAGGTGGAGAGGAGGGATCATGTGTGGTGAGGGAAGGGGGGGATTCTTTTAAATCTCCTTCTTCTTTTTTTTTCTTTCTTTTTCTTGGTTAATATACTCTTAGTAATTTTTTTTTCTTCTTCCCCCACCCCCCAGTAGCCTAAATGGTTAAGCTAAAATTATTATCTTGGAATATTGGAGGGATCTCATCCCCACGTAAAAGGAAGTTGGCTATTAGACATCTTGGACTCCAAAATCCCGATATAGTCTTTGTCCAGGAGACCCATCTTAGACCTAAGGAGGCTATTAAACTTAAAAGTAAATGGGTGGGGGAGGTACTGTTCACCCCATATGACAAATCTAAGAGAGGTTTAGCAATATTAATACGTAAGCAATTGGACTATAAAATTATAACTGCAGAAAATGACTTGAATGGGAGGTATCAAATTTTGGAGATGGAAGTAAATGGTGTTATCTTCATTTTCTGGAATGTATATGGTCCCAATGGGATAGATAAAAGTTTTTGGGAAGAATTAAGACTGAAACTGTTTTTGCATTCCGGGAAAAATGTGATAGTTGTCGGTGATTTCAATCTGGCTTTTTCTCAGGTTTTTAGACAGATCAAAGACAAGGAGTGTGCCAAGGAAAGCTAGGGGAGCAGATATTCTTCAAAGGTTTACTAAGAGTTTGTTATTACAAGATATATGGCGGGTACAGAACCCAGATCGTTGGGAGTATACATGTGCCTCTTGGGCACATGCCTCTTTCTCAAGGATCGATTACTTTTTAATTACAAAGCATATGCTGAAAATGAAAATGCGGGCTGACATCCATGATATTGTGATTTCCGATCACGCTATTATCTCTCTAGAGTTAGGTTTAAGCGATAAAGCATTTGCAGCAAACAAGTTTTTTCCCCCCAATATCTTTATAATAATCCCCATTTTAAAAAATGGATTCAAAAGAGATGGTATCAATATATGGTTGATAACCAAGATTACTTAGACAGGCCAGAAATTTTCTGGGAAACTGCGAAAGCAGTTTTCAGAGGGGAAATCAAGGCGTATACAGTAAGAATGAGGGCGATTTGGAGGACAAGGGAGGAGCAATTAGCAAATACTATAAGCAACAATTTCAGGAGATACCTCATTGATCCTTCGCCTGAGCAATGGCATAAATATAAAGATAGCAAAGCTTTGTATGATCTTTTTTTGAAACAACACTCTGTATCAGAGGACTTAAAGCTGAAGGCCCTATATACCGGGGTGCATGGTGTTTCAGCTAAATATTTAGCAAGGATTGTCAAGATTAGACAGCATAAGAACTATATCTCAGCAGTCAAATTTAGAAATACTAGAGTAACCAATCCCTCAGCAATAAGAGCAGCCTTTTTTCAGACCTATCAAGAATTATACGCGGAGAAGCAGATCAATTCCCTCTCGAAACAACAGTTTTGGCAAGGGTTAACCTTGCCCCAAATTAAGAAAGAGGACCTTCAAGAATTGAATAAGCCTTTTACTGTCGAAGAAATCGCGAATGCCATCCAGAAGCTGAAGTTAGGGAAAGCCCCTGGGCCAGATTCCCTGCCGGCAGAGTTTTATAAACTACTCCTCGATCAGATCCCGTCGGCGCTAGTCAACTTATTTAACGATTATTGTATCGGGAATAAACCCCAATCTTCTTTGTTTGCGGCTTCTAATATAGTCTTAATCCCTAAGAAAGGCAAAGATCTAGAGCTAACTTCATCATATAGGCCCATTTCACTCTTGAACCAGGACTATAAGATCTTGACATATATTCTGGCTAGTAGACTGAAAACTCCTCTAGGAGACTTGGTACACCCAGACCAGACGGGCTTTATGACGGGCAGGAATCCCATTAAAAATCTTAGGAAAGTACAACTGGTCCTAGATTTCTTTTGGAACAAGGTAGAAAGACAAAGGGCCTCCCCTAAACCGGATCTCGCCATACTCACAATCGACGCCAAAAAGGCGTTCGATTCTATTATCTGGGATCACTTGCTAACAGTACTAGGAAAATTTGGTATAACTGGTTCCTTCCAACACTTTATCACACAACTATATAAGAACCCGATATCTACGATTATAGTGAATGGAGAACTGACTGAGAAGATTATACTTGGGCGGGGTACCCACCAGGGGTGCCCCTTATCCCCATTCCTTTTTAATCTATCTCTTGAACCGTTTGCAATTCTTTTAAGGCAAGAACTGCAGTGTATCCAGTTGGGAGGTCATAAGCTGGTTCTTTCTCTGTTTGCAGATGACCTTTTGCTTTTTCTTAGTAACTCAAGGATAGCTATCCCTCGGTTATTGGAATTATGCAATCTTTTCAGTTCCTTCTCAGGGTATAAAATTAACTACGAAAAATCAGAGATTATGTGGATACGTAAACCCCTAGGTCCCTGCATCCATCCATTTCTAGAATCCACAGATTACGTACCTAGGAATCATGTTAAGTAGGGACCCCAATAGATGGTACGAGCTCAACTTTAAACAGTGTAACAAGGGCCTGGTTCTGAAATTGCAGAACTGGGGCAACCTCCCTCTTTCTCTCACTGCTCGTATTATGCTAATTAAAGTGGTGCTTTTTCCCAAACTTTTATACTTTTTGCAGAATCTCCCGCTCCTGTTGTATAAGAAAGATTTAGTTACTCTTAATAGGGCATTTAATCAGTTTATATGGCAAGGTAAGAAACCACAGATTTCACTATTCAAATTAAAACTCCCTAAAGCATTCGGAGGTATGGCTTGTCCCAATCTGAAACTTTATAATTATGCTGCAGTAGCAAAATTTGCTCTAGACTGGATCACTGAAAAGGGCCTGATCTCGTTTTATGAGATGGAGTCTACATTGATAAAACCGTTTAGTCTGAAGGCGATCCTCCATCACACGGCAAGTAAACTTCCAGACCAATTATACCAGATGTTTACTTTTAAGTACATTGTACAAGCATGGCAGAAAATATGCAAGGAACTGGGAGTAGATTTTAGGAAATCAGAATTTCTACCTTTAATCGGTAACCCGAGTTTCCCAATAGCTTGTAAACCTTTGGTATTTGAGTTATGGGCTGAACGAGGAGTGAACTATGTAATTCAGATATGTGAAGGTGATAATTTGAGACTCTGATCGTTCGAGAACATCGCTCACCAGTTTTATCTTCCGAGGTCCAGTTTCTTTGCATATTTGCAAATCAGGCACTGGGTGGAGAAATTGAGACTAGATACAGGGGTGGGGATAGATAAAGCAAACACCTGAAACACATAATTACACAATATCGTGATGGGGTGAACTCTATCTCCCAATTATATCATGCTATTATGAGATCTTGGGGCCAGAATAACCTTGTAGATATTTCAACAAAATGGGCAAAAGAAAAGCTGAGAGTAGAGAGTGAGATTATAACACAGAGCATTTCTCTGGTAGCCAGGGCAACTTATATGCACACCTGGAAAGAATAGGAATTGTCCTAAGTGTAGCAAGGAATGTACAGATTATATACATTGTTTTTGGGCTTGTCCCAAAATATCCCAATTTTGGCAGAAGGTTAATTTTTGGGCCTCCAAGATAATGGGGACAAAGGTTAAATTGACGTTATACCAGGTATTGTTCCTATGTAAATATACTATTGCCCTCCCTAATAACAGACTTATCAATTTATTTATTCTGACGGCGCGTAATCTAATTTTAAGGAACTGGAGAAACCACAAAACACTCAAATTCACAGATTTTTTGAAAGAAGTCCAGTACCAAATGGTGCTGGAGCAGTGTAATACAAGATCTATTAATTCAAAACAAGTTTCTAGATTCTTTAGCAAATGGAAGATCTATATTATTTCACTCCCTATGGAGTTGCAAAAACAGGCGGTGCTACACTAGAAATACTCTCCCTGGCTACAACACCAAATAGAACATGGTTTGCTCCCTAGATTATGGCTGTGTAATCAATAGAGGAGTGGTGGTGGGGGGGGGGGTGGCTTGTTTTTTTTTTGTTTTTTTCTTCTTTTCCCCCCTTCTCCCTCCTATTTGATCCTGATGTCCATTAGTTCTTTAGTAGAGGTTCGTGACAATTGAACTTGTATAAGGAACAATGGGAATTCCGTACTTGTCTATAACGAGGGAGTTGTAGAAGAGAAGTAACTATTAGACATATTTTCCTGACATAGTCAGCAGGAGCTAGTGTTTAGCTTTTGAAACTCTCCCAAGTTAATCCATACCCTCAAAAATCTTAATGATACATACTAAGGAGGTTGAAGAATCTAGTGGTCTAGGGACCAGTCTATCCAGTCTGAATAGTAGATTGTATGTACTGATTATGGCAATAAGCTTAGAATTAGGAGAGGAGGATCCATTCTTTATTAGCATTTATGCAACCAAAGATATTTGTCTTTTTTTTTCTTTTTTTCTTCCTTTAAATTTATTATTTGCTTTGGATATAGATGAAACGGAATCTGAAAACAATTATGAATCCAGGATTATTGTTAATTTTATTTGATATGTAACAATGGAAATTTGAGATGTAATAGAATTGTACTGTATAGGAGCTGTGTCTCCTAACATTGTTGGTGTAATTTATCTTTATCAATAAAAGAAAAAAATTAAAAAAAAAAAAAAAGATTAAGTTTTCTAAGGAGTATGATCAACCCCTGTGTTTGTTTAATAAACAAATTTTAATTAATAGGCAATTATAGTGTTAAAATGACATGCTGTAATCTGTTAGAGCATGTCATTTTAACACTAGTGGCGCAGTAATGCTAAGTGACTAACCCCCATAAAGGGGTTAATCAGATATTGGAAGTCCCGCTCAGGACCCACAGAAAACTGCAGGTCCTGAGCGGAAACTGCTGCTGATCCAATCAGCATCACTAGTTGCACAGCTGAGTCATGCAACTATAACTGCTAATTGGATCAGTGGCAGTTGCCTCTTGGGACCTGCAGTATTTTGCGGATTGCAATTGGGACTTCACGCATGTATTTAACACCTTTGCAGAGGTTAAACACATTACATTACTGCATCAGGGGTGTTAAAATTACATTCTCTAACAGATAACAGCATATAATTTAAACACTATAATGGCCTTTTAAGCAGTGTTTGCTTATTAAAAAAACAAAAACAAAAAAACAGAGGTTGATCACAATCCTTTAGAAAAGTTTATCTAATGATTTTTCTACAAACTTCACCATTTTAGTCTATGGGGATTTTTGTAGACTTTTTAAAAAAAAATATTGTAACCAATCCCACAGTTTAAGTAATACACAAAACCCGTGAAAAAAAGTAGTAATGGTGCCCTCACATAAATTATGAGCGCCTTAATTTGTAGGAGAGCCTGTTGTTGTCCCCCCAACAATATGCATTTCCCAAGAAGAATACAAAAAAAATGTACTCTTTTTTTTATAATAAGCTTGACTAATTGTAACTAGTACTTCCTAAATACTGTAGATACATTTTCTTTACAGCTACCGAGCACCATCTAGTGGGCAAAAACTAGAAGACATGTTTTACACCCTAGTTTTTATAACATACTCATCACAAGCTAAAGGTGGCTACTTTAAATGCTGTAGATATGTAATCACATATGACAATTACTTATTTAAGTTACCATGACAAAACATGTGGTTACTTCTTCTTAATATTGAAGGTCTAAATCACCTGAGATGAGAAGTATAGCCCTTTTTGGTTGGCCAAATTGAGACATCATCGCTATAAAAAAAATATATATTAATAAATGACAATACTTGTTATTATTTTTCCAACTTAGCAAAAAATGACAGTCTTTATACTTGCATAGAAAACCATACCTTAAACCATTGATATGCCTTAACAAAGACAGAAGAGACCGGTGGACCTTTGATATAAAAGACCGTGACTTACAGGATACTAAGTAAGGCGTTTTTAAAATCTATTATTAATAGGATACTAGATATTAAAGGAGACTTACCAGAAAGAGATTTCAAATTTTCCCACAGCCCTAAGTTGGATTTATTGACAACCTGTACATCATTAGCTAAAGGCTTTGCTTAAAAAGTTACATATACAGTTAAGCCTTAAAGAATAATCTTATTGTAAATTACAAATGTTTTTAAATGTTAAAAGGACACAAGTCAACATTAAACTTTCTTGAATCAGAAATAGCACACAATTTTAAGAATTTTTCAGATTTACTTCCATTATCAAATTTTGCACAATCTTTTTATGCTGTCATGCTCCATTCCTGTACCTTTAATTAGTAGGCTGGCCCACTCTTTGACCTTTGCTTTATAAGGACCTCCTCTTCCTTATATAGTTGCTCAAATAATTTGCTAAATTGAAGCATATTGAGTTCTACGGAATCGCTATCACTCTGCCTGCTGTAATTTACTTTGAAAACTTGATTTGGGCTAACTTCTCTTTCCAAGTTTAGTGAGGAATCTCTCCTTTATTCCGGTGTTCTATTGAGAACTCCAATTCATCAAAAACTCCAATCTGACGTCACTTCTGGTGATTCCATACATCTGATTGGTTCGAGTCTCAGTGAGTTACAGGATTCACAACCAATCAATTGGGCACTGTAATCGCCTATCTTCACTATCTATTTTGCCACCGCCTGGGGGGGTTCAAGGGGGCAAAGGTATCCTATACTAAATTACAAAAGTAATCAGCTCTTTTACCAGCCCTTAAAAGGGCTTTTTGCGGGGCATTGCCCCAAAGTAATCAGCTCTTTTACCTGTAAAATAAAATACAAGACCCCCCAACATTACAACCCACACACCTCTACTCTAAAACCCACCCAATCCCCCCTTAAAAAAAACTAACACTACCCTATTGAAGATCACCCTACCTTGAGCCGTGTTCACCAAGCCGGGCACCGATTGGCCAGAAGAGGACATCCGGAGTGGCAGAAGTCTTCATCCAATCGGGGCAGAAGAGGTCCTCCATCCAGCAAAAGTCTTCATCCAAGCGTTATCTTCTATCTTCATCCATTCGGCGCGGAGCGGGTCCATCTTCAAAACATCAGACGCAGAGCATCCTCTTCTTCCTGATGACTAACGACGAATGAAGGTTCCTTTAAATGACGTCATCCAAGATGGCGTCCCTCAAATTCTGATTGGCTGATAGGATTCTATCAGCCAATCGGAATTAAGCTAGGAAAAATCCGCATTCTATTGGCTGACCTCGCATTCTATTGGCTGATCCAATCAGCCAATCGGAACTTCAATTCCGATTGGCTGATAGAATCAGCCAATCAGAATTCGAGGGACACCATCTTGGATGACGTAATTTAAAGGAACATTCATTTGTTGTTAGTCGTGGGGAAGAAGAGGATGCTCCGCATCCGATGTCTTGAAGATGGACCCGCTCCGCGCCGGATGGATGAAGATAGAAGATGCCGCTTGGATGAAGACTTTTGCTGGATGGAGGACCTCTTCTGCCCCAATCGGATGAAGACTTCTGCCGCTCCGGATGTCCTCTTCTGGCCCATCGGTGCCCGGCTGGGTGAACACGACTCAAGGTAGGGTGATCTTCAATGGGGTAGTGTTAGTTTTTTTTAAGGGGGGATCGGGTGGGTTTTAGAGTAGGGGTGTGTGGGTGGTGGGTTGTAATGTTGGGGGGGTCTTGTATTTTATTTTACAGGTAAAAGAGCTGATTACTTTGGGGCAATGCCGAGCAAAAAGCCCTTTTAAGGGCTGGTAAAAGAGCTGATTACTTTTGTAATTTAGTATAGGGTAGGGAATTTTATTATTTTGGGGGGCTTTTTTATTTTATTAGGGGGCTTAGATTAGGTGTAATTAGATTAAAATTCTTGTAATATTTTTTATTTTTGTTTATTTTATTTTTGTATTTAGTGTTTGTTTTTCTTGTAATATAGTTTAGTTTATTTAATTGTATTTTATTTTAGAAAATTGTATTTAATTTATTTAATTAATTTATTGATAGTGTAGTGTTATGTGTATTTGTAACTTAGGTTAGGATTTATTTTACAGGTAATTTTGTAATTATTTTAACTAGGTAGCTATTAAATAGTTATTAACTATTTAATAGCTATTGTACCTAGTTAAAATAAATACAAAGTTGCCTGTAAAATAAATATAAATCCTAAAATAGCTACAATGTAACTATTAGTTATATTGTATCTATCTTATGGTTTATTTTATAGGTAAGTATTTAGTTTTAAATAGGAATAATTTATTTTATTATAGTAAATTTATTTTGTTTTATTTAAATTATATTTAACTTAGGGGGGTGTTAGGGTTAGGGTTAGACTTAGGTTTAGGGGTTAATAACTTTATTATAGTAGCAACGACGTTGGGGGCAGGAGATTAGGGGTTAATAATTGTAGGTAGGTTGCGGCGATGTTAGGGAGGGCAGATTAGGGGTTAATAAAATGTATTATAGTGTTTGCAAGGCGGGAGTGCGGCGGTTTAGGGGTTAATATATTTATTATAGTGGCGGCGATGTCCAGTCGGCAGATTAGGGGTTAATAAGTGTAGGTAGGTAGCGGAGACGTTGGGGGGCAGATTAGGGGTTAATAAATATAATATAGGTGTCGGCGATGTTAGGGACAGCAGATTAGGGGTTCATAGCTATAATGTAGGTGGCAGCGGTGTCCGGTCGGCAGATTAGGGGTTAAATCATTTTATTATAGTGTTTGCGATGTGGGGGGGGGCTCGGTTTAGGGGTTCATAGGTAGTTTATGGGTGTTAGTGTACTTTTTAGCACTTTAGTTAAGAGCTTTATGTTCTGGCGTTAGCCCATAAAACTCTTAACTACTGACTTTTAAATGTGGTAGGAGTCTTGGAGGTGGGGGCTGTACCGCTCACTTTCTCCAAGACTCGTAATACCAGCGTTAGGCAAATCCCATTAAAAAGATAGGATACGCAATTGACGTAAGGGGATTTGCGGTAGCCTCGAGTCGCGGAAGAAAACTGAGCGGTAGACCTGTACCTGCAAAACTTGTAATACCAGCGTTAGATAAAAAGCAGCGTTGGGACCTCTCAATGTTGCTTTTTAAGGCTAATGCAAAACTCGTAATCTAGGCGTATGTTTGTTATTTTTCACAATGTAATGTTTGTTATTTTTTGTAATTTAGTATTTTTTATTTTTTGTAATTAGATAGTTTGTAATTTTTATAGTAGTGTTAGGATTTTTTAATGTGTGTTTTAGTTTTATTTGGTAGTTAGTTTAATATTAGTTAAATAGTTATATTAGTTTAATTGTTAGTTTAACCTTAGCTTTTTTTAATTTGACAGGTAAGTTTTAACTTAATTTAAGATAGGGAAATTGTAATTTTAATATAAAGTTAGAGGGAGCGTTAGGTTTAGGGGTTACTAGTTTAAATTAGTTTATTGCGATGCGGGGGGCTTGCGGTTTAGGGGTTAATAGTTTAATTTAGTATATTTTGTTGTGGGGGGCTTGCGGTTTAGGGGTTAATAGGTTTATTATAGTGGCGGCGGTGGTAGGGATTAATAACTTTAGTATATTGGGGGCGATGTGGGTGGACGGCAGATTAGGGGTTAATAATATTTAAATAGTGTTTGTGATGCGGGAGGGCGGCGGTTTAGGGGTTAATAACTTTATTATAGTGGTGACAATGTTGGGGCGCGGAGGAATAGGGGTTAATACATTTTATTAGTGGCGGAGATGTCGGGAGCAGCAGATTAGGGGTTAATAACTTAAAAATAGTGTTTGCGATGCGTGAAGGCGGAGGTTTTGGGGTTAATAGGTAGTTTATGGGTGTTTAGTGTACTTTGTAACACTTTAGTTATAAATTTTATGTAAAAGTTTTGTTTTTGCGTAAAACTCATAACTACTGCTTTTAGATGGCGGTATGGATCTTGTCGTTATAGGGTGTAACGCTAGCTTTTTAGCCTCACAGCAAAACTTGTAATAGCTGCTCTATGGAAGTCCAATGAAAAAACATCATTTTTATGTGTGCAGGACTGACATTACGTTACAGGCTAAAAGGCTTGCGGTACAGCTATACCGACAAGACTTGAAATGCTGCGGTGCTATTTTAATGCTGAAATTACCATTTTTTGAGCGTTAAAACAGGAAAGCAAAACTTGTAATCTAGGTGTGAGTGTATTGTGGATTTTGAGCAAACTCCCCTGCATACAGCTGGAGAGATAAGTTAGTGAATCCTGAGGGTGTAAAATGCTTTGAGCATATCATGAGAATTGTGAAAGAAATTAAGATAGACCCTGGGAACTCCCCTTCTCTCCCCCCTATTTCTTAAATTGTCAGTCTTATTTTACATACAACAGATACAAAGTGAAATGTAATTTTTAAAAGATACACATACATATACAAAGTTAAAGTTACACAAAAACTGTCAAAGCATAATTAGAATTTGTAAAATCACAATACTAAATACGCTGCTGTATACAACAATTCCAAATGCATTAAAATACAAAATAGAAAGTGCAAACCTTAAATGCAATAAAACTTAAAGGATACAAACTGAAGTCTAAAGTAACATAAAATACAAATCACAAAGTGTAAATGTAAACTCCCACATCATGAAGTGTTATATTTTACTCAGCTTGTATAACAAAAGCTACCTTTTTAAAATCTCATGAAGGATATCGCAATGCTGAAGGATCATTTTAGATAATCTCATCTGAGAAAAGAGAGCTTTAAAACATCAGGCCCTATATATAAATATGTACTGCACATGGTATGCACTAATTTTTCTCTTCCTGGGAATATGTTGAAACTCCACTTTCACCTTTACCTACATGGGGTAGTATATTTACACAAGATATTGAATCCATTCAATGGCACATCATCCAATTAAGTTAATTACCCAGAATGCTAGGGCCCTCAACTCTTCCGATAAATGATCAGTAACACTAAACAGGTTTTGTAAATACCATGGTGTCATTGTGTTTATTCATGAGACACATTTCTCACAGACCTCTGGGGTAGGAATACTGCTTTCACTTAATACTGTACATAAAGAAGCTGATAGAGAGTGAAGATTTTACTTTTAGTACGACTGTTATATAATAGGCCAATAACAATGGTAAACAAGCATGCCTCTAATTAAAGGCAAGCTACCTTCTTTTGCAGGGTAATTCAAAAGATTTTGGAAGTACTGAAAGGTTCCCTCATGCTAGCTGGCAATATCAATATAGAAATAGAATCTCTAATGGAAAGCTCTCTAGGGAGAAGCTTGGCTATATACAGAACACTTAAGCTCATATTGGAACATCTTCACAATCTTTCACTAATCGAGATATTGTGCACCCTACCCAACAAATATACTTTTTATTTCCACCCTTGCAAAAATTATTCGAGGACTACATCTTCACTGACCAACATAGCATATTTTGTGGTATAACCATTCTATGGTAAGTGTGTATATCAAATAGGTGGATACTCATTTGACTTAATTTATATGGAAATTAGATGAGGCTCTTTTGCATAATCCACAAGTATCTTCAACGTATTGCCAAACTGTTGCAGGATTTTTTTCACCATAATTAAATGCAATTGAAGCCCCAAATAGTTTGGGGGTTCATAAATCAGTAATTGAAGGTTGACTGATAAAACAAAGAGGCATTTTCAAACATAAGCTACGAGACACAGAAAAGCAGCATAAATATAACTAATTAGATACTTATTTAACATCTTATATCCAGCAAGCTAGACAAGATTACAATACATTACTCCAAAAGAAGCTCAAACGAAGGCCCTATATCTAAAAAAAACTTTATTTTGTTGATGGTCATAAATGGGAACCTTTGTTAGCTAGGAAACTGAGAACTAAATCCGAAATTACTTTCATCAGCAGGAACAAAGGTGCATGATAACTAGGGAATAGTGGAAACTTTTAGGCACTATTATGAGGTCCTGTATAATCCCACCAATGGAACCCCCGACCATAGACATAGTTGGAAACCAATATATTGGATTGTAAGATGGTCGGTATTTGTTTACTTTAAAACAAGCAGAATACGAAATAGAGCGGGCAATGTATATTTGAAATACAAAGTATTTTCAATATTCGGAATGAAAGATTCTGCTGAACCGAAAAAGTTTGCCCATGCACATGTCTACTGCCCTGCCAAAACCTGGAAAAGTGCCAACGGACCCAAGAAATTACCATTCTGTTTCCTTGCTTAAAGGTACATGAAACCCCAAAATTTTCTTTCATGATTCAGATAGAGCATTCCATTTTTAATTTACTTTTTTTATTATTATTATTTAGTTCTCTTGTTTTCTTTTGTTGAAAGCATGGATGTAAGCTCAAGAGCGAGCACGTGTCTGGAGCCCTGTATGACAGCAGGTTTGATAGAATGTTATCCATTTCTAAGAGCACTAGATGGTAGCACAATTACCTTCTATGTAATACTCTAGGCACCTACCTAGGTATCTCTTCAATAAAGAAGTAAATTGGATTTTTCTTTTAGAAATGTATGCTCTGTCTAAATCACAAAAGAAAATGCTGGAGTTTCATATTCCTTTAAAGGAGTACTAAAGTCAAAATTAAACTTTCATGATTCAGATAAAGAATGCAAATTTAAACAACTTTCCAATTCAATTAACTTCTGTTGACAAATTGTGCACAGTCTTTTTATATACACTCTTTCTGAGGCACCAGCTCCTACTGATTATTTTAAAGAATGGAGTCTCCCATATCAAAAGAGGAGTCACTTGTCCCTCCAGCACAAACAGGTTACATTGCACTTTGGATGCTCTACGAGATTTTTAGGTTATTACCATTTTTCAGTGATCACCTTAATTTTACAGGCACAAGAAACCACTTAAAAGTGGCGCGCTATTTAGTACTTTCGTTCGTGTAAACTTTTAACATGGGCAGGTTTGCGTGCGTGTTACAATTTGAAAACAAAATGTTTGCGTGCGAATGAAACCCAATGCACGCTAACTTCAGGACTTCCGATATCATGGCCACTTTAACTTCTTTTCCCCATAGACTTATCTCTTGTTAGCTAACCCTACACTGCGTTAGACCTACAGTGCTAAACCCAAAGGTAGTTATGCATATTTTACATTCCAATGTTCTTCACATAGAAGATAATGTTTTTATATATATATATATATATATATATATATATATATATATATATATATACAGGTATATATATGTGTATATATGTGTATATATATATATATATATACAGTATGTATATAAAATTATTTTATATATATATGTACACAGAATATATATATATATATATATATATATATATATATATATATATATTCAATGTCCATAGGGCACTGCACGCACTTTTTAAGTTTAAAGCTGCCCGGGGTGCATTCAATCAAATTGCATACAAATTCCAGAAAATAGGAGCGCACTCGCCGGGTCTTAAACAAGTAATAAAATTTATTTAAACAACGTGACGTTTCGGGGTGGTTAGCCCCGTCCTCAGACCATTACAACAACTCAAATGAGCAGCAAACATTTATACATTACCCTCCACCATCACCACGTACTACGGGAAGTGCCGCCGGCGTCCTGCAGAGCTCAATGCGCAGGTCCACCGGTTGCCATAGCAACCCGGATATACAGCTCTGAAATTGAATAAAAAGATTTTATAAAACACAGCGAATCCCTGCCATATAAATACTTATATTGTTTATCATACTATAAGAGTATTTAGTAATCTCTGTATGGCTAACTTTTAGTGTTTTTAATATACGCCACCATGTAAACATGTACCCGGTTGTCAAGGCAACCGTTGTAATGGCAAACAACCCAACGTAACCTCAAATCATCAATGTGTACAATAGCAATGCTTAATAGCCTAGTAGAATCGTATATGAGCTATTGATGTAGCTAATTGTGACAGTTCTATAGCAAACTCCCCATATATAGCAATTCCCTTAAGCAATAAACCTTTAATGTGGTACTATATTAGGGCTAAGACAATAGTAAAGTGTCACTAAAACTTTAACTATAACCTTGGCTTATAGCCAAAGACATGATTATAACTAGGTCATCTTACAAGAAACAATGCCAATCCAATTGTGTATTTAACCCCTTGGGGGATAGGGTCCCCAAGTTGTAAATCCACCTGGACTCTTTTTGCAATAAATGATTGGCTCTATCACCACCCCTACTGAGTTTAGGTACGTGATCAATGATCACATACCTCAAATCACTAACAGTATGGCCACTCATTGCAAAATGCCTGGCAACTGGCTGCTCAGATTCTTTCTCTCGAATTGCCAATCTAATGGCAGAGCGATGGTTGGCCATACGTATGCGGAGGGTGTCTACCGTCTTACCCACATAAAAGAGGCCACATGGGCAATGTAAGAGATAGAT
The DNA here is from genome assembly GCF_027579735.1 of Bombina bombina. Lineage (NCBI taxonomy): Eukaryota > Metazoa > Chordata > Amphibia > Anura > Bombinatoridae > Bombina > Bombina bombina. The sequence continues at coordinate 743,756,290 of NC_069501.1, read as the reverse complement.
AATATACTCAGTGGTACACGTTACTCTATATTTAATTGTGTACTTTCTGTTAGTATGGGGATGTGTAAATGTCTTGGTATTACTCATGCCACTACACGTAGTGCAACCAAGGCACCTATAACAGCCCACTTTTGATGATTGAAGCCAAAGTAGTCTTCTTATAACTGTCCACCGGATCAACTTTAACTAGGGAGTCCCTTAGTGATCTTGCTCGTCTGTAGGTCACTCTTGGTGGTTCCATGGTAGTGAATGGCAATGTTGGATCACTCGTCACTATATCCCATCGATCTCTCACAACTCCAGGTATTCCCTTTTTGTCTGCAGTGTATGTAGTTAAATAGGTCAAACGATTCTTCGTCTCCAGGGCTTTTCTTGTACATAGGGCCTCATCTTGCTTCATATCCCAGAATTTTGCAAGGTGTTGATCAATGTGGGCTTGTCGGTACCCTCTTTGTAGAAATCTTTCTTTCATCTCTAGTAGTTGTTCTTTGGCCTTATTGGGATCACTATTGTTGCGAACTACCCTTTTAAATTGTGATATCGGTAGCGCTCGCTTAAGGCCAGCTGGGTGGCAGCTTGAAGCTTGTAATAATGAGTTTCTATCTGTGGTCTTTCGGAAGAGGGTAGTACCCAACCCGTCCCCCTGGACTGCAATGCGTAAATCCAGGAAGTCCACTGAGGTTTGATTATGCTCCATTTTAAATTGGAGATTTGGTAGAACCTGGTTCAATTGTTGGAACCATTCAGAAAGTTCATTTTCTGTGCCTTCCCAGATCAAGAACAGATCGTCAATATAACGCCGAAAAAAATCGTATCCTAGTATCCTGGAATAGTTCTGTTTGATGTTGTTCGAACTCAGCCATGTATAAGTTGGCGTACGATGGGGCCACACTTGACCCCATCGCCGTCCCAAGCAGTTGCAAGAAATACCTGTTCTCAAAACGAAAGTAGTTCATTTTAAGACAAAATTCCAACAGTTCCAATAGCCAATCCATATTAGGACCTACATAAGGATATCTATACAGATGATTATGTATAGCCTCTATACCTTGTTGGTGTGGTATCACTGTATAGAGGCTCACCACATCAAGCGTAACTAGGTACTCAGTTCCCTTCAATCCTCTAATGTCCTTTAGTTCCTTAATTAAGGAAATAGAGTCCAATAAGAATGATGGCATATTATGGACGATGGGTTGCAGAATAGAATCTAAATATTCTGCAATTGGCTGTAGTAAGGATCCGATTGCTGACACTATTGGTCTCCCAGGTGGTCGAGTAGCGTGTTTATGCACCTTGGGTAGTGTATAAAACACTGGTGTCCTCGGGAACTGTACTGTAAGGTAGGTCAGCAGTTTATCATCAATCTGTCCGCCTGTTAGGGCATTGTGTAGTGATGCATCCACTTGTTTTTTAAACGTCCAAATTGGATCCCCAGGTAGCTGTCTATAGGTATTTTTATCCTGAAGTTGGGACATAATTTCCTGTTGATAATATGTATAATCCAGGAGTACTACCGCCCCACCCTTATCTGCTTCACGGAAGATGATGGAGTGATTTGACTTCAAATCCTGTAAGGCTTTCCTTTCTATCTTCGTCAGATTGTTTCTGCAGACATCTTGCGCCGCTATGCATCCTTTACTTACTTGGTCTGCTAATAGGCGGCTGTAGGTTTTTATACTCGGGTTAGAGCTGTGCGGATCATATTTACCTTTAGGCCGAAACCTAGGTATTTCTGAAGTATTGGTACCAAAATGTTCCCGTAGTCGGAGCGTGCGTTCAAATTTTTGTATATCCAAATATGTTGTAAAAGGATCATTGAGTTCAGTGGGGATGAAGGACAAACCCTTATTCAACACCTGTGCCTCCATTAGTGTTAATACATGTGAACTTAGATTTAGGACTATGTCCTCTTTTAAAATCGTCGTTGTCTGGGGGGTCTTCCTCTTCCTCTTGATCCCCCCCCCCTCCTGATATGTGGTCTGTGCCCCTCATGTTTTTTGAGCGAGTAGTGACACCTTGGCTGTTGTGAATTAACTCAATATTAGGTGCACTTGCCCCATCTGATTCAGAACTGTTGCCAGATGAATCTACTGTTGTTAGATTTCTGGGTTTATAATATCTTGGTCTCCTAATCCGTATCTCATTCATACCTCTTCTTTCTTCTGGGCTCAGTAGCCAGCGGTATACCCTCTTCTCTTTGTAATCTGATGTAACTATGTCCCATTTCTTGTTCTTAAAAGTGGTTAGTTCATGTTGGTATTGTTGTAGTTGGTTTTCTAATTTGCTTAGCCAATCATTATCTTTATCAGATTCCAGAATTGCCCTATTGGTCTCTTCAAATTTGGCCACTTCTGTTTTTGCTGTCTCCATGAGTGCCCTGACTTCCTCTATTACTAAGAGGATCAAGTCCAATGAGCATTTATTTAATATGCTGCACCATTTGGCACAAAAGGCAGTGTTGTTTCTCCCTATAGTGGGTACATTTTTAACCCTGAATCCTCTGGGTATGTACATCTTGCGATGATATTCTGAAAGGAAACTCCCATGTAGAGAGAGGTCAGTGCATTTCTTTTTCAATTTAAGCCATTTAGTATAAAGATGTTCAGTTGAGACTTTTAAATCTCTTGCTGGCAATGCTGCGAATCTGATGCGATCTGCATCATCTTGTGTGTAATTGAACACAGTAGCCCCAGGGATATCATCCTCTGTGTCTTCCATAGTAATTGGCATTACTTGTTCCATATCTGTATATCCGGTAATTAACCCCACAGTCTTTAGTGCACACACCAGTGTAAGTGAAAAAATGATGGTCTAGAGTCTGATATAGAATCAAAAGTAAGGGTGCAATAGTGCCAACAAATTATTATTATTCAATGACCATAGGGCACTGCACGCACTTTTTAAGTTTAAAGCTGCCCGGGGGTGCATTCAATCAAATTGCATACAAATTCCAGAAAATAGGAGCGCACTCGCCGGGTCTTAAACAAGTAATAAAATTTATTTAAACAACGTGACGTTTCGGGGTGGTTAACCCCGTCCTCAGACCATTACAACAACTCAAATGAGCAGCAAACATTTATACATTACCCTCCACCATCACCACGTACTACCGGAAGTGCCGCCGGCGTCCTGCAGAGCTCAATGTGCAGGTCCGCCGGTTGCCATAGCAACCCAGATATACAGCTCTGAAATTGAATAAAAAGATTTTATAAAACACAGCGAATCCCTGCCATATAAATACTTATATTGTTTATCATACTATAAGAGTATTTAGTAATCTCTGTATGGCTAACTTTTAGTGTTTTTAATATACGCCACCATGTAAACATGTACCCGGTTGTCAAGGCAACCGTTGTAATGGCAAACAACCCAACGTAACCTCAAATCATCAATGTGTACAATAGCAATGCTTAATAGCCTAGTAGAATCGTATATGAGCTATTGATGTAGCTAATTGTGACAGTTCTATAGCTACATTTGGATGGGCAGAGAGTGCTACACAGCATTTCTTTCCTGGGAAAATATCCCAATTTTTCTGCAAGATAAATGAACATGTGTATACACATACAGTATATGCATATATATATATATATATATATATATATACACATACATACTGTATATCCATTATAGCCCTTTCCATTCAAATACCCTCTCATATACCATATACCTTTTAACCCTTATATAAATATTTTATTAACTAGTCCTAAAGCCCGTGTACACGGCCCATTTTTTGCAGTACAGTGGTTCCACCCCTTGCTCTCTCTCTATCCCCCCTCTCTTTTGCTCTCTCTGCCCCCTCTCTTTTGCTCTCTCTCCCCCCCTCTTCTGCTCTCTCGCCCACCTCTCTCTCTTTTGCTCTCTCTCCATCTCTTTTGCTCTCTCTCACCCCCTCTCTCTATTTTGCTCTCTCCCCCCTCTCTTTTCCTCCCTCTCTTTTGTGCTCTCCTCCCTCTCTTTTGCTCTCTCTCTCTCTCTCTCCCCCTCTCTTTTGTAGTCTCTCTCCCTCCCCCTCTCTTTTGCTCTCTCTCCCCCTCTCTTTTGCTGTCTCTAACATCTCTTTTACTCTCTTTATCCCCCCTCTTTTGCTCTCCCCCCTTTCTTTTGGTGTCTCTCTCCCCCTCTTTTGCTCTCGCTCCCCCTCTCTTTTGCTCTCTCTATCCTCCCTCTTTTGCTTTCTCTCTCCCCCCTTTCTTTTGCTCTATCTCTCCCCCTTTTTTTTGCTCTATCTCTCCCCTCTCTTTTGTTCTCTCTAACCCCCCTCTTATACTCTCTCTCTCCCCCTTTCTTTTGCTCTCTCTCCCCTCTCTTTTGCTCTCTCTCTCCCCCCTCTCTTTTGCTCTCTCTCCCCCCTCTCGTTTGTTCTCTCTATCCCCACTCTTTTGCTCTCTCTCTATCCCCCTTCTTTTGCTCTCTCTCTCTATCCCCCCTCTCTTATGCACTCTCTATCCCCCCTCTTTTGCTCTCTCTCTCCCCCTTTTCTTTTGCTCGCATTCTCCCCTCTCTTTTGCTGTCTCTCTCCCCTCTCTTTTGCTCTCTCTTTCTCCCCTCTCTGTCCCCCTCTCTTTTGCTCTCTCTTTCTCCCCCCTGTTTTGCTCTCTCTCTCTATCCCCCCTCTCTTATGCACTTTCTATCCCCCCTCTTTTCCTCTCTCTCTCTCCCCTTTCTTTTGCTCGCTTTCTCCCCTCTCTTTTGCTGTCTCTCTCCCCTCTCTTTTGCTCTCTCTTTCTCCCCTCTCTTTTGCTGTCTCTCTCCCCCTCTCTTTTGCTGTCTTTCTCCCCCTCTCTTTTGCTCTTTTTCTCACCTCTCTTTTGCTCTCTCTCCCCCCCTCTCTTATGCTCTCTCTTTCCCCCTCTTTTGCTCTCTCTCTCCCCTCTCTTTTGCTCTCTCTCTCCCCCTCTCTTCCTCCTCTCTTTTGCTCTATTCCCCCCTCTCTTTTTCTCACCTCTCTTTTGCTCTCTCTCTCTCCCCACTCTCTTATGCTCTCACCTGCCCCCGCCCGCGTCAACCCCGGCAAACCCTGTTCTCGTGGTGGATACAGCTGATGCAGAGAGATGCTTCTAACTGATTCTCATACGCCACTAACTACTCACGCGCCACTGTAAGGGTCCAGGTCTGGTGCCAGCTGTCAATGTTACTCACGCACTGCTGCCTAAATTACGGAGCCAGATGTGAATGTAAGCTGATCCTTACGCGCCACTGTAAGGTCCAGGTCTGGTGCCAGCTGTCAAATCTAACTCACGTGCCACTAACTACTCACGTGCTGCTGCCTAAATTATGGAGGTGGGAGGTGTGAATGTAAGGCCAGGTGTGGTGCCAGCTGTCAATCTAAGGCCAGGTGTGTTTGTCCTACTGCGCATGACAGCTTCAGACAAACACACTTGGTCTTTTATAGTATTGGATATTTATATGATAATTTTTAGTAATATATATATGAGTGTAAAACTTTATTTTAATGTTTTAATGTTGTGTTTGGTGCAATTTTTTTTAAAATCTTACACTTTACACTACAGGGTAGATTTACTAAAGGTCGAGCGGACATGATTCGCTGTAGCGAATCATGTCCACTCGACCTCACTAAATGACCTCGCTAGTGAAATGCTTGTGCAATGCTCCCCACTGCTCACTGGTATCCACTCGGGCGCTAGCAGGGGATGTCAATTATCCCAATCGGATCGGGATGATTTCAGTCCACCACCTAAAAGGAGGAGTTAAGGTCTTAGGACCACTGTTTCTTAACATCCATTTCAGGTGTCATGCCACTCCGTCTAGGTGGTGGCTCGGCACTCTCCTTCTACGGCCGTTGCTATGGTTGCGGCGGTTGTTGTGGCATGCAACGATGACGTCATCACCGCACGCCGGGTCTTGCCTCTGATGCCGCTCACCTGTCTGCTATCCTTGGTGTGAACCTGCACCTATGTAAGTTCCTCCTCACTTCCTATACCTTTCCCAAGTATAGGTTGTCTTTTGCTCCTGGGTGCTTCATTTGTATTGCTTTATTTACTGACCTGCTGGATTGCCTTATTGTTGCTGAACTCTGCCTGTCTCTGACCACTCTACTGATTAACCACGGAATTGCTGGGTTGCCTTATTGTTGCTGAACTCTGCCTGTCTCTGACCACTCTACTGATTAACCCCTGAACTGCTGGATTGCCTTATTGTTGCTGAACTCTGCCTGTCTCTGTTCACTCTACTGATTAACCCCTGACATGCTAGATTACCTTATTGTTGCTGAACGCTGCCTTTCTCTGACCACTCTACTGATTAACCCCTGAATTGCGGGATTGCCTTATTGTTGCTGAACTCTGCCTGTCTCTGACCACTCTACTGATTAACCGCTGAACTGCTGGATTGCCTTACTGTTGCCGAACTTTGCTTCTCTCTGACCACTCTCCTGTTTAACCCCTGAACTGCTGATTCCTTGGATTGCCTACCTGTTGCCAGACTTTGCTTTATTCACCACTCTCTGCATTACCCTTTGGTCCCCTTAAGGATTGGACTCTCTTCCTGGTGCCTTCCTTGTCCTGTCTGGGAACACTTCCCTGTTTTTCTCATCTCTACTGTGAGTATTGGATTTTATCCTCATTTGTTATTTCTTCTTTTGTTCTGGGATATTTCCTTATCTTGCCACTTCATGCTGAGATAAGAAGACTACTTGCCAGGATTGGTCTGATAGGGAAATATCTGATGAGCATTACAGTAGGAAGCAGCATCCGCTGCTTATTAAATCTACCCCTAGGTCTCCCCTTGCACAAACAAGTGCTAAATTATTTTGCACTCGAGTGAGCATGCCACTTGTTATCAAGCCCTTTATTTTCAATTTGTTTGTTTTGTTTATATTTTTTGCTACGCGGAGTGAGTTTATATAGGGGTAGGATCATGAATAAATTGTCAAAATGGGGGGGACCTTCTGGGCAGCGGCCATGATCAGTCGCATAGCGGCATGCTGCTTCAGCTTTTCACTGATAACTACAAAATTTTACCCTCTAGCAGACTGATCCACTTAACATTCTATTAGAACTATCTTGTACCAAAGGAAAACATCTAGGGAATTGCTGCTGGCATGGGCGCCTGGAACCACTTTAAGATCTCGGCCTTTACTATACCCTCCGGCAGGGCATTCTGGCCCTGTCGTTATGCAGCACTCAATGTGCTTGGGCTAACTTCTCTAATACTATTATATACCGTTTTACTTTGCAAGCCTACCTTCCACTTGTCGCAACATGGAGACTTCTATGTATATCTTAGAAGAGCTATGCTGCTTACTTAAACCTCACAGCGATGCCTTCGAAGAAAAGCTAAATTAAGCATTTATTTTAGAGAAAAGTTTGCTTTCCAACAACCCATTCAGTCTGAGCTGATCCTAGTGAAGCATGAAAATTGTGACTACTTGGGGTTCCATCGCTTACTACCCGCTACCGGAGATTCTCAGAGAGACTGAAAACCTGTTCTCACGCAGCTCGAGATGTTGGGACCAAACAGCTAGATGGTGATATACAGAGCCGCACGATATGGCTGAAAGCTGGTGACATTAACAAAACTAACGGTTTGAAACCCTGGCGCTCGCTATTTACTCTTAATAGATTGCTGAGGGATTCAAAAAGTGCTTTCATGGAGACTGAAGTTTTGGATGACAGAGCCGAACAGCTAAACAGTAGATTGATGGATTGTATTGCCCAGTCAAGGGCTTGTGAAGACATTACCTTGGTGAGCCAACTAACTTTTGCATTGCAGCAGAGGGACATGGAGCAAATACTCGTGAGTACTCCAGCAGGCGACTTTACCTGGAACACTGCATGCAAACAGCCGAAAGAAATGCATTTCTCATGAGTATATTTGCTACCTATCATTCTTTCCTACACAGTATCACTGCATCCAAAGTGGGACCCTGGAGGTCTGACTCAGGTCGCTTTCAGCGATTGTGACAAAAAACTGCAATGATATGGACTGCTCTGTAATATTGCAAGAGTTCTTATTGTTTCTATAAGGATGTCAAGCTCAGTAACATAGTAGAATCTTCTCATATAGGTATTAAACCCCATAGTCCTTATGCTCTGTATTTCATGTATGTAACCACTGTAGTTTTAGTTTAGCATTGTGTATATCTGCAATGTACATATAAACACTTAAGGACCACCTGTCTATTATTTACAGGTCCCTTGCACTATCCATGACCCATTTATTGCTTACCAATGTCTACTGTGGCATGTCCATATCTTAAATGTTCTATTTATACACACCCTTACTGCTTTTTATAGAAAGCATATACAGCCACCTCTTCATTTATACCCTAGAATACATTATAGCCTTTAAGTGCCACTTATACCTCTAGTGCTTTAGCGTACCATTTTAAGGTTGTGCCTTGCTGCCAGCAGCCGGCACGGCATGACACTTATCGTCTTACTACTTTAATTTTCATCAGTCTCTTAAAAAGTCCCAGTTTCAGCGGATATTGACACTGGAGCTATAGATATAGTTCTATACTCTTACAAAATCAATCTTTTGTTCATATAGATTACTCACTTCCATTTTCTGCATGTTTTGGGTATGATTCTTGTCACTGTTTAGTCTTTGGCTGATATTCTGTTGTAATGTATCTATTGGATTTTAGTAAGAGACCGAATACCCTCTTCTTAATATGTTGTAGTTGGATCTCTCTTCACTATATACAGTATATGTAACCCATACTTGGTTTGGCTATGGAGATTCCTCCTTTGTGGCAGTTCTTTTTGCCTTACCTATAACTATCTCTTAATTATCAACCCTTACATCATATGAAGCTATAATCTCCAACTTTTAAAGTAGCTCCACCTTATAATCAGCATTTAAATGTTCTATTCCAATTACTTTGCAGGCAGAGTCCTACCTATAATTTTTTAACTCTATACTACCCTGTTAAATTATTATATGCTAAATAATTTTTCTCTCCTGCCTTGAATTAATATCTAGGTTAGGTCCAAAAGTGGCCTAATGAGTTATAAGAGAGATGTCTCAGGTTCATTTGTTATGCATGATATAAAGCATTATAAAAATGAGGTTTATCATTTGAGATCCACAAGTGGTCTCCTAAGTTTGAAATTACCTTATTTTGCTTAAATATTTTCTTTTACGTTTGAAGGTCCAAGAGTAGTGATGTCGCGAATTGTTCGCCGGCGAATAGTTCCCGGCGAACATAGCATGTTCGCGATCGCCACGGCGGGCGAACATATGCGATGTTCGATCTGCCCCCTATTTGTCATCATTGAGTAATACTTTGACCCTGTACCTCACAGTCAGCAGGCACATTCCAGCCAATCAGCAGCAGACCCTCCCTCCCAGACCCTCCTACCTCCTGGACAGCATCCATTTTAGATTCATTCGGAAGCTGCATTGTTAGTGAGAGGAGGGACAGTGTAGCTGCTGCAGATTTAGTAGGGAAATCTATAGCTAGGCTAGTGTATTCAGTGTCCACTACAGTCCTGAAGGACTCATCTGATCTCTGCTGTAAGGACAGCACCCCAAAAATTCCTTTTTAGGGCTGATTTTTTTTTCCCCTGTGTAATCTAATTGCAGTTGCCTGCCTGCCAGCGTGTGTGTCAGGCTCACAGCGTATACTGTGCCCATTTGCCCAGTGCCACCACTCATATCTGGTGTAACAGTAGTGTAAATTTAATTAAAAAAAAAACTTTTTTGACTGTGAAACATCAGTCTGCTTGTGTAATCTAATTGCAGTTGCCTGCCTGCCAGCGTGTGTGCCAGGCTCACAGCGTATACTGTGCCCACTTGCCCAGAGCCACCACTCATATCTGGTGTAACAGTAGTGTAAATTAAAAAAAAAAAAAACTTTTTTGACTGTGAAACATCAGTCTGCTTGTGTAATCTAATTGCAAATGCCTGCCTGCCAGCGTGTGTGTCAGGCTCACAGCGTATACTGTGCCCACTTGCCCAGTGCCACCACTCATATCTGGTGTAACAGTAGTGTAAATTTAAAAAAAAAAACTTATTTGACTGTGAAACATCAGTCTGCTTGTGTAATCTAATTGCAGTTGCCTGCCTGCCTGCCAGCGTGTGTGTCAGGCTCACAGCGTATACTGTGCCCACTTGCCCAGTGCCACCACTCATATCTGGTGTAACAGTAGTGTAAATTAAAAAAAAAAAAACTTTTTTGACTGTGAAACATCAGTCTGCTTGTGTAATCTAATTGCAAATGCCTGCCTGCCTGCCAGCGTGTGTGTCAGGCTCACAGCGTATACTGTGCCCACTTGCCCAGTGCCACCACTCATATCTGGTGTAACAGTAGTGTAAATTTAAAAAAAAAAAAACTTATTTGACTGTGAAACATCAGTCTGCTTGTGTAATCTAATTGCAGTTGCCTGCCTGCCTGCCTGCCAGCGTGTGTGTCAGGCTCACAGCGTATACTGTGCCCACTTGCCCAGTACCACCACTCATATCTGGTGTAACAGTAGTGTAAATTTTAAAAAAAAAACTTTTTTGACTGTGAAACATCAGTCTGCTTGTGTAATCTAATTGCAGCTGCCTACCTGCCAGCGTGTGTGTCAGGCTCACAGCGTATACTGTGCCCACTTGCCCAGTACCACCACTCATATCTGGTGTAACAGTAGTGTAAATTTTAAAAAAAAAACTTTTTTGACTGTGAAACATCAGTCTGCTTGTGTAATCTAATTGCAGCTGCCTACCTGCCAGCGTGTGTGTCAGGCTCACAGCGTATACTGTGCCCACTTGCCCAGTGCCATCACTCATATCTTGTTTAATAGTAGTGTACATTTACAAAAAAAATTTTTTTTGACTGTGAAACATCAGTCTGCTTTTTTGTGTCAGGCTCACAGCGTATACTGTGTCCACTTGCCCAGTGCCACCACTCATATCTTGTTTAATAGTAGTGTAAGTGTACATTTAAAAAAAAATATGAAGCTATAATCTCCAACTTTTAACGTAGCTCCACCTTATAATCAGCATTTAAATGTTCTATTCCAATTACTTTGCAGGCAGAGTCCTACCTATAATCTTTTAACGCTATACTACCCTGTTAAATTATTATATGCTAAATAATTTTTCTCTCCTGCCTTGAATTAATATCTAGGTTAGGTCCAAAAGTGGCCTAATGAGTTATAAGAGAGATGTCTCAGGTTCATTTGTTATGCATGATATAAAGCATTATAAAAATGAGGTTTATCATTTGAGATCCACAAGTGGTCTCCTAAGTTTGAAATTACCTTATTTTGCTTAAATATTTTCTTTTACATTTGAAGGTCCAAGAGTATTGATGTCGTAAATTGTTCGCCGGCGAATAGTTCCCGGCGAACAAAGCATGTTCGCGATCGCCAAGGCGGGCGAACATATGCGATGTTCGATCTGCCCCCTATTCGTCATCATTGAGTAATACTTTGACCCTGTACCTCACAGTCAGCAGGCACATTCCAGCCAATCAGCAGCAGACCCTCCCTCCAAGACCCTCCTGGACAGCATCCATTTTAGATTCATTCGGAAGCTGCATTGTTAGTGAGAGGAGGGACGGTGTAGCTGCTGCTGATTTAGTAGGGAAATCTATAGCTAGGCTAGTGTATTCAGTGTCCACTACAGTCCTGAAGGACTCATCTGATCTCTGCTGTAAGGACAGCACCCCAAAAATTCCTTTTTAGGGCTGCTTTTTTTCCCTGTGTAATCTAATTGCAGAAAATTTTTTGACTGTGAAACATCAGTCTGCTTTTTTGTGTCAGGCTCACAGCGTATACTGTGCCCATTTGCCCAGTGCCACCACTCATATCTAGTGTAACAGTAGTGTAAATTTAATTAAAAAAAACTTTTTTGACTGTGAAACATCAGTCTGCTTGTGTAATCTAATTGCAGTTGCCTGCCTGCCAGCGTGTGTGCCAGGCTCACAGCGTATACTGTGCCCACTTGCCCAGTGCCACCACTCATATCTGGTGTACCAGTAGTGTAAATTTAAAAAAAATAAACTTTTTTGACTGTGAAACATCAGTCTGCTTGTGTAATCTAATTGCAGTTGCCTGCCTGCCATCGTGTGTGTCAGGCTCACAGCGTATACTGTGCCCACTTGCCCAGTGCCACCACTCATATCTGGTGTAACAGTAGTGTAAATTTAAAAAAAAAAAACTTTTTTGACTGTGAAACATCAGTCTGCTTGTGTAATCTAATTGCAGTTTCCTGCCTGCCTGCCAGCGTGTGTGTCAGGCTCACAGCGTATACTGTGCCCACTTGCCCAGTGCCACCACTCATATCTGGTGTAACAGTAGTGTAAATTTTAAAAAAAAAACTTTTTTGACTGTGAAACATCAGTCTGCTTGTGTAATTGCAGTTGCCTTCCTGCCAGCGTGTGTGTCAGGCTCACAGCGTATACTGTGCCCACTTGCCCAGTGCCACCACTCATATCTGGTGTAACAGTAGTGTAAATTTAAAAAAAAAAAAAAACTTTTTTGACTGTGAAACATCAGTCTGCTTGTTTAATCTAATTGCAGTTGCCTGCCTGCCAGCGTGTGTGTCAGGCTCACAGCGTATACTGTGCCCACTTGCCCAGTACCACCACTCATATCTGGTGTAACAGTAGTGTAAATTTAAAAAAAAAAAAAAAACTTTTTTGACTGTGAAACATCAGTCTGCTTGTGAAATCTAATTGCAGCTGCCTACCTGCCAGCGTGTGTGTCAGACTCACAGCGTATACTGTGCCCACTTGCCCAGTGCCACCACTCATATCTTGTTTAATAGTAGTGTAAATGTACATTAAAAAAAAAAAAAAACTTTTTGGACTGTGAAACATCAGTCTGCTTTTTTGTGTCAGGCTCACAGCGTATACTGTGCCCACTTGCCCAGTGCCACCACTCATATCTTGTTTAATAGTAGTGTAAGTGTACATTTAAAAAAAAAAAACTTTTATGACTATGAAACATCAGTCTGCTTTTTTGTGTCAGGCTCACAGCGTATACTGTGCCCACTTGCCCAGTGGCACCACTCATATCTTGTTTAATAGTAGTGTAAGTGTACATTAAAAAAAAAAAAAAATTGAATGTGAAACATCAGTCTGCTTTTTTGTGTCAGGCTCACAGCGTATATTGTGCCCACTTGCCCAGTGCCACCACTCATATCTTGTTTAATAGTAGTGTAAGTGTACATTTTTAAAAAAAAAAACTTTTTGGACTGTTAAACATCAGTCTGCTTTTTTGTGTCAGGCTCACAGCGTATACTGTGCCCACTTGCCCAGTGCCACCACTCATATCTTGTTTAATAGTAGTGTAAGTGTACATTTAAAAAAAAACTTTTTGGACTGTGAAACATCAGTCTGCTTTTTTAATGTCAGGCTCACAGCGTATACTGTGCCCACTTGCCCAGTGCCACCACTCATATCTTGTTTAATAGTAGTGTAAGTGTACATTTAAATAAAAAAAAACTTTTTTGACTGTGAAACATCAGTCTGCTTGTGAAATCTAATTGCAGCTGCCTACCTGCCAGCGTGTGTGTCAGACTCACAGCGTATACTGTGCCCACTTGCCCAGTGCCACCACTCATATCTTGTTTAATAGTAGTGTATGTGTACATTTAAAAAAAAAAATCTTTTTTGACTGTGAAACATCAGTCTGCTTTTTTGTGTCAGGCTCACAGCGTATACTGTGCCCACTTGCCCAGTGCCACCACTCATATCTTGTTTAATAGTAGTGTAAGTGTACATTTAAAAAAAAAAAAACTTTTTTGACTGTGAAACATCAGTCTGCTTTTTTTGTGCCAGGCTCACAGTGTATACTGTGCCCACTTGCCCAGTGCCACCACTCATATCTTGTTTAATAGTAGTGTAAGTGTACATTTAAAAAAAAAACTTTTTTGACTGTGAAACATCAGTCTGCTTTTTGTCTCAGGCTCACAGCATATACTGTGCCCACTTGCCCAGTGGCACCACTCATATCTTGTTTAATAGTAGTGTAAATGTACATTAAAAAAAAAAAAAACTTTTTGGACTGTGAAACATCAGTCTGCTTTTTTGTGTCAGGCTCACAGCGTATACTGTGCCCACTTGCCCAGTGCCACCACTCATATCTTGTTTAATAGTAGTGTAAGTGTACATTTAAAAAAAAAAAACTTTTATGACTGTGAAACATCAGTCTGCTTTTTTGTGTCAGGCTCACAGCGTATACTGTGCCCACTTGCCCAGTGGCACCACTCATATCTTGTTTAATAGTAGTGTAAGTGTACATTAAAAAAAAAAAATTTGAATGTGAAACATCAGTCTGCTTTTTTGTGTCAGGCTCACAGCGTATATTGTGCCCACTTGCCCAGTGCCACCACTCATATCTTGTTTAATAGTAGTGTAAGTGTACATTTAAAAAAAAAAAAACTTTTTGGACTGTTAAACATCAGTCTGCTTTTTTGTGTCAGGCTCACAGCGTATACTGTGCCTACTTGCCCAGTGCCACCACTCATATCTTGTTTAATAGTAGTGTAAGTGTACATTTAAAAAAAAAAAAAAACTTTTTGGACTGTGAAACATCAGTCTGCTTTTTTGTGTCAGGCTCACAGCGTATACTGTGCCCACTTGCCCAGTGGCAACACTCATATCTTGTTTAATAGTAGTGTAAGTGTACATTTAAAAAAAAATGACAGGCAGAGGCAGGCCACCCCGCAGGTGCCGTTGTGGTCATGGTGCTGTGATTCCCTTTGGCCCTAGAATAATGCCCAGTGTTCAGAGGCCACGTACCATGAACTCGAAAAGTTCTGAGGACATAGTTGACAGGCTAACACAGGACACCCAATCTTCTACAGCTTACGCTCTTTGACGAACCATCCTCCTCCAGCTTAGCTTTGGGCACCTCTCAAGTTACCACTTGCCCGCCTGCCGCCACCACCAACACTAGCACCACAGCCACTTCACTTGATCTGTCAGAGGAGTTATTTACACATCAGTTTGAAGAAATGAGTGACGCGCAACCATCATTGACAGAGAATGTAGATAACAGTGATATGTCTCAGTCAGGCAGCATTACAGGCATGGACGTACGGTGTGATGATGATGATGTTGTACCCGCTGCTACTTCCTTTGTTGAGTTGTCAGATACAAGTGAAGTGGTTGATGATGACGATGCATCCGTGGATGTCACGTGGGTGCCCGCTAGAAGAGAAGAAGAACAGGGGGAAAGTTCAGATGGGGAGACAGAGAGGAGGAGGAGACGAGTTGGAAGCAGGGGGAGGTCATCGCAAGGAGCTAGTGGCACAGTCAGACAGCATGCATCGGCACCCGGGGTCAGCCAGACAGCACGCCAATCAACGCATGCTGTTGCCACCACCAGAATGCCGTCATCGCAGAGCTCAGCAGTGTGGCATTTTTTTTGTGTGTCTGCCTCTGACAACAGCGATGCCATTTGCAACCTGTGCCAAAAGAAACGGAGTCGTGGGAAGTCCAACAAGCAGCACACAAACTCAAAGCCGCCATCCTCCTCCTGGTCCAGCATCTTCAGCCATGTCAACCACTGCTGTCCTCCTTGCCCCCTCTCAACCATCCGCCACTCCGTCTCTCGCCTTGAGCAGTTCCTGCTCGTCAGCCCACAGTCAGGTGTCTGTCAAGGACATGTTTGAGCGTAAGAAGCCAATGTCACAAAGTCACCCCCTTGCCCGGCGTCTGACAGCTGGCTTGTCTGAACTCTTAGCCCGCCAGCTTTTACCATACAAGCTGGTGGAGTCTGAGGCGTTCAAAAAATTTGTAGCTATTGGGAAACCGCAGTGGAAGATACCCGGCTGAAATTTCTTTGCACAAAAGGCAATCCCCAACCTGTACTCCATTGTGCAAAAGGAAGTAATGGCATGTCTGGCACACAGTGTTGGGGCAAGGGTCCATCTGACCACTGATAGCTGGTCTGCAAAGCATGGTCAAGGCAGGTATATCACCTACACTGCGCATTGGGTAAACCTGCTGACGGCTGCCAATCATGGAATGCGTGGCTCTGCAGAGGAGTTGGTGACACCGCCACGAATTGCAGGCAGGCCTGCTGCCACCTCCTCTACTCCTCCTACTCCATCCTCTTCCATAACCTCCTCTGCTGAGTCCTCTTCTGCTGCTGCGTCTTGCTCCACATCAACGGCACCCCCCCAGCTCCCCAGGTACTATTTCACATACCGGATACGGCAGTGTCACGCCGTCTTGGGGTTGACTTGCCTGAAAGCAGAGAGTCACACGGACCAGCACTCCTGTCCACCCTGAATGCACTGGTGGATCAGTGGCTGACTCCACCTCGCCTGTTATGTATGGTGCCAGTAAGCACCAGGAGTCTACCCTCAGGGTCCTTATAACTGCTTGTAAGCTGGAAGGGTACCCCTGCGCTGAAGATAATCCCAACTCCATTCTTTTTTTTTTGCAGCCGAGGCAAAGTAAGCTAGAGGGTATTGTCGGCTAGACCATTTTGGTTCATGCGTTACCTCAAAATGTGTTTGCTGGATGAAAACGAAGTCCCCACCCATTCTATGTAGATCTCTCAATGCTATAGCGCTTGGAAGGGCTATTAAGTCCTTTTGCATTGATCGTTATAAGTTCAAGCGGAAGCGGCTTACGCCTAGCAGCCTGACTCGCCATGATCTCCTAGGAGAAGTTATGTGAGGGGAGCGCAGGAAGGAAGTCCTCAGGGGAGGGAAGGGGTGGGTGAGGAGGGAGAGAAAAGAGGGGGGAGAGGGGGAGAGAGAGAAAAAAAAAGGGGAGGGGAGAGAAATTGAGAAGAAAAAGAGAAGGAAGATAGATCAGGGAAAGCAATAAAAGAGTAAGAATGAAAAATCTTGCCTAGCAAGACTAAAAGAGAGAAGAATGAGTATTGTTTACTATGAACTGTGCAACGTATTAAAGAGCAACAAAAACAATTAAGAACAGCTCTATCGTTAAGAAATACTAAGACTACTACAAAAAATCAGGGGTAGTTGTCCCCGTGTGTATCGCATGGTAACATAAACATTTGATATGATTTGTAGAAACCTTACTGAACCTTTGTTTCAACTTAAATTCGTTAGCGCAATCTCCCTATGGTATACAAATTTAAATTGTTGGAGTGTAAGCTCTAAACAAATAGACCACCATCTAGTCGTGCGCCTAGTTGAGTTCTGGATAGTCCCTTGTAGTAATTTTGTGAAATTGTGGGGTGGTTTTGGGTTGTAAAAACCCTATGAGTATTCTGTGATTATTCTAATTACGATTAATGTAGAAAGCAAGGGGGAGGGGGGCACTCAGGGGGCTATTCATAGAGTGCAGTTTAACCCAATGATACGCACTTGCCCTGGGTGTCTAGAAAGGGCCAATTCAAGCATAGTATTAAAAGGGCCCACACTAGGGGGTTCGCAAGTTTGCTTCATCATCCTGTATTGTAAGCTCAGGAAAAGCTAGTGATCTAAAGCTACTCCGTTGTACGCTATAAAGTCCCCTGCCCCCTGTAGGTGTGGGTGCTAATGCAACAAAGCAATATCAGAGAGACTAGGGGCAATGACAGATATCATGAGTGTACTAGTGAAATCAGGTGAACAGAAAGCATATAGGGCCACCATGACAATAAGATAAGTACATCAATCAAAATAAGGTGGTGTGGGCTATGATCAAGTAATAAATACATCAAACAGACATTTTAAACAATGAAAACATTTTGTGATATATAAGACCTGAGAGCTCAGTAGAGGTGCAATGGGGTTCCGTCCTAGACACCAGTCCAGTAAATGTCCAGATCCATTCAGCTCCAACATAAGCAACCTAGAGAAGGGAGAGAGCAGAAACAACATATGAAAATAAACAACAAGCTCTGAGCTTCTGAGTCTGCATCAGCCACGGTGCTGCTGGGCCACTTCGTGCTCATTGCCAGCAGGGGCCCTGCGGGGTAAATCCTCATGGCGTGGAAGTTCAAGTTCCAGGCCCAGGGCCTGGCTGAAACCAGGAAGATCTTCAGGACATCTGAGGGTGTGAGAAACATTATTTTTTGTAGCGATCAAGCAGGTAGGGAATCCCCATCTGTATGTGATGTTTTTCTCTTTCAACGCTGAGGTAATGTGTCTCATGTCTCTCCGCTTTTGCAGTGTTGTAGGACACAAGTCTGAAAACACTTGGACCTCAGTGCCTCTAAAGGTAATTGGGTGCTTTGCCCTTGCTAATTTAAGCACTTCTTCCTTGTCCCGGAATGATAAAAATTTGATTATTATATCCCTAGGGGGAGCCCTGTTGGGTGGCTCTATGTGCCCGCTCTATTTGTATGTCCTGTGCTGCAGCGTTGTTTTTCAGATACCTGATGAAGTCTTGAATGTAGGGCTGTAGTGCTGGGGGGTCGACCATCTCTGGTATGCCCCGTAGGCGCAGGTTACTCCTCCTGCTCTGGTTTTCTAGATCCTCTATACGGTCCATGAGAGAATGAACCGTTCCCTCTTGCGCTTGCAAAAGGCTAGCTTGATGCTGCACATCTGAGTTAAGTGACTCCTGCTTCTCCTCTATTTGTATGACACGATGGTTTAAGGATCCTATGTCCCTTTTAAGCTCCCCGAACATACTTTTGAAATCCTGCATAGCATTTTTAATGTCCTCCTTGGAGGATAAATGAGTAATGTCATCCTTTGTAAGATAACTGTGAGAGTTCATAGTAGATCTGTGCTCGTGGATATGGACAGCTGGTGAGGGACGTGTTGTGTCTTGAGCTGACTTGGTAGATGACTGAGCAGGGTCAGCAGGTATAAGATAATTCTCCATTATAGAGGGCTGTAAGGTCTTAGGAGGTTTAGAGTTCCTTTTGCTAGTCATTGCGATTATGAGGCCTAGATTTTCAAAAGGCCAAAAAGCCCTGCTTTGTAAACCAGATGAGGTAGGCTTGGCAGGTGTAAGCTTAGTCATGTGGTTAATGGGAGTTAGGCTGCAGTAGTGTGGCTGCAGGATGTCTGCAGGATGCCCGTGTGTCTGCAAGGCTAAGGGAAATGTTTTTTAGGGTTCTTATAGGGCCTATCCGCTTCTTTTCCAGAATGTGCTTTAATGGGCCCCAATATATATTTGTCTGTCCGTTTGGGGGCAGGTGATTCCTCCGTTACCAGAGTTATAGTGCCAAGTTGTAATAACTCCCCCAAATTTAGTAAGTGTTCCCCCAGGACAAGGCCGGTGCACTGTTAAGGCCCGTGATTAGTTAGTGATGTGTGGGCCAACGGCCGGACTCACCCTCAGGGCACAGCTGCTCTCAGCACAGAACCGCGAGGACTCCTCGTCCGCAAATAGCCAATTTTCCCCTGCACACAGCACAAGTGTTGATCGCAGAGAGAAGAGGGCCTCACATGTACCCGGTGCCAGGATTATGCACACCAGTATCCGCGGTGGGCCACGTGGTCGCAGCTCTATTACCGCTGATGAAGAACATGGCTCGGCACAGCCGTCAAGGCTCAGGGAGTGTTTCAAGGAGCTTGGAGAGGTATGTGACCAGCCGTGCAGCCCTCCGTTTACCTCTGATGAGTGTGCACCTGGGCTCCGTGCAGTTAGGTGCTTTGTGGCTAAGTCCGGCGCTCAATCTGCGTGGCGCACAGTTGCAGGACAGCCAAGTGAGGGAAAGCGCTCTGTTGTAGTAGGTGTCCGTTAGGTGAGGAAGCCCGTGACACCCAAGGCTCAAAGGAGCAGGACCAGAGCTTGTCGTAGCCTGAATGATTGGCGGTTCAGCTAGTTTATAGGCGATAACACACAAGGGACTACGGAGCTCTGTTAGTTAGCAGCCATCTCTGATCGTGGCTAGACTCCGCCCCCGAAGAGTTGACTTTTTTAAAGCAAGAGCTTTTCTCTTTTTACCCCACAAAAAACTTAAGCACACCTGGTTGAGAAAATGAACATCCTTTCACATAATTAATAAAGGTAGACTCTGCAAAAGATATAAAATCTTAGGCAAGATAATAATTTTAATTAAGTTCATTCTGCCAGACAGAGAAATAGGGAATTTTGCCCAATTCAGTAGATTGTTTTTAATATTAGTCAATAATTGTGGATAGTTTAATAAATACCATTTTTCAGGATTTCTGCCCAATTTAATACCAAGATATGTAATATAATAATGTACTTCCCTGAAGGGAATTTTCCTAATACTTTCCTTGTTTTTATACAGCCATAAGATTTCAGACTTACTAGAATTGACTTTAGAGCTGAAATTTTCCAGGATCTGCATTAAAATAGGTAAATTTCTCTGAGAATCTCTGATAAATAGTAATAAGTCATCTGCATAGAGGGCTAGGGTAGC
This sequence comes from Bombina bombina, assembly GCF_027579735.1. Classification (NCBI taxonomy): domain Eukaryota; kingdom Metazoa; phylum Chordata; class Amphibia; order Anura; family Bombinatoridae; genus Bombina; species Bombina bombina. The sequence continues at coordinate 743,736,077 of NC_069501.1, read as the reverse complement.
CTTCTCTTGACAAATACTAATACCATCGAACTCTTTCATCAATATAGAGGGCAACCCTGCCTAGTCCCCTTTTGGAGGCTGATATAATTGGTTGGATTTCCATTCACTAGTATAGTAGTTTTAGGGTTGTTATAAATCAGTTGTATAAACCATAAAAAAGAACCATTGTACCCAAACTCCTCTAAAGTGGTGAATAAATGGTCACAGGAGATAGTGTCAAATGCTTTTTCCGCATCTATCGCTAAAATTGCGATATCTGAGTTAATGTTTGCTTTCTTTTGAATCTTTCGCCAATAATACTCAATAATTATTTGTAGCTTCCTTAAATTGCTTGTAGAATTTCTACCTGCCATAAAGCCAGATTGATCTTTATCTAAGAGTCAATCTGCTCTGGATCTTTATCTTTCTTTAAAATTAAGGAAACCAAAAAAAAAAAAAGAGTTAAAGCAGTTAGAGTTCATAATCCCTTTATTTAAATAATTCTGGAACTTCTGGAGATTCTGGAGATTCTAAAGAAGGAATAATATCATCATTCAGGATTTTGTACATTTCTATTGGTATCTGGTCAGGTCCTGGGGCCTTATTAATCAATGCATTCTTAATAGCCTTGCAAATTTCTTACCTATTAACAGGTGTATTGATCTTGTTCAAATTCTCCAAAGAGATGCGTGGGGTTTGGATTTTATCCCAGAAATCGTGTTTATTAATGAAATCAATTGTGGTAGCAGAAAAAGTTTGTCGAAAATAATAAATTAATTATGTGTGTGCTTATATCTTGACTATTTTGGCATTTGTTGTCATCTATTTTGAGTACTTCAATTATGTTTTTTCTTTATTTAGATTTAACTAAATTGGCAAGATATTTATCAGCCTCCCCCCCATGTCTATAAAATAATGCCCTAGTTTTTAATTCTTCAAGTTTAATTTTTTGATTTAAGAAAATCTCCCTTTCTTTTTTACAAGACAAATATTTCACCCAATGTTTTTTGATAGGGTTACTAATATAAGAGTTAAGGCTGTTGCGCAATTGGTTAGCTAGTTGTATGTGTCTAGCTTGAGTCTTCTGTTTGTGTTTAACTAAATATGCCTTTATTTCTCCTCTGATTACAGCTTTAAATGTTTTCCATAAGATTTCTGGTTTATCCATGTATGTTAAATTAAAATAAATAAATTCCTTCCATTTCTCTTTCATCTAGTTCTTAAAGTGAGGACTGGATGAAAGAAAGTGTGGATAAAAAAAACCTCCCCAGATTTTTCCTACTAAAGTCTCTTAATGGTGGGTCTAATGTAAAAATCGGATGGTCAGACAAAAATATCTCTTTGATATCTGTTTCAGTCCCCATGCCCAAAAATTTCTCATTTTTAAAGAACATATCAATCCTGGGCATTGTTTGAAATGATTTAGATTCACATGAAACCATGCGAGAGTCAGGATTCTATAATCTCCAAATGTCTTTTAGTCCCATATTGGAACATAGTTTTCTAAGAATTTTAGTTTCTTGTTTGCTATTTTGAGTCAGTGAGGATTTCAGCCTATCCAGGGGGGGGGGGGGGGGGTACATTACTAGGTTAAAATCGCCTACAAGGATTAGGTTTTTATTGCTGAATTGAAGAAGTTTTATTTGTAATTTGTCCCAGAAAGCTTTTATCCACTTTATTAGGCCCCTACACATTACAGATAATTAATTAAAATCCTTCAATTTTTATATGCAGAATAATATACCTTTAATCCTCATCTAATTTTTGGAAGATGATCTCATATTTGTCAGGTTAGGAAATGTCCAGAAGAAGACCCAAATGCTAGGGCGAACTTAAACAACACCCTTGCACTCTGAGTTTAATCCAGGACGTGACCCCCCGACAACCTCCAAAAAACAAAGTACTCACGATATGGAGCAGGGTTAGCCTGTGCCAAAGTAATTCATGATATCAGCCAGATAGATTTCTGAATAAGGAACTGGTTTCAGGAAATGTCTTCCACAGTATCAGGAGAGCAGGGATAGTCCACTTATACTCAGACAGAAGAAGGGTAAAACAGGAAACAGTTAATAATGCAGGAGTAGGTCATTTTTTATCAGGCAGTCTGAAGGTTAACATTGTGTAGACAGTCTTTGCAGAGTATGCAACAGGTAATCAGGCAGTTTGAGGGTTAATACTGAGTAGACAGTCTTTGCAGAGTATGCAACAGGTAATCAGGCAGTTTGAGAGTTAACACTGTGTAGACAGTCTTTGCAGAGTATGCAACACGTAATCAGGCAGTTTGAGGGTAAACACTGTGTAGTCAGAACTTGTAGAATTAACAACATGTAATCAGGTAGTTTGAAGGTTAACACTGTTGTCAGAACTTGCAGAGATAGCAACAGGTAAGCTGGTAGTTTGAAGGTTAACACAGATTAATCAGTACTTGTTGAGATTGGCAACAGGATATCAAGCAGTTTGAAGGTTTACACTGAATAATTGTATTTGCAGAGTTTGGAAACAGGTAAACATGCAGATTGAAGGTTTCACAGAAATAACAGTATTTGAATAGTTTGGCAGTACACAGAGTAGTCTGAATATGCAGGGTTTGCAGCAGGTAAACAGGAAGTTTGAAAGTTTCACAAAACAAACAGTACTTGCATTGTTTGGAGACAGGTAATCAGGAGGTTGAAGGTTAATCCAGCATAGTAAATCCTTGAAGAGATTGGCAACAGAAAAGCAGCAGTTAGAGAGATTCCTCAGCGAAATCCTATCAGAAGCCACAAAGTTAACAAACAAACTGGCACTGGAGAAACAGGAAGCCAAGAATAAAAAGCCTGGTTGTGACATCATCAGGAAGGGGTGGCTCATACACCTGTCAATCAAGCACACAGAGAGGACTGCAGAGCTTCCCAGCAGCTGAGCGTGACAATATTGTAGGTTTTTATTAATTAAGACTGCTACACCATTTTTTCTATTTTTGCATGGGCTAGCTATTACATCTCCAACCCATCCAGTCTTAAGTTTCTCTATCTCTTGTATCTTTAAATGGGTTTTCTGAAGCAGAGCAATGTCTAAGTTGAACTTTCTTTTGCTTGTTTAAGTTGGGTACTCTGTGCATCTAGTAATTGTTCATGTTTGTAAATGGTATCTTCTAAATCAGAGATTATTTTTTCCGCTTCATTTAATCTGGTATTAAATTGCTTGACTTCTTCTGAAAGTACAGAGAAATCTTGCCTAAGCTGGTCAAACTGCGGAAACATCAGGTCTGCTATTTGTTTCACTATGCCTTGGGAGTCAATATTGTTAAGACTTGTATTGGAAACATCTAAAAGCCCTTCAGAGCTATTATCCAGGGTACTCTTAGCTTTTCTATATTTAGATTTCCCTGGTATGATGGTGGGTCTATTTTTAGTGGAAGTGACAAATTTTTCCATAAGTCTAAAAAAAAGGGAAAAAAACAACGTGATCATAAAAAGAAAAAAAACCAATAAAGTGTGAGAGAGTGTAATTTGTTACGCTGATAGTTAATATGTTTGAGAACCTTATAAGGTGTTAAGTGTATGGGTACCTTATAGATACCTCTTTTGTATTTTTTTTCTTCTTGAAGATACAATGTTAAGTGAAACAGTATTTTGTGAGTTTAAGAAAAATGAAAATTAGTGCTCATTTAAATATTAGACCCATTTGTCTCATTAATAATACAAAATCTTCAGTTTTAAAGCCAGCCTGTAGATAATACAGAATCTAAGATTTAAAATATATCTTATCTAAAGTCTATCAATCAGTAGTAGGTTGTATATCAGTAGATACATGCAACATTATAAATTTACTTCTTCATGAATATTCTAAACAATCTTATGCTTTACAAATATGTCATACAATTTTATGTTATTTCCAACTTGGATTATATACAGAGATCTCAGCTCTAGACAAGCAGATAATATTCCTTTAGAGTTAGAAGACAAATATCAAAACAAGAGGAAACAACTGTTTTGCCTAAGGCAGCTTTCGTAGCTATGTCAGCCCAGATTATAAGGTCATAGTAAGGGTCAAGTTTTGATTTTCCAATCTAGGGAAATCCTTAGAGAAGCATACAAGAATAACTTTATACTCATCAATTAGAAACGGAGCGAGCCCCCTAGGCCACCTTCCCCTTATGGGAGACCACCTTAATTTGAAATATAAAGGTCCAGCAGTGGTGAGAAATGCTCAGTATAGTTTCATCAGCAGGATTAAGGGTTACAATAAACTCTAATTATAATGTCCTGGAGAGACAAGGAAGGAACTTTGGGATATAACATCTTCCTTTAAGAGACTTTTGCCTTTGTATATAGTTGAAAGTTCCAGCACAATAGAAGAAGATGCTAGTTTTTTTATTAAGCAATACACCTGCTGTTCCCAGGGATAATCTTGTGTGCCTTTAATAAAGCCACAGGTGATCTCGTAAATAATTATTATTCCCACTGATACTGCACTTCAGGCTTCTGGCTGTTAAATCGCCTTTCCTGGCCTCTAATGTAAATAGCTTTTATAAATTCAGTTTTGCAGATTATTTTCAGTAGATATATTCAATATAGTTAAAACAACCTCTAAACAGAAAAGGTCTCGCTTCTGTAACCATAGAAGCAGCACTAGCAGTTAATCTATGTCCATCCAATGGAGAGGAAAAAAGGGATACAGGAAATAAAATCCCCTTAGAATACTTCTGTTGAATTTGATTACAAAGTTCCACAATCTCACTGGTTTTCTAGCCAAATGCTGTAATGTGATACCTTTTAACTGGGCACCATATAGCTTGACACTGTCCGAATAAAGCCTCTCAGGCTGATATCTTCACCCTGTACTCTTACCCACAGGCCTCTAGCCAATATAAATAACAAAATTTATGCTTACCTGATAAATTTATTTATTTGTTGACACTGTGAATTCACGGAATCATCAGTTACTGTTGGGGAATATCACTCCTGGCCAGCAGGAGGAGGCAAAGAGCACCACAGCAAAGCTGATAAACATCACTTCCCTTCACACAAACCCCAGTTATTCGACTGAAGGAAAGGAGAGAAAGGAAATAACACAAGGTGCAGAGGTGCCTGAGGTTTACATAACAAAAACTGTCTAAAAAACAGAGTGGGCCGTGGACTCACCGTGTCAAGAAAGAAAGAAATTTATCAGGTAAGCATGCATTTTGTTTTCTTTCTAATGACATGGTGAGTCCACAGAATCATCAATTACTGTTGGGAATCAATACCTAAGCTAGAGGACACAGATGATTAGGAAGGAACAAGACAGGTAACCTAAACAGAAGGCACCACTGCTTGAAGAACCTTTCTCCTAAAGAAAACCTCAGCTGAGGCAAAAGTATCAGTTGAAAAGAGGATAGAAAAAATGAACAAGGAAGACAAAATCACAGCCTTGCAAATTTGTTCCACAGAGGCCTCATTCTGGAAAGTCCAAGAAGAAGAAACATCCCTAGTGGAATGAGCTGTGCTTCTTTCATATGTAATACAAACAATAATACTAAACCAGAGATAAAGAAAAGTGGCAGAAGCTTTCTGACCTTTACGTTTACTATAAAGGCAAACCAACAATACAGAAGACTGAAGAAATCTTTCATAGCCAGTAGATAGACTTTAAGAACCCGCACAATGGCAAGGTTGTGTAACAAGCATTCCTTCTGAGAAGAATAACTAGGACAGAGAGAAGGAGCACAATTTCATGAATAAAATTCCTGTCCGAAACAACTTATGAAGGAAAACTTACTTAGTACAAAACAACCTGTAAGATAAGATAAAGGAAACACACAGCAGAGTTGAATATTTCAATACCGTCTGAGCAGAAGCAAAAGCAAAATCTTCCAAGATAACACTTATATATTTATGGAATGCCTTGGCTCCAACGGATCCGCTGTAAGACTTAAAAACCAAGTTAAGACTCCAATGGAGTAACCGACGTAAACAAAGGCCTGAAAATGACCATGGCCTGACCAAAAGGTTGTTTAACTAGAAGAACGCTAGGCGCTTATTTAGCAAAATAGACAATGCAGCAACTGACCCCTCAGGATACTTGCTGACAAAATCCGTTCTTCAGACCATCCTGGAGAAAGGACAAAAGTCAAGGAATCCTGACTCTACTCCAAGAATAATCCTTGGATTCTCATCCAAAAGATATCTATGCCATATCTTATGAAAATCCTTCTAGAAACAGGCTTGTGAGTCTGAATCATGGTCTCAAATGATCTATTTGAAAAACCACGCACAGACAGAACTATACGATCAGACTCCAAATAGTCAGCTTCAGAGAAGCGAAATTTCGGATGAAAGAAAGAACCCTAATCAGAGGTAGCCTTCAAGCTGGAAGAGACAACAACTCTTCTAGGTCTGCATGCCAAATCCTGCGAGGTCTCGCAGGGCTATTAGAATCACTGACACTCCCTACTGTAAGATACAAGCAATGACTCATGGAAAGAGAGCAAACAGATGAAGCAGGTAAGCCAGCCTAAATCCCAAGTGACCACCAGAGCATCTATCAGGGCGGAACCTTGACTTAGAACCCTTAGAAGCTTGGCATATAGCTGAGACGCCATCAGATCCAACTTCAGCATCCCCCATCTGAGGGTTAAGCTGGAAATTACCTCTGGAAGGAGTTCCCACTCCCCGGAATGAATTAACTGTCAGATTATGACAGCCATCAATAGGGAGCTTCCGCCCACTGAACCATCCCAGTCACCTCCTACATGGCTAAGGAACTCCGAGTTCCCTCCTAGTGATAAATAAAACCCATTGAGGAGATATCGTCCAACTGAAACCAAGCCAAGGATGACTGAGACCATCCATCAAAACAGTTTAAATCTCTCTTAACTCCAAAATGATAAGGAGGAAAGCAAACACTGTAAGTTCATGAATCCTGTGCCAAAACGCAGTACTGTACTGTTTCCCAACACTGCAGGTTGGCGTCCGCGGTTACATCACCCAAGAATGTCTCCAGAAGCACGTGTCCTGAGATGGATACTCTTGAAAAACCCACTATGAGAGGAAGTCTCTTGTCGACTGATATAGATCTATCTAAATGTATTCCATTTTAGGGAAAATACAAAAGGGAATGAAGCCCTAAGAAAACATCAGACCAATTTCACTGAAAAATTAAGGGGAATTAAACTGCAGCTTAATCCAAACTCCCAACCTTCAGGTTGCAAATTGGCTAATCAACCGGACCAATATAGCTTGCTGTTGTCCGGACAGAAGACTGCAGAGAAGGTAAAAGGAAAAATATCCTTGATATCTGACCTCTGGAAGAATCTTTTCCGAGATTGAGAATCTAATAAGATCCCCAAATAAAAACATCCTTGTAGATGGAACAAGGGAACTCTTTACCAGACTCATTTCCCATCCAAGGGAAAATAGATTGGACAAGATCCAGTGATCTTTTTTTTCTCAAAGGAAGGATGACACCTGAACCATATGCAGATCAGAAAAAACATCCTTGTAATACCCCAAGACCTAAAAGTCTTTCTAGGAAGACAAACTCAGAAACCTGAGAAGATCCAGATTATGGGAACATCCTTTAGGCCTATGATCGTTTGAAAAGGACCTTCTTGGACTGTAGGAAAACTAATACTCCTTAAAGGACATAACCTGATAAAACTCGAGAAGAATTCTTAGATCCCGTTCCCAGACTGGAACCGGAACTATAACTCTCCGAGAGGAAGGTCCTGAACCCAGTTCCAGGATCTCTCATCCTACCAGAACTGTAGATACTCAAGAAGGAGAAATCTGCCCCTGGAAGGAATCTTAGAATGGACGGCAGAAAGAGGAAAAGGAAAACCTTCCTTAGACTTACTCTCTTGGTGAGAAGAAAAAGTCAACCCCTCTTTCACCTGAAAGTCAGGGGATAATTCTGCCAGACCAAGTCCAAACAAGAACTCATCCTTGAAAGAAAATGCCAGAAGCGAGGATTTTGGAGGATAATCAACCTGCAGCCTAGGCTGCCCCCACCCAGAAAGGTTTCTCAGCTGAACATATTTCAACTCTTAATAACCGGCGGCTAGCACAACAAGTCCAATAAGACAAGGCACTGCTTTAAACCTCCAGTTTCTGATCCAAAAGAAATGAAACAGTCACTCTCCATAGGGATCGATGATCTCAGAGCCAAAGAAACACTCCCATCTACCTAGGGCACCGTGCATTTTAATAGAGCCAGCGACAGGAAAATTTCCCAAAAGAAGGGAGAAAGGAATAAATGTATCAATAGCTTATCATCCAGGTACTAACCAGGCCCGACCCTGCTTAGCTTCCGAAGTCAGGCGCATTCAGGAAGGTGTGGCCGAAAGGCTCCAAAGCACGAAAGATCAGGGAGGTATTCTGCTTGACAAGGAGATCAGAACCCCTGGCTCTGTGCTTACTACTGTCTTGATTGTGGAGGCCCAGACAGTTCTCTAGAAACCCTTCCAAATAGGAAGGAACATCAGGCAAAAAATAAATTTCCCACATTCTCAAAGCTTGACAACGACAAAAGTATCGTAGTCACCCAGGCAGCCAAAACCTCATTTACCTGTACCTGAGGTATGAAAGCATACAGCTTAAGGGAATCCCTTCAGCATCAAATAAAGGAATTATACTGTGCTTTACCCACAGAACTACTGGTGAAATCTCCCTCCTGCTTAGGATAGAGATAGCCAGCGTAGACGACTGGAGGAACAGAAACCTTACTATCTGACCTTGAACATTTCCTCTTGCGTTTTCCTTGAAGAAAAAGAAAAGTAGATAAAGCTGTAGATACCACAAAGGATACCTAAGCTGAAAATCTACCGGCAAATACACTCCTCCAGGAGGATTAAGGAACCACAGGGCACTGCATGTGACGCCGTATAGGCTTGGGAGGAAGGAAAGCTGTGGCATAGCTGAAACTGCATCATCCTAGGAGACATACGACTCAGAGGGCTTGATATATAGTTCTCATAAAAAAAATAATATAAGTTTCCATGAAATGCAGAGGAGCCTAGAAAAAAACAATCTGAACTTGAGAATAAAATTTTTAATTAAAAGGGGGAGATACATATACACTGTACATTAAGAAATTATGTACATTAAGTAACACTGTAGATTAAGTAACACTGTACATTAACATTCAGTACCTTAAGTTAAACTGTACATTTAGGGGCCCATTTATCAAGCTCCAGATGGAGCTTGAGGGCCCGTGCAGGCTCGCCAGAAACACCAGTTATGAACCAGCAGTCTAAAGACCATTGCTCCATAACCTATATGCCTGCTCTGAGCAGGCGGACAGACATAGCCGCAATTCAACCCGATCGAGTATGATCGGGTTGATTGACACCCCCCCTGCTGGCGGCCGATTGATGGTGAATCTGCAGGGGATGGCGTTGCACCAGCAGCTCACAAGGTAAGGACTAATAAGGAGGCGGGGACATGAGAGCGGCATGTAGAAGAAACGCAGATAGTTTAACATCGCGCATCCTCCAGCCGCAATTGAAAACAACATGTTGTATAGGAGTCAGCAGTAAAACTGGCAGTAATACCAACACAAAGTTCAAGGTAACCCAGTAAGGAAACCGCTCCCTCTCTTGTTGCTTCTATCTCCAGAAACACCAAACAGTCTCAAGAAATGGAGAGACATATCAAATTACCCCTATAGGAAGACGCTGCCAGAAAATGCGCGCTCCTAATAGCCACCGCTAAAACCTGTATTAGCAAATTTAGCGTAGTGGAATGATGAAGCTGAATAATATATGAGTTTAAAGAAAACAAACCCTCTTTCAATAAATAAAGAGATAATTCTCTAAGTCTTCATCACATGTACAAACAGTGCCTGCCTCTGCCAGAAATATACTACATAAGGATCTTTGTGTCCCATATTAAAGTGCAGCTTTAACCCAGACAGGATTCTTCATTTCAAATTAACCCCATAAGTGCCAGCCTCCTAGCCCCAGAAGACAAAATGCACTTACCTGCACATCCAGCTGTCCGGCAGGAGGACAGCTCACTTGGCATGAGAGGATGCCATACCTCACAGAGACCTGTGAAAGAAAAGAAAGACAGAGTAAACCTACTCAGACTTTTTATACCAGGGCAGCAACATGTTAGGAAAATGCAGCAAGGTCCACCTAGCAATTTCCTAACTGCTTTAAAGCCACCACTGCCCTACTGAAGAGACTAACATGGAGTATGGCTAGACCCCCTCTTGATAGGAAAGATCAGAGCAAACCTAGTCTGCTTTCAAAATAATAAACACTTGATTGAAGAAAAATAATCAGACACCAACAAACTTCACCTCCTCCTTGCATCGCAGGCAAAGAGAATGAAAGGGAAAAGGGAAGTGATGTTTATCGGCTTTTCTGTGGGGCTCTTTGCCTCCTCCTGCTGGCCAGGAGTAATATTCCCCAACAGTAATTGATGATTCAGTGGACTCACCATGTCATTAGAAAGAAATTCCTTGTATATGCTATCACTGGCCTCTAGTGGGGAGCCACAGACTGGGGCACCCAAGTTATGTGACTTATGTGTCTTACCGGATATCGAGCCAAGACAAGATGACTGTTTGCTGGGGTACCACGGATGCACTGTAGCAGGATCTCAGGATCACAGGCCTTATACTCACCCTTGCTTCCTATCCTCTGTGTTCCACAGCTTTAGCGGTTGCTCAAATCCAGACGGTTTTCTTTGTAGCCTATTTGGGCCCCGATGACAAGCCCTAGGATCGTCTTTAGGGTTCTGGATGTAGCCGTTAAACCATGACTCGGCATGCTTCCCCTGCAAGGGATAGTATTCCGGGCGGTATAGCACACCAAGGAATTGCTGAGCCAGCAGTAAGAAGTTCTCTCACAGAGCACCCTCTGCACATGTCCTCCGTGCAGCTCTGCCTCTTCCGGATAGCTCAGACCAGTTCTGCCACCCAGGCTGATCTTCCTTACATGTCGCTCTTCTTCTGCTGTGCCTCTCTGCCAAACCCTTCACTGGCTTCCTATAGCCTCCAGAATTAAACACAAAAGTCTGACTCTGACATTCAAGGCTCTCAAAAGTACTGCTCTCCTTATATCTCAGACTTTGTCTTCCCTCTTCCCACAACCTCCTCCTCGCCTCCTCACATTCTAGTCTCCAGACTGGCCCCTATTTCGTGGAACTCTCTGCCTTGCTCCACAAGACTCTCCTCTATGTTTGAAAGTTTCAAGCACTCTTTACAGACTCTACTGTTCAGGGATGCATACAATTTATGCTAACCTTTTCTAACCTCATTTCCTCTCCTCCTTTATTATCCCCTTGAACTACCTTAACATATGCCTACATGAGTGCTGATTTACAACAGTGCAAATCGTGGCAGGGTTATTAACCCACTTGTTCCCTGTAAATGTTACCTTGCATATTATACCTCTGCTTATAGTGTTGCAGAATCTGTTGGTGCTCTACAAATAACTAATTATAATAATAATAATAATTATAATGATATTAACATATTACCAGTATCATTACTGCCTTACAATATCCCCTGCATCAGTGAAATTTTACTGCTACATCTCTATTACTATAATGAATCATAACCAGTGGCCAAAATTATCCCTAACTAAAACCCACATATAATACAAACAGTATCATCCCCACACCCAGTATTCTACCCCACTCTCCCTGTCACCCCTACCTTATAATCCCCCACAATATTCATTATCTACCCCTACATGATTATTCTCACCGCAATAATTCCCTCATATGGCCAATTTAACTGCAGTTTATAGCCATCTCTTACATGATCCCACCTACTGCAATAATCTTTTCACTATAAAAATCCTCCAAACACCTATGTTTAACTTATTATCACAATCATTTTGCCTCTGATATTATTTCCTATATATATCATATAATTCATTTAATTTGTTTTTAAAAATATATCATTTTACCAAAATGCAACAATATAGCTTGTACCAGTAAAACTGCATAAGCAGGTTTAACAATTTAGTAATATCAACATTTATTATACTAAAATATACTATTCTAAAATTTGTACTTAAAATCTTTCAAGGCAGCACTATTAGAACACTTATAAGGATTACATAATAACAGAACCTAAATACATACCACATGCAGCAACAGAAATACACGCTACCTACTTTAAACAGGCAAGTCTTGGATAGAGAGGGATCTATCTAGTTTTCAGAAATGGAGTGTAGAAATCTAGAGTGTATTTGTATGGCACTTGATCTCATACAAAAAACAGCCTTTTACTAGCCCTGTGCCTATAGTTCCTTGTATGCACAATACCCTAAAAAAACACTACCAAAAAATATCCTTAGGTTTTTTTTAGGACAAAAGAGGGTTTTTTTTTTTTTTTAGGATAGGGCTTTTTTTTTAACTTTTTTTTTTTTTTTTTTACTTTTTTGGGGATATGATTTTTTTCTAGAACAGGGCATTTTTTTTTCAGGGCAAAAGAGCTATAGTCATTTTAGGGCAATCCCCTACAAAATCCCCCTATCAGAGCAAATTTTTTGCCAAGTAAAAGAGCTAAATCACTTTAGGGCAATGCTCTAAAAAAGTTTTTAGTGTTAGTATATGTTTTTCTTAAGTGGTCTTTAGTTTTAGGATAGAAGTTAATGTTTTTTGGGGGTGTTTTTGGTAGTGGGTTTTGTTTTATTTTGGGGTTTTTTTGGTAATGTGTTTGGTTTTTCATGTAATGTTATTTTTTTTATTCATTAGTAACTTAGGGGGTGTTAGGTTAGGGGTCTGAGGAGTTAAGGTGCTAGGAAGTTAATTAGTGTACGGATACCCTCAGTATTAGTGGTTTATAGGGTTAATAGGTTAAGGGGTGTTTGCGAGGGTATTGTTGGTTTAGGGGTTAATAGGTTAGAGGGTGTTTGCATGGGGGGGTTGTGGCAGGTCAGGGAGTTAAAAAGTTAGGGGTGGTTAGGTTAATAGGTTATGGAAGATATATACAAAGTTTAAATAATATGCCCTTTCTTGTATAATGCGTATTAATATAAGTATTGCATAGATTTGAAACATCTTTTTTTGCATGCTCTTTTTATTATTTAAAAAAGATGTTTAAAATCAATACAATACTTCAATTAATTTGCATTATAAAAGAAAATGCATATAATTTAAACATTGTATATAAATGTATCAATATAGCTCCTATAGATATAATAGGGAACAGTTTTTTTGTGTTAATTAGTCTGGTATAGTGAAGACCTGATGTAGGTGTTGGTGTTCTGTGGGAGTTAGCTGGGCGTTCCAGGGGAGTAACCTTCATTTTAATTGGGATACAATACCAGTAGTGCAATATATTCCAAAGGCTGCCCTACAGGTTAGGTACAGTGTTTCAGCCATATTTGTCATGCCACCTTTTCAGTTGTGAGATTTTCCAAAATTTTTTTTTTTGCAGAACCACAATACCTATTATTTTATATGGGAGACACATCGCCACTAGTCAGCACTTTGTATTATAAGAGTATTTTCAAATGAAACCTCTACAGAGGAAATGTCCAAAAATCCATCTATGGATAAAGAATATTACCCAGATGACTATTTGTCCGAGGAGTCAGACCACGAACACTCTAATGATGTTATACCTATACAAGAGAACCCAGAGATTACAGATAATGCTATTTTAGACCCCTGGGGCAACCCATGTTTGATCTGGATAATTTGAGGCACCCTAGGTCCTCTGAATGGTCCCCTGCCCCACATATTACAACATTTCTACAATACTGGATATGCAAACCCCTGTCTAATTCGGCCAGGAATAAACTACGGGCTGAATGCCCCCGTCCTATCCTCCCAGACAAAGAAGCCCATACCCCAGAGTTTGACCCTAATATAGTCACTTTCTTGACCAGAAGTGGTAGAGACCCTAGAAGGGTCATTGACAAATCACTAAAGTCTACCCAGAATAAACTCCTGGACCTAGTAAGAACGCTGACTCAAATACTTCAATTAGCGGACAACGCTATTCTATCCTCTCAGTTACTAGATCCCATACAAATAAGAGAGTGGGCACAAAGGACAATATGTCTTTGGGGAAATACAAATGTGTCTCTATCCATAGAACGCTGCAGGGCGGCTTTATCTCGCCTCGACCCTAAATTGGCAGAAATGGCCTGCTCAGAAGGAGGCTCTGCAGCAAAAGGGCTGATATTCGGTGAATTATTTATTAGGGAACTTAGCCGTTATGTTTCGGCTTTCACGACTCTTGACAGGGCCCAATCTAATTTAAGAAGGGTCCTATATGCCCAACAAGGTGTTTTTGCCAGGGCTGGCAGTTTCAGGAGCCGCTTGTCCAGCCGTGCTAACTTCAGAGGTTCCTTCAGGCAAACATACACAGCGCCTCAGATCAGACTGCTATTCCCCACCAAAGGTAGAAACTTCAGAAACAGAGGTGCCCCTCGACAGCTGTAAATGCCCCCAGCAGGGTCTGAACCAGGTGAGCACTTTACCCCTTATTGTTTTCAAAAAAAAGTTAGGGGGCAGACTTGCCCATTATATTTCAACATGGTCAGCAGTTACATCAGACCCATGGGTACTTCAGACAGTACTGGGTTTCCATCTGGAAGTTGTCCAATTCCCATCCCAACCCTATCCACCAAACCCTATCCCATTTCCACCACAAATGCAGTGTCTGATAGATTCAGAACTAAACCAGTTATGGCAAAAGGGTGCCATAGAGTAATCCCAGTCTCAGGGGTTCCTCAGCAACATGTTTACAGTCAAAAAGAAAGATGGGGGTGCCCATCTGGTTATAAACTTGAAGAAACTCAATCGATTTCTGATATACAGACATTTCAAGATGGAGGGAATCCATCTCTTCAGAGAGATTCTCCAATTGAACGATTGACCTAAAGGATGCTTATCTAACAGTCCCAATGTATGAGTCATTTCGCCACTATGTTCCAATCCTATGGCAGGGTCAAACTAGGCCATTCACCTGCCTTCCTTAGGCCTCAGTTTGGCACCCTGGTGCTTCACAAAGATCATGAGACAGGTTGCAGCCTTCCTCAGATCCAGAGGAATTTGCCTGATCAAATATCTAGACGATATTCTCATTCTAGCCCAGAACAAATCCATTCTGCAACACATAACAACCACAGCCACTCTCCTACAAAATCTAGGTTTTGCAATAAACTTAGAAAAGCCTTATACCTCTCCTTCCCAGTCCATGGAATTTCTGGGGTTTTCAGTGGATTCTTTATGGGCTTCCCTAGCTCTCCCACAAACCAAGTTACAAATCATTTGCAAAGAACTCAGTTCTACCCTAAAGAAATCACACATTTCTCTTCATCTTCTGGCCAGAATCATAGGTCATCTTTTAGCCTCAATTCAGGATATTTTCCCTGGCCCGCTTTATTACAGAGCCATACAGAGACTCAAACACTCTCATCTCGCTCTAAATCCCTCTTATTCACAATCCATTGCCCTGACCCAAAAGGTCAAACAAGAAATGTCATGGTGGCTTCACAACATGGAATCATGGAATGGCAGGGCTATTTTCGGGTCCCTATCAGACTTTAAAATAGAATCCGATGCCAGCCTTATAGGCTGGGGAGCATCTTGCAATTTCCAGTCCACAGGAGGGAAATGGACTCTGGAAGAATCCTCCCTCCATATCAATTGTTTGGAGCTCATTGCAGGTTCTTTTGCAATACGTTCCTTTGCAAATTCTTTGACAAATTGTTGTGTCCTTCTCCGCATGGACAACATATTAGCAATTCAATACATCAACCGCCTAGGTGGCACCAGATCACAGACCCTGTCCTCCTTGGCAAAACAATTTTACCAATTCTGCTTCGATCACAGAATATCAGTGATAGCGGAATACATACCAGGCCAGTCCAACATCGTAGTGGATTGGTTTTCTCGCCATTGGAGAGACGTGAGTGACTGGAACTTGCTCAAATCTATATTTCTCCATATTCAATCCCTCAGGGGCCCTTTATCCCTGGACCTTTTCGCCTCCAGAACCAACACTTAACTCCCAGCCTATTTAAGTTGGCTCCCAGATCCAGGGGCAATACCCTCGAACGCCTTCCTCCAAACCTGGCCTCCCAAAGGGAGTTATGCCTTTCCCCCCATTTCCATGATTCCCAGGGTAATTCTCCACACATGGACATTATGAATTCAATTGATCCTGATCACTCCTCATTGGCCATCCCAAGCTTGGTTTCCAGACCTACTAGAACTCTCAGTTTCCCCCCCCCCCTGGCCCTTCCTATCTGGCAGGACCTTCTCACAGACTCACGTGGATCTCTTCACCCCCTAATTCTAAGCAACAGCCTCCAATTGCTGGCCTGGATTATTTCCGGGGTTCCTGTGACTCCTCCAGCCTTTCGGTCCCAGCTTGAGAGCTCCTACGGCAATCTTGGGCCCCAGGAAAAAGAAGATCTTACCTGGCAGCCTGGTCAGTATGGCTACGCTGGTGTATGGCAGAACATTCTGATCCCTATTCTGCCCCTGTTACTCTGATAGCAAACTTTCTTGCTCATTTCACTCTATTAATGTCTACAGATCAGCTATCTCGGATGCTCACTATCCGGTAGAAGGCTTCCCCGTGGGTAAGCACCACCTCATTTGCCACATTATGAGGGGAATATTCAACTTTCTCTTAAACAGTTATCAGCTAAATTGGCTGTTCTCCTTTGTCTACTTTCTTTTCACAGAGTCTCAGATGTACAGGCTCTGGACAGAGATGATTTTCTCTTTTCCCCTGAAGGGGTTCTTTTTTCCATTCATAGATGCACCAAAACCTTTTCATCTGAGATTTCCAATCCATACTTGGAGGAGGAGCCTCAATTGGGCGTAGCGGCATGTCTCAAAGAGTACATATCTCGAACAGCTCCTATGGCTACCTCAGGCAATGGTCCTCTCTTGATCTCTTATGTTCATCCTTTCAAACCAGTCTCAGCTCCCACTATAGCAAGATGAGTCAAATGGATCATGTCTTTGATTCTGGTCCTGTCGTCTTTCGGGGCTCATTCACTAAGGGGAGCATCAGCTTCTAGAGCTTTCCTTTTACGCTGCTCTCTCCAGGACCTTCTGACAGCCGCCGATTGGTCATCAGACTCTGTATTTCAAAAGTTTTATTTTAAACCTATATCTCAAACAGCTCTGACTCTATAAGACATATAGCTTTAAAAAAGCAAAATAGGAGCCTCCTGTCTTGCAATAAAATGAGGATTATGTTAGCCTTGGTGACACAATAGTCACAATTTTATTAAAGGCAGGAGGCAAGTAATTTGCCCCCCTTTGGTTTTCTCATCTCATAATTTTTTTTATTATTATTATTTTCTTGACTTTAACTTATTGTCTTGTTTGCTTTATTCATTCATTATGACCAGAATATTATGTAGTGTTTTCTCATTTCATTTTCAGTGTAACCTGTCTCTCTTCATGAGGTTTAAATACAAATTCGTATCGGATTCCTGAATCCTATCGTCAGCACTGGTCCTGCTCAGCTGTGCCGTTAAGTGTTCTGTTTGGATCATCATCAGTTCTAGATGTCGTTTGGATCCAGTAAAGAAAGAGGAAGTGGAAGGGGACTGGCTGATATTTATAAATACTATAATTTATGTGCCCCCATTGATTGAGGGGCTTTTACTTTGTAGTAAGAAGTTAATACAGCGCCAACAAGAGGCCAAGGGATAAATATACTCACAGAGAGATGAAAGAAGATTATTTATTGAACCATGTTAAAAAGCATCAGTAATAAAAGACTATATATAAAAAATGTAAAAAGCACATATAAATAAAATTACAAATACCTTACAAATATCTTACAGAAGCGGCTCAAAGGGCCAAAGCTGATAATTACAATAAAAACAGAGGTAATAACAGGTGATCAGTGTGAGTGGTACACCAGAATAAGAGTGTATACTAATAAAACAGAATTAGCCTAAGTACAACTATAACAAGTGCATCAAGCAAAAAACTAATAAACAATAGTACAAACAATAGTGTTCAAAAATAGTGTTTCAAAAATAGTGTTCCAAAAAATAGAAAAATGCACTGCAGTGCAAAAAAAGGGGGGGGTAGCAAAATAATTGTATAGATACGATCAAATAGTGAGTGAGTGCAAATGGATATAAAAATGCTAGCTACTTAATCCAGTGAGGTTAAGATATAATTAAATAAAATACACAATATGCAATAACATAAAAAATAAAATATAATCCAAAAAAATGTGTTCAAAAAGTTGATCAACAAATGTTAGTGAAGAACAAAAATAAGTCAATCAAAACTAAAACATGGAAAAAATGGGTGATGAAAAGCAAGGTGAAAGTGAGGAAATTGATTCCTTCCAATGTTAGTTACTTTAACAGATCCAAATTCCTGAGTGTGGTAGCTGAAGTAGCTGATTGGATCCTAGCACCTGTCAGCTGCTCCTATGGTATCCTAAAAAGTGTCCCTGTAAAAAAAGAAATTCACAACATAGTGTATCCAATATGAGAATGAAGTAAAGATTAAAGTAATGCTACTTCATTCTCATATTGGATACACTATGGCCTCGCTTCCATTGAGTCGTTAAAAATGGAGCCGTAAGCTACCGAAGCGGACGACAGCTAAAAGTAATTTACGGCTCCATTTTAGTACCAGGTTTCCATTGAAAAGATTAGCGTGTTGCGCGCAGTCGCTCTTTTCGGCCGTACGTAAGTTTGCGTTGCCAACCGATGTCGGATTTGTCGAAAAGCGCGCCATAACAAGTGCATTGCCATGGTAACCCGACCTCTGTCTATAAGAATAACGGTTTGCGCCTGCGCTCTTTACCTGTGATCGCCTCTAGAGAGAAAGACACGGGAGCTAGTTGCGTTGGTAGGAGTTTTGGGTTTTTGAGAGTTGTTTGAGAGTTAGTGGAGAGTTTGATATTTTATTTTCATATATTCTTATTGTAGGCCTCATATAATATTAGGAACACACACACACATCCATACATTAGTTAATTAACACACATTAGTTTATACACACAAATACACACACACACACATACACACTTTTATTTGATACAAACACATTCACATTTTTTTTTTTCATTAACCCCCATATCCCCATCTTCCTTTATTACTCCTTTCATTAATCCCCTTATTCCACTTCCCATCCCCCCTTTGACTACCCTTCCCTTCCTCACTATATAACTTGTTTTTTTATATATACATTTTGCCCATCCTATTTTTTTTTTTTTAACATCCCATATTTTTTGTTTCATTTGACTATATAGCTCACCCCTTTCTTAATTTGCATCCCTTATTATTTTTCTATAATTTTGTTCTAATCCTCCTTAGTTTTTCCTTTTTCATTTACATCCCTTGGTTTATTTTCACCCCCACATTTTATTTTTATTTTGAGGGATATAGAATAGAGATAGTTAGGGTCTAGATAGGTTAGGTAGTTAGTTTTGGGGCTATTTAATTTAGGGTTTAGTTAGGTGAATTAGTGTAGTTAGGTAAGCTAGGGACTTTAGTGTTAGGTTAGAGTTAGGGAGGAAGGAGAAAGGGATGGATAGGCCTAGTGGAGTTGGGAAGGGGGTGGCTAGGGGGAGGGCAGTGGTGAGGGTGGATAGAGGGAGGGGGAGGGGGGAAGTAGGGAGTAGTATGGGCAGGAATAGGGGCCGAGGTTTGGGTGGAGGATTTGTCCTTCCTCAAACCCTGGCAGAGGAGGGAAGGAGAGAGGGTGGAAGAGGAATGGAGGTGGGAGGAGTGAGGAGGAGTCAGCCTCAGCTAGGCACAAAAAGAAAAGGGAAAGTGGGGCAGACTGTGGCAACTGGGGGTGGGGCTGGTGGTAGCCTGTCACAGCCTGCAGGGACAGAGGAGGTAGAGAGGGCTGGTCCCCAGTCACAGGAGGGAGAGTCTGTGTCTGCTGGCCCTTACTCTGAGGAGGAGAAGGAGGCTCTTGTTGAGGCCTACTTGGAGAGGGCAGCTCAGCTGGAGAACCCTAACCTGAGGCCGGCTGTCCGGAATAAGCTGTGGGAGGAGATTCGAGTGGCAGTCAGCTGCTTAGGACGTAATCGTTCTACTGCCAGCATTAAACACCGCTATCATGACTGCAGGAGGGAAACCAAAGCTAAGCTGGCACAGCAGGCCAAATATGCACGTGGGACAGGTGGTGGTCCTAGCAAGAGAATACACCTAAGGTCATGGGAGGAGATGATGGCCAATGTCATCTCAGATGAATCTGTCCTAGGATGTAAGGGGACAATGGACACATCAGTGCCAGCTGAAGAGGTCCATGAAGGTGAATATTAAATATCATATGTAATAAATGTTTTATTTCTAACAAATATATGTTAACATCAGAAATATATATCGGCTTTGTTTTTTAAAATATAAATGTAATCATACACATGTGTAATACAGAATATAGAATGTTCATATATTATATATGTTTAGTAATCAATTGTGTTCAAGCATCAGTGGAAAACATACCTAGGTAGGATTAGTACAAGTAATGTTTTACATGGTTCAAAGTCTAATTTGCACAGTAACGTAAAGTGATAGTAAACCCAATGTTTTTATTTCATGATTCAGATAGAGCAGCAATTTTAAGCAACTCTCTAATGTACTACTATTATCAATATTTCTTTGTTCTCTTGGTATCTTTATTTGAAAAAGTAGGAATGTAAGCTATGGAGACTTTGCATTTTTGGTTCAGTACCCTGGCTAGCGCTCGTGATTGGTGGCTACATTTAGCCACCCAATAAGCAACAGCAACCCAGGTTCTGAAACAAAAATTGTCTGGCTCTTAAGCTTTACATTCTTGCTTCTCAAATAAAGATACCAAGAGAAGGAAGAAAATATGATAATAGGAGTAAAATAAAAAAAGTTGACTAAATTTGCATGCTCTGTCTGAATCATGAAAGTTTAATTTGTACTTCATTGCCCCTTTAATGGCATCTTAACATAGTTGTAGTGGATATATTCATCCTGATTTCTGGAGTGGCTATCTGCTCAAACAAGCAAGGGTATAGATTTAAATTCTTTCTATCTATATCATATATACGGACTATGTGTAATACAAAGAGTCGCTTGGAGGCACAATCTTTAAATATACACCTCTGGTTAAATATGTTTAAGTTCATACAGAAATAATATATATATAAATATATATACATATATATATATATATATATATATATATATATATATATATATATATATATATATATAAAACTATATCTATATCTATAAATTTGATTTTCAAATGTTAGATGTTTCATCAGATTAATTTATAATTACAATTTATTTTACAGAATTGGAACATGAGTATGAGTCCTCAACAAGACCGGAGGCCAGTGATGTTCCGGAATTCAGTGAGGAGGAGGAGGGGGATGTTATTGAAGCTGGATACTCCTACCTCAGCATACTTGAAGGAGATGAGCAACAGCCACTGGCCTATGAGGTTGAAAATGTTCCTGGCCCATCCCCATATTCATCTGGGAGGACATATCATCAGATGCAGCCTCCACCACCACAGCATTATCAGATGCATCCTCCACCACAGCATTATCAGATGCATCCTCCACCACAGCATTATCAGATGCATCCTCCACCACCACAGCATCAGCAGATGCATCCTTCATCACAGCATTATCAGATGCATCCTCCACCACAGCATTATCAGATGCATCCTCCACCACCACAGCATCAGCAGATGCCTCCTTCATCACCACAGCATCAGCAGATGCCTCCTTCATCACCACAGCATCAGCAGATGCCTCCTTCATCACCACAGTATCAACAGATGCATCCTCCACCGCAGCATATGTACTATATGCCACCTCAACAACAGATTCAGCACCCTCCCATGGCACAACAAATGCCGCGACCACTACCACCACAACAACAATCACCACCACCCCCCACCAATGTCTGTCCTCAATTGGATATTGAGCCACCCACACAGTCCCCAAGACTGAGTGACGACAACCTCACACAGAGCCAGGAATATGTGCCGGAGACACCTATACAGCCACAAGTGCCCCCCATGGAATCCAATATCCCCGCACAGTCCCAGCAGGATGCTCTACTGAGGCTCATTCACAGGGAGCTTAGACTTACTAGGCTCCAGCAGCAGCATGATTTCAGGAGGCTACAGAGCCAGATGGACATACATAATGCCGCACTCGTCCGCCTGGCAGAGGCAGTGGAGAGGCTTGCAGATAGGCCGCAAACTCCCTCCTCACTCGCATCCTCTGTTATCTCCCTGCAGGACCCTGAATCGCATGTTTTAGCCTCCCAGTCAGCTGGTGTGCGTCGCCCAAGACGCCACACTTCCATCCCAAGTACCTCTCCTCCAAAGGCCAAATCCCGCCGCAAGCATTAATAAGTATTTTTCTTTTTAAATTATTTACAGATATATAATATCTAATTTTTTTGTTTGAAGCACTTTTTTAAGTGTGATTTCCATCTCATAAATATGCATATATTTTTCTAATCCAAATTAGAAAATATATTTCAAAATTGTTTTAATAGCTGTTTATTTTCAAAACATTAACAGCTTTATTCATTTTTATTTCACATGATGTCAATTAATATGCAGGTGTACATTGTTGATAAATGTATGTGTCCTTTTATTGAGGATATTATGCCGTTTAAGAATACTTGGGGATACGTGTCTGAAATTTATACAGTATATGCTATCTAACATTGGTCAACGTGACATGTGTAAATGTTATGATTTATATTCCACAAGCATATGTTGTTTGCTCCTTCAGATGAAGCTAATAAGGCTTATACAGTTATAGAAGAGTTGAAAAGTAAATATTCCTTCCTGTTGATATGGCCAAACACCTTGCATTCATTCTAGTCCTATGTGGAATGTAATATCTGAAATATATACCTATCATGACTAATACCTATCATGACTAATGCACTCCTTTTTGTCAAGATTATTATTCAATATTTAGAATAATTAGATAAATGTATCTTTATGATATTTAAGCAATGATGTATACACAACATATATGTGATTGCCATGATATAGAGGTGATTAATACATTTTAATTGACATCATATGAACAGACACAGACTCTCCCTGGGACCAATGCACAATGCACTTTTAAATTGTTTCAATAATTCCATGTTAAAGACAATACTTCATATCTCTTGAAGTATGTAATATTAAGCACGTATGTATTTTGGTTAATAGTCTAAATATTGCAAATGTATTATCTGCTTTAGCAGACATGACATTACATATATTTTATAAATATTAGTACTATGACACATTATAACTTTAATGTGTTATCGTTTTGTATTGAATAAATATGATTTTCAAATTGAAAATTACATTTGAATGAGGGTAAATCTGTAATAATAAAACTCATCTTCATTATAAACAACTTATTTCCTTTGAATTATTTTTCTATATGTATTGAGATTATATATAGCATCCCTGGGCAAAGGTTTCATTTTGAATAGGTAGATATTTTATTTATTTTTATAATATTTTACCAGGAAAGATACATTGAGATTTCTATAGTTTTCAAGTATGTCCTGGGTACACAAAACATTGCATTGATACAATGGGTACAATAAAATAAAAAAAAAATAATAATACATATGCCCAAAAATTTAACATAGAACAGGTAGGAAATATATAATCAACAATGACAGGTGCATTCTGTTTTGAGATATGTAGAGAGGGATCTCTTAAAGAATATTAGGCATGGGGAAGGTTTGAAAGTGTGCGGGAGGTCGCTCCATAATTGTGGTGCTTGCATATATTTTTATATGTACATACATATTGATATTTCTATGACAACATGGGTGCAAATATTCCTATACATAGGACCAATAAATGTAGCATATATAATGTTATTTGTACATTGAAACACTCATAATTTCTTTGGGATTTGCAATTTCAATGAGAAACATGCCTCAAAAAAGCTCTTTTTCCTCCTTTACACCTAGTTGAGCTGGGGGTAATATGTCTCAATGTATCGACAGCCTCCGACAGTGTATTAACGGTTAGCGCTTTCAATGGAAACCTGGTATAATTTATCGATTAACGGCTTCTATTACTTTCTATGGGACGCGAAAATCTTTTCGGCAGCCGAAGTCCGGCAGCCGATATTGAGGTATAACGCGCCATTGGAAACAGTCGTTAAACGCTATTGCTTTCGACAGCATATTTAACGGTTTGCAAGTGCACGCAAACTGAATTACGACTCAATGGAAGCGAGGCCTAAGTTGTGAATTTCTTTTTTTACAGGGACACTTTTTAGGATACCATAGGAGCAGCTGACAGGTGCTAGGATCCAATCAGCTACTTCAGCTACCACACTCAGGAATTTGGATCTGTTAAAGTAACTAACATTGGAAGGAATCAATTTCCTCACTTTCACCTTGCTTTTCATCACCCATTTTTTCCATTTTTTAGTTTTGATTGACTTATTTTTGTTCTTCACTAACATTTGTTGATCAACTTTTTGAACACATTTTTTTTTTTTGGATTATATTTTATTTTTTATGTTATTGCATATTGTGTATTTTATTTTTTATGTTATTGCATATTGTGTATTTTATTTAATTATATCTTAACCTCACTGGATTAAGTAGCTAGCATTTTTATATCCATTTGCACTCATTCACTATTTGATCGTATCTATACAATTATTTTGCTACCCCCCTTTTTTTTGCACTGCAGTGCATTTTTCTATTTTTTGGAACACTATTTTTGAAACACTATTTTTGAACACTATTGTTTGTACTATTGTTTATTAGTTTTTTGCTTGATGCACTTGTTATAGTTGTACTTAGGCTAATTCTGTTTTATTAGTATACACTCTTATTCTGGTGTACCACTCACACTGATCACCTGTTATTACCTCTGTTTTTATTGTAATTATCAGCTTTGGCCCTTTGAGCCGCTTCTGTAAGATATTCCTGTATTTGTAATTTTATTTATATGTGCTTTTTACATTTTTTATATATAGTCTTTTATTACTGATGCTTTTTAACATGGTTCAATAAATAATCTTCTTTCATCTCTCTGTGAGTATATTTATCCCTTGGCCTCTTGTTGGCGCTGTATTCACTTCTTACTACTTGTGCATATTTTTTGGAGGTTGGTTAGGATCTCTGTTTGGATACAGCTTGGGGATTACCTTAGCGCTTGTACACTACCCCTTTTTCACTATTGACGGGCTTTTACTTTGTTTCAATGTTTTTATGTCTTTACTGCTGGAGATTTCAAGTAAAGGAAGTAAAGTAAAATACTCGCCTCCTGTCTTTAATAAAATTGTGACTATTGTGTCACAAAGGCTAACATAATCCTCATTACTAACAATAAAACATTTGTGTCCAAAGGTCAAAATTATAATGCGCATGGGTGCATTTCAATTTGAAATATAAGCATTTTGCATTATACTTCCATTAGCAAAAATGCTTCTAGTAAAAGTTATCACTGTTTTTCGTCTGCATACGCGCATATGCTGTGAGGGCCTGTGTCCCAGAATCCAAACACTACACCTTCTCAGAGAGTCAGCACTGGCTTGTATGACACAAACTATGGGGCATATTTAACAATGTGCGAGCGGACATGATACGAAGTAACGTATCATGTCCGCTGCACATCGATAAATGCCAACAGCATTGTTAACTGCTGGTGCAATGCCGCCCCCTGCAGATTAGCGGCCTTTCAGTCGCTAGCAGGGGTGTCAATCAACCCGATCGTATTCAATCGGGTTGATTTCTGTCCGCCGCCTCAGAGCAGGCGGACAAGTTATGGAGCAGCAGTCTTTAGACCACTGCTTCATAACTTCTGTTTCTGGCGAGCCTGAAGACTCGCCGGCAACAAGGGGCATCAAGCCCCATACAGAGCTTGATAAATATGCCCCTATGTCTTCAGAAGCAATAGACATCAACGCCAGCTCTCTGAGAAGGTGTGGTGTTTGAATAGTGGTGCGTGGGCCCTCTCAGGATATGTGCATATGCTGCAGAAAAACAGTAATAACTTTTACTAGAACCATTTTTGCATCACTGCAATATTCATCAGGATTATCAGATCCTGCAAACTGTACTAAAAAAGGAATTACTTTTAATACATATAAAAATATTTTTTTGTATTCAGATCTTTAGCAGTACAGTGCTTAATTACTGTTATGTGTTTTGTATGCATACAAATTACTTTCCCTTCAAGTTTAGACCTGTTAGAAGTGTCATCTAGTGATCTAGTCTATTATTTATGCATTTTATTTTGTATTGTTTACTAAATAGCTATCTGTTCTCACATTAGTCTCAGAATTTGAAGGCTTTTATAAATGTTTTGTCTACACAACTTGGAAGGTTTTTAGGTTTTTTTATGTTGAATTTAAACAAGATACACAATACATATACAAAAACATTTTATGCGTATATGAACTATTCATTTTGTAATATTTAATCAAATTAATCTTTGTGGGGAAAAAAGAAAATTAGCAGATTATGTTGCTGCCTATGTTTTCATCAAGCTTGCCATGAGCAATATTCAACAGCAATTTACCATTGCTAGTACATATACTGTAATAGATAAGAACCAAGTTACACAGTAAAAACTGAGTGGACTAAGATTTTCACTTCATAAATGTAAATTTGGAAGTGTTATTAGGTTTGCCAGAAACTTAACTTTTGTCATCCAGTTTGAGTCCTGATTTTGGAATTTGATTGATAGAGTACAAGGAAGTAGGTGTGACCTTCAGGCAAATATGGCATATAATTGACAAGTGCTGTTGCTATGAGGTCATATCTGAAGTCTGATCATGACTCCAGTTACATCTTTATCTAAATCACCTATTGGCTGTCCAGTATTTTTGTAAAAGGTAGCTGGCAACCATAAGTGTAATACAACATGTGTTGTGTACATTTTATTTACTCTTGTTCGGTTTTCTTTCTGTCAGTTTGATTCAAAGACACAGCATGGCCTGCCCTGCAAGTCCAGGTACTAGAAAAGTAGGTTAATATTTTGGTCAACTAGACCTGTGCCTATAGGAGCAGGATTTGGGAGAGAAGCACATTTTCTAGGGGAAGTGCTATGGCATGAGGCCTTTACACTCCTGTGCTCTTCAATATTTATTTTATTAAGTTTATGACAAATTATCAATTCCTGAATATCTGTTGCCTAGAATGGTTACATAACTTGTTCATGCATCAGAGCCTTATAGCTCTGAGAAATATATGGGCCAATTACACACACATGTACACATAAACACAAAAAGCATACATATATACACATTTTGCACCCTGTAATAATCCATACTTGGTAAATATTAAATTACAGGGAGGCTGTCTCTGAGAATTGTCCCTGATATTGTGAAGCAAGTGAAGCAAACTGTGGCTCTCACATAGGATCCAATTGTCAAAAACTCAATGGCATGGGGAGAAATCATCAGCTTATTTTACTGAACATGATATTGTAGAGATCATCAGCTTATTTTACTGAACATGATATTGTAGAGATCATCAGCTTATTTTACTGAACATGATATTGTAGAGATCATCAGCTTATTTTACTGAACATGATATTGTAGAGATCATCAGCTTATTTTACTGAACATGATATTGTAGAGATCATCAGCTTATTTTACTGAATATTATATTGTAAAGTAAGTATCTCTCCTTTACATAAAGCATTTTAGTAAACTACTCTTAATGAGATACACAGTTACTAAGGTAAAAATTACCTTTAAAACAATCCTTGAGGGGCCTCGTAATACTGACCCAGGAGCTTTAAAGAATTGAGCCCTTTAAGTGAATGAGTAAGTGTGGATACTCCTTATGTTTTTAAAGAGTTAGACTCTTGGGATCTCTCTTGGGAGATATACAGGAAGAACCTGTAAATGTTGATACATTGTTTGAATCTCTCTCGTTAAAGGCATAGAAAGGTCAACATTAAAATCAGCATGAATGCATTTCAGTTTTAAATAATAGTGTTTTTGCATCTTACTTCCTTTAGCGAAAATACTTAAAGAAGTTATTACTGTTTTAGTGGCATATGCACA
The DNA here is from genome assembly GCF_027579735.1 of Bombina bombina. Classification (NCBI taxonomy): domain Eukaryota; kingdom Metazoa; phylum Chordata; class Amphibia; order Anura; family Bombinatoridae; genus Bombina; species Bombina bombina. Next base: position 743,708,159 of record NC_069501.1, on the reverse strand, counting down.
TACTAGTCCTAAAGTCCTTGCACACAGGCCATTTCTTGCAGTACAGCGGTCCCACCCCTTGCTTTCTCTCTCCACCTCTCTTTTGCTCTCTCTCCCCCCTCTCTTTTGCTTTGTCTCCCCCCCTCTCTTTTGCTCTCACTCTCTCCCCCTCACTTCTGCTCTCTCTCTCTCTTTTGCTCTCTCTCTCTCCCTCCCCCTTCTCTTTTACTCTCTCTCCCCCCTCTCTTTTGCTCTCCCTCCCCCTGTCTTTTGCTCTCTTTCCCCCTCATTTTGCTTTCTCTCTCTCTCTCTCCCTCTATGTTGCTCTCACTCTCCCCCCCCTCTTTTGCTCTGTCTCTCTCCCTCTCTTTTGCTCTCTCTCCACCCCTCTCTTTTGCTCTCTCTCTTTCTCCCCCTCTCTTTTGCTCTATCTCTCTCTCTCTCTCTCCCCATCTCTTTTGCTCTCTCTCTCCCCCTCTCTTTTGCTCTCTCTCTCTCCCCCTCTCTTTTGCTCTCTCTCCCCCTCCCATTTGCTCTCTCTCTCCCCCTCTATTTTGCTCTCCCTCCTCTATTTTACTCTCTCTCCCCCTCTCTCTTGTGCTCTCTCTCTCCCCCTCTCTTTTGCTCTTTTTCTTTCCCATCTCTCTTTTGCTCTTTCTCTCTCTCCCCCTGTCTTTTGCTCTCTCTCCCCCTGTCTTTTGCTCATCATAACTGTGGAGAGCTAAATGGTATATGCACCAACTGTGATGCACTACATTTACCAAAAGAGCAGTCATCAGACAAACTATTCATTCAATGCTGCAGCAAATAAAAAGTAATTATTGAACCTATTAAAGTAATTCCTTTATTACAAAGCCTAATGACAGGAACTCATAAACATTAAAAAAAACTTTCACAAAAGCATTAGCTCTTTAATAATTCTTTAGCATTTGCTTCAATCGGGGCCAATATTGCTCCTCTTCCTGGTTATGGGCCTTACTGCTTTAGCATTAAAGGGATAGTAAACCCCCAAATTTTCTTTTATGATTCAGATAGAACATACAATTTTAAATAACTTTCAAATTGAATTCTATTATTAAATGTTCTTCATTCTCTTGTTATCCATTGCTGAAGGGACAGCATTGCACTACTGACAGGAAGCTGAAAATATCTATTTAGCCAATCAGAAGAGACAAATGTGTGCAGGCACCAATTAGCAGCAGCTCCCACTAATGTATGATATGTGCGTATTCATTTTTTAACAAGGGATACTAAGATAACGAAGCACATTTGAAAATAGAAGTGAATTTAAAAGTGTCTTTAAATGACAAGCTCTATCTGAATCATGCAAGTTTAATTTTGACTTTCCTATCCCTTTAATGGACACATTTTTTCACAGAACTGGATCACTTCATCCTTCCAATGATGATAACAGAAAGTTTGCACAACTATATATTCTTGATCCTCATGATGCCTTATGATTAATGAAAATGCAAATTGCAACCCTGAACTAATGAACTAATGACCGAGTTGAGTTCTTTTTAGGGCTTTAAACAATCCTTTTGTGAAGCATGCAAAATGTTGTATGAAGTAGAACAGGAATGCTTAGAAGATGCATCTTGAAATCGCGTTACACCTGCAACTGTGATGATGGCAATAGTACAAGATTGTAAAAACGTTCAGCGTAGATACAATGCTCCTCAGTGTAATGAGGTAGCTATTATTTTTCAAAATGCAGATGGTGAACCTCTACTTGAGCAAGATGTTATTATTCATTGTCAAAGTCCTAATAATGAAAAAATAATTAAAGGATAAGCATTGTAGATCCAAATTTAGAGCCAATGTTGTATCCACTTCTTTTCCCTTTTGGGGACCAAAGTTGGTCACCTAAAATGAAACTTAAAGGGACACTAAACTCAAAAAAAATTATTTCATGATTCAAGTAGAGAATATAATTTTAAACAACATTCCAATTTACTTCTATTATCTAATTTGCTTCATTCTTTAGATATCCTTTGTTGAAGAAATAGCAATCACATGGCTGAGCCAATCACATGAGGAATCTATGTGCAGAAACCAATCAGCAGCTACTAATCTTATCCAGCAATGCTTTTCAGCAAAGTATATCAAGAGAATGAAGCAAATTAGATAATAGAAGTAAATTAGAAAGTTGTTAAAATTGCATGTTCTTTCTATATCATAAAAGAAAAAAATTGAGTTTCATGTCCCTTTAATTACAACCCTACTACTGTAAGAAATATAAGAACTCAATTCTTAGCAAAGCCAAGAGACAGGGTCTCACAAATGTAATTTTATGGGTACATGCTTTCCGTTCGGCATGAGTTTAACCCATTTCTGAGTGCTGGCAAATTGACCCAGCAGTACTTTGTAAATGCATACGTTAAGACAGAGGGTAATCGTTTAAACTATGTTAGACAAAATCAGTCAAAATTGAGGGTTGAAAAGTATACAGGTCTCATGGACCATCTTCAAAGTGAAGCTGCAGAACAGGGCTTACTTCCAGGCAAAGCAGTTATAATTTCATCTACCGTCCAAGGTAGTCCAAGAAACATGGTACAGAATTACAAAGATGCCATGACTATTGTTAGAAAGTATGGTAAGCCTGATTTTTTCATAACCATAACATGTAACCCAAAATGTGCAACCACTCATACTTGTTGGTTTAATATTATTTAAAGGAAAAAAAAATTACATTAGTTTGCTAATTGCAAGTTTAATCTAATTTTATTTTCCATCAGGCCTGTGTGCCAGGCCCACCGCAAGCATATACTGTGATTAATTGCTCTGTGCAACCACTCATACCTGTTGGTTTAACATTATTTAAAAAAAATAAAAACATTTTTTACATTAGTTTACTAATTGCAAGTTTAATCTAATTTTATTTTCCATCAGGCCTGTGTGCCAGGCCTACAGCAAGCATATACTGTTATTAATTGCTCTGTGCAACCACTCATATCTGGTGGTTGGTTTAACATTATTTTAAATTAAAATAAAAAAAACTTTTACATTAGTTTGCAAATTGCAAGTTTAATCTAATTTCATTTACCATCAGGCCTGTGTGCCAGGCCAACAGCAAGCATATACTGTGATTAATTGCTCTGTGCAACCACTCATACCTGTTGGTTTAACATTATTTAAAAAAAAAAATAATAATAATTTTACATTAGTTTGCTAATTGCAAGTTTAATCTAATTTCATTTTCCATCAGGCCTGTGTGCCAGGCCCACCGCAAGCATATACTGTGATTAATTGCTCTGTGCAACCACTCATATCTGGTGGTTTAAAATTATTTTAAATTAAAATAAAAAAACTTTTACATTAGTTTGCTAATTGCAAGTTTAATCTAATTTCATTTTCCATCAGGCCTGTGTGCCAGGCCCACAGTAAGCATATACTGTGATTAATTCCTCTGTGCCACCACTCATATCTTCTTGTTTAATAGTAGTGTAAGTGTACATTAAAAAAAAATAAACTTTTTGGATTGTGAAACATCAGTCTGCTTTTTTGTTTCCTGCTCACAGCGTATACTGTGCCCACTTGCCCAGTGCCACCACTCATAATTTGTTTAATAGTATTGTAAGTGTACATTTAAAAAAAAAATGACAGGCAGAGGCAGGCCACCCCGCAGGTGCCGTCATGGTCATGGTGCTTTGATTCCTTTAGACCCTACAAATATGCACATTGTTCAGACGCCGGGTGCCAGGGGGGACGCAAAAAGTTCTGAGGGGGACCTAGTTGAATGGCTAACACAGGACACCCAATCTTCTACAGCTTCCGCTCCTAGTCCTCCTAACCTTGACGCACCATCTACATCCAGCTGTGCTTTGGGCACCTCTCAAGTGACCAGTGCCACTCGCCCGCCTGTCGCCACCACCAACACTAGCACAACAGCCGCTTCACTTGATCTGTCACAGGAGTTATTGACACATCAGTTGGAAGAAATGAGTGATGCGCAACCATCATTGACAGAGGATGTAGATAACAGTGATATGTCTCAGTCAGGCAGCATTACAGACATGGAGGTACGGTGTGATGATGATGATGATGATGTTGTACCCGCTGCTGCTTCCTTTCTTGATGTGTCAGATACAAGTGAAGCGGTTGATGATGATGTGTCGGTGGATGTCACGTGGGTGCCTGCTAGAAGAGAAGAAGAAGAGGGGGAAAGTTCAGATGGGGAGACAGAGAGGAGGAGGAGGAGACGAGTTGGAAGCAGGGAGAGGTTGTCTCAAGGAGCTAGTGGCACAGTCAGACAGCATGCATCGGCACCCAGGGTCAGCCAGACAGCACGCCGACGACCATCAACGCATGCTGTTGCCACCACCAGAATGCCGTCATCGCAGAGCTCAGCAGTGTGGCATTTTTTTGTGTGTCTGCCTCTGACAACAGTGATGCCATTTGCAACCTGTGCCAAAAGAAACTGAGTCGTGGGAAGTCCAACACCCACCTAGGTACAACTGCTTTGCGAAGGCACATGGTCTCACATCACAAACGCCGATGGGAAGAACACATGAGTAGAAGCAGCACACAAACTCAAAGCCGCCCTCCTCCTCCTGCTCCAGCATCTTCAGCCATGTCAACCACTGCTGTCCTCCTTGCCCCCTCTCAACCATCCTCCACTGAGTCTCTCTTACGTAGCAGTTCCTGGTCATCTGCCCACAGTCAGGTGTCTGTCAAGGACATGTTTGAGCGTAAGAAGCCAATTTCTCAAAGTCACCCCCTTGCCCGGCGTCTGACAGCTGGCTTGTCTGAACTCTTAGCCCACCAGCTTTTACCATACAAGCTGGTGGAGTCTGATGCTTTCAAAAAATTTGTATCTATTGGGACACCGCAGTGGAAGGTACCTGGCAGAAATTTCTTTTCACAAAAGGCAATCCCAAACCTGTACTCTATTGTGCGAAAGGAAGTAATGGCATGTCTGGCACACAGCGTTGGGGCAAGGGTCCATATGACCATGGATAGCTGGTCTGCAAAGCATGGTCAGGGCAGGTATATCACCTACACTGCGCATTGGGTAAACCTGCTGACGTCTGACAAGCATGGAATGCGTGGCTCTGCAGAAGAGTTGGTGACACCGCCACGACTTGCAGGCAGGCCTGCTGCTACCTTCTCTAGTCCTCCTACTCCATCCTCTTCCATAACCTCTTCCTCGGCTGAGTCCTCTTCTGCTTCTGCGTCTTGCTCCACATCAATGGCACCCCCCAGCTCCCCAGGTACTATTCAACATCCCGGATACGGCAGTGTCACGCCGTCTTGGGGTTGACTTGCCTGAAAGCGGAGAGTCACACCGCACCAGCACTCCTGACCGCCCTGAACGCACAGGTGGATCAGTAGCTGACTCCACACCAACTGGAGATTGGCAAGGTTGTTTCTGACAATGGAAGTAATTTGGTGGCGGCATTGAAATTGGGCAAGTTGACACATGTGCCGTGCATGGCACATGTGTGTAATCTGATTGTACAATGCTTTGTGCATAAGTACCCAGGCTTACAGGACGTCCTGAAGCAGGCCAGGAAGGTGTGTGGCCATTTCAGGCATTCCTACACGGCCATGGCGCACTTGTCCGATATCCAGCATCGAAACAACCTGCCAGTGAGGCGCTTGATTTGCGACAGCTCGACACGTTGGAATTCAACACTCCTAATGTTCGACCGCCTGCTCCAACAAGATGAAAAAGCTGTTAATGAGTATTTGTATGACCGGGGTGCTAGGACAGCCTCTGGGGAGCTGGGGATTTTTTTGCCAAATTACTGGATGCTCATGCGCAATGCTATAGGACTGCTACAGCCAAGCCTATCTTCTCTGCAAACTGTGTCTGCCTCTGCCTTTTTTGCCTGTCAGTTCTGGATTTCACAGAGCGGTGACGTCACACGCCATCCTGCTTCACACAGCAGCAACACACAGTTCAGCTGCACTGTCTCCCAGACTGCCAGGACTTGCAAGTTCCTAATTCCTGCGGACCCTCTAATAATTTCTCAAGTAAGACCTGCTCTTAACATTCACTCTCCTGTGACTCAAATCAAATATGAGCATACCAGACTCTTGTTTTTCATATATATCTGCAATTGCTAAATCTATCTGAGCCAACTTTAACTAGCTATCTTAAAATACTCACTAAAGTTAGTTACTTATTATTTTGCCTTTTGCCTGATCTTTTTTTATTGCCTGTACTACTGAAATTCCAAAGTAGTTTGTAATTATATTTTTCTATGTATCCATACTGGGGTTTCTATGTGTTACACTGCTGCAATTGTTTAGTGTTTACTCACAGGTGGCAGCTGTAGTGTAATCACCATTAACCCCTGCTAATAACTGAACTATGATGTCTGGGACTATCTTTTACTCTGATAGTAATTAATGATAATTCCCAGTATTCTTTGAACAACACACATACTATTTTAAGTTTATTCCTTTTAACTCAGCAGTTGAGGTTCTTGAAAATAAATTCCTTGCCTTACAGGATACGGCAAGACTTAAATCCTGACAGAATACTAAGCCTGAAAAATAAGCATGGACCCAGCTGAGTTAACTGCACACATGCAAACCCTTAGTCATAGGGTAGATTTACTCACTGATGGGTTAAATACCCTAAAGGCAGAAAATGATCATTTAAAAGCTTATATAAAAAATATTGTAGAAACAAAAATTCATGCTATAGAACCACAAGTCAGTCTCCCTGAATTATTTAAAGGTGATAGAACACAATTCAGAGATTTTAGAAATGCATGTTTTCTTTTGTTTACCCTAAAACTACAGACATATCCCACAGATAGAGTAAAGATTCTAACAACCATATCTTTTCTTAGAGGTGAGCCCAGGAGCTGGGCAAACAGTTTTTTTGAAACAAATGATAACATACTCAATTCATTAGATGCTTTCTTTACCGCCTTAGCCCAGTTGTATGATGATCCTTATAAACAAATGACTGCCGAAAATGCTATGAGGTCATTGAAGCAAAAGAAAAGATATGTAGAGGAGTATATCACTGAATTTAAGAAATGGGCAAAAGATAGCCAATGGAATAACCTTTCTCTAAGGAATCAATTCTGACTAGGCTTGTCTGATGGTATTAAAGATGAGTTATCTCGAGTTGACCTTCCCCCCACCTTAGAAGAATTAATAAATCTCAGTATCACTATTGATAGACGCCTTAGGGAAAGGCAACAGGAAAGGACTTACCAGGACACCACTCAAAAACGTCATACCCACACCCCTGCACACATACCACCAATAAAGCCCCCCACTGAGCCTATGGACATTGGGTTTGCGAAAGGACCGCTTACAGCACAGGAGAAACTAAGACGCCGCAGTCAAAATCTCTGCATGTATTGTGCAGCAGAGGACCATGGGGTTAAGGACTGTCCTGCACTTCAGCGACAGAACCGCGGTAAGACAATGTCACATACTGAATGTTTAGGTAGTTATACCTCTGCTACAATCTACCATAAATTCCCACTTCTTTTACAGTGGGACCAATGTCGCCTCAACGCCAGTGGGATCATTGATTCAGGAGCAACTGCAAACTATATTGATGTACAATATACTAAGGATAATAAAATACCTTTGGTGAAAAAGCAGACTCCTGTGTATTTGCGAGTTATTGATGGTAATAATATGGCCTCAGGCCCCGTAATGTATGAAACTGTACCTTTACTTGTAGTGACACAAGACCATCATAGGGAATTTCAAACCTTTGATGTCATTTCATCCCCCATTGTACCCATCATTCTAGGGTTAAACTGGCTATCACTACACAACCCCAGTATAGTCTGGTCACCATTCTCCATTTGTTTTAACTCTCACTACTGTAAGACAACTTGTTTCCCACCACTCATACTGCATACTATAGAGAAACCTTTAGAATTAGACATACCTCAGGAATATGCTGACTTCAATGACGTTTTTAGTAAAAAAGAGTCCGAAAAACTTCCTCCACATAGGAAGTATGACTGTCCTATTGAGCTCCTCCCAGGATCAGATATCCCTTATGGACACATCTTTCCATTGTCAAAACCTGAACTAGACCACTTGAAAACATACCTTGATGATAACCTAAGGAAAGGCTTTATCCGTCCTTCTACATCCCCAGCAGGTGCGGGGATGTTCTTTGTAAAAAACAAAGACGGATCTTTACGCCCGATAATCGATTATAGACAACTAAATAAAAGGACAGTAAAGAATCGTTATCCTCTCCCACTAATTCCGGAGCTTATTGAGAGACTACAGGGAGCTAAATTCTTTACCAAGCTTGACCTTAGAGGAGCCTATAATTTAATTCGAGTAAGATCTGGAGACGAATGGCTGACGGCGTTACGCACCCGTTACGGGTTGTTTGAATACACCGTCATGCCATTCGGACTCTGTAATGCTCCCGCGACATTCCAGTATTTGATAAATGATATCTTTAAGGATATCCTGGATGTCTATCTTGTTATTTACTTGGATGACATATTAATTTATTCCAAGACCCTACCTGAACATATATCACATGTCAGACAAGTCCTTAGCAGATTGAGAAGCAACTCCTTGGCTGAGAAGTGCATCTTCAACTCCAATAGCATAACTTTCCTTGGTTATTGCATCAGTGCTTCGGGCATTAGCATGGAGGATAACAAGATAGATGCTGTTAGGAATTGGCCTACCCCTGAATGTAAAAAAGACATTCAAAGATTCATGGGGTTTGCCAATTTCTACCGGAAATTCATCAAAAATTTCGCCTCCTTATCAAGACCATTAACAAACCTCACTAAAGCAAATGTTCCATTTCGTTGGACCCCAGATAGTCAAAAGACTTTTGAATTGTTTAAAGCACAGTTTACCTCTGCACCTATTCTTAGCATACCAGATCCTGAACTACAATATATATTAGAGGTCGATGCCTCAGATTATGCTGTGGGCGCCATTCTATCACAGAGACTCTCTCTCAAGAAACCGTTACATCCAGTTGCCTTCTACTCTCGTATCATGACTCCATCTGAAATACATTACCCCATTGGAGATAAAGAGCTGTTGGCAATCAAGGTCTCCCTTGAACATTGGCGACACTTGTTGGAAGGTACCATTCTGCCTATCATTATTTTCACGGATCACCGAAACCTTCAGTTCCTCCATTCCACCAAGACTCTCACCGCACGACAAGTAAGGTGGAATTTATATTTTTCCAGGTTCAATTTTCTTATCACATACAGACCCTCCTCACGGAATGGCAAGGCTGATGCCTTATCAAGACAATACAAGAAACCACCAAACCTACTTAGTAAGGATACTGTCATTCCAACAGAAAAGTTCATTGCCTTTTCATTTGATTCCACATCATTCCTTAAGGAAGAACAAGAGAAAGATATTACTAAACCACTAACTGTTATGCAACGGGGCTCAGATGGTTTACATTATCATCAAGACAAGTTATATATTCCCCCATCCACCAGGCAGATGGTTTTACACGCTATACATGACGCACCTCTAGCAGGGCATACGGGCCTTCGTAAAACACAAGATTTAGCTAATAGATCTTTCTGGTGGCCAACAATGCATAAGGATATCTCAGATTATATCTCTTCCTGTGGAGTTTGTACCTTATCTAAAAGAAGCAAATGGCCTCACTATGGATTACTTATGCCTGTAGCAACACCAAGTAGACCTTGGGAAGAAATCGCCTTGGATTATATAGTTGATTTACCACGCTCAGGAACTGATACCACAATCCTTGTTGTGGTAGACTTGTTCAGTAAGATGTGTCATTTTATACCATATCGGAAGTTACCCACTGCTGCAGAAACCTTACAATTACTGCTCACTCATGTTTTTAAACATCATGGATTACCTAAGACTATTCTAACAGATCGGGGAACCCAATTCACGAGTAAGTTTTGGCTGGAATTCTGCAAGGCTTTTCAAATAGAGAAAAGATTGTCTACAGCTTACCACCCTCAGACAAATGGGCAGACCGAGAGATGCAACCAATGGTTGGAGCAGTTTCTCAGAGGATTCTGTTGTGATCAGCAACATCAATGGTCATCTTTTCTTCCTTACGCAGAGTTTACTTATAAGAACACAGTACACTCTACTACCAAGCTCACTCCGTTTTTTGTTAATTATGGATTCCATCCCACCTTCCATCTTCTACCTGACAACTACTCTTCATCTCCATCTGTCACACAGATTACTAATGACATTGCAACTAATTTCTCATCTGTCCGCTCTGCTATTGATGATGCTAAGCAAATACACAAGCTACATTATGACAAGAGGAAAACTCCTGCACCAAAGTATTCCGTTGGAGATCTAGTTTGGCTCTCCACGAAACATCTGAAGTTAACCACTCCTTCTAAGAAATTGTCGGTCCTCTACGTTGGGCCGTATCCAATAGATCGTATCATAAATGAGAACGCTATGAGATTACGGTTACCACCTACGATACGTGTACACCCTACCTTCCACGTTTCCTTACTGAAACCGTATCGAGCCCTTAGATCACCTCCTGACCAAGTTCCACTTACTCCAGTAACTGTGGACCCTGATACGGAATACGAGGTCCAAGACATATTGGACTCGAGACAGATGAGAGGTACTCTTCAATACCTTGTCAGGTGGAAGGGGTATTCTCCTGACGAAGATTCCTGGGAACCCGCAACTAACATTTCTGCTCCCCGGTTGATCTCTAGGTTCCATCAGCGGAATCCTGATCGCCCGCATCCATGAGCCGCAGAGCTGCTCCTTGAGGGGGGTGTCATGTCATGTCCCTTTAAATATGGGAGTGTCTATCCTGCTTCAGCCCTATATAACTCCTTACCACACTCTCCTAGTTGCTTAGTATTGGAGTCTTCTGCTATAGGACTGCTACAGCCAAGCCTATCTTCTCTGCAAACTGTGTCTGCCTCTGTCTTTTTTGCCTGTCAGTTCCGGATTTCACAGAGCGGTGACGTCACACGCTATCCTGCTTCACACAGCAGCAACACACAGTTCAGCTGCACTGTCTCCCAGACTGCCAGGACTTGCAAGTTCCTAATTCCTGCGGACCCTCTAATAATTTCTCAAGTAAGACCTGCTCTTAACATTCACTCTCCTGTGACTCAAATCAAATATGAGCATACCAGACTCTTGTTTATCATATATATCTGCAATTGCTAAATCTATCTGAGCCAACTTTAACTAGCTATCTTAAAATACTCACTAAAGTTAGTTACTTATTATTTTGCCTTTTGCCTGATCTTTTTTTATTGCCTGTACTACTGAAATTCCAAACTAGTTTGTAATTATATTTTTCTATGTATCCATACTGGGGTTTCTATGTGTTACACTGCTGCAATTGTTTAGTGTTTACTCACAGGTGGAAGCTGTAGTGTAATCACCATTAACCCCTGCTAATAACTGAACTATGATGTCTGGGACTATCTTTTACTCTGATAGTAATTAATGATAATTCCCAGTATTCTTTGAACAACACACATACTATTTTAAGTTTATTCCTTTTAACTCAGCAGTTGAGGTTCTTGAAAATAAATTCCTTGCCTTACAGGATACGGCAAGACTTAAATCCTGACAGGTGATGTCACAGCACAACGGGAATATAACAGGAGAAGAGATGAAAGTAATCCTCCTCCTCCCACGACCACGGCGGCAAGGACAGGATGCTTTCCTGACGTCTTGTTGATGGAGTACATGCGGACCTTTTTAACTCCTATGCATCGCCAGAGCCTTTCGGGATCCAGCCTCAGAGAAAGACTCAACCGACAGGTAGCAGACTACCTAGCATTAACTCGACACTCTGAGGAGCGATGGACCCCTTAACTACTGGGTGTGCAGGCTTGACCTGTGGCCTGAGCTATCCCAATTTGCAATTGAACTTCTGGCCTGCCCTGCTTCAAGTGTCCTGTCCGAAAGGACCTTCAGTGCTGCAGGAGGTTTTGTCACTGAGAAGAGAAATCGCCTAGGTCAAAAAAGTCTTGACTATCTCACCTTTATTAAAATGAATGAGGGATGGATCCCGAAGGGACTGACATTGGGCAATACATTTGAGTAAAAAAGGCCTGATGATGAGATGAGCTGCCTTGGGCTACAAATGGTACACACGCTGGCTTTTTTTTTCTTATAATGCAGGATGACTTGCGTGACTTATCCGCCAACAACTAGTGTTCAAGCCGCAAGGTTTTAGGGCACTTTCTAACTGTTTTACAAACATCAATTTTTCTGGCCGCTGCTGCAGCAGCGGCTGCAACAATACCATTTTTTTCAGGCATTTGTACATGCCTAATTTTTCTGGACTCTGCTGCTGCACTGTGGCTACAAAACTCAAAGCAAAAAAAAAGGCACATAACAGTGATTAAACTGTTAAGAATAGTACTACTTAACACACCACTCATATCTGGTGGCACAGTAGATTGCACGTGCAGTGCCCCAAATTTGAAGTAGGAGGACCGACCAAGCATCTTTTTCCATCTCTTGGTTCCTCTAAATTATCTCTGGGTTCCATCTATGCCATACCTGTACTCTATTGTGCAAAAGGATGCCATATGTGGTGTTTCATGCAGTTGTGCCTGTTGAGGGTCGTGGCCCATCGTATAAAAAGGTTGAAGGAGAACGACCTGTACTGGGTGTCCAAGCACATTTTTTGTTCAATATTCCCGGTTCCTCTAAATTATCTCCAGGTTCCTCAAATCAATGCCATACCTGTACTCGATTGTGCAAAAGGATGGCATATGTGGTGTTTCATGCTGTTGTGCCTGTTGAGGGTCGTGGGCCATCTTATAAAAAGGCTGAAGGAGAACGACCTGTACTGGGTGTCCAAGCACGTTTTTTGTTCAATATTCCCGGTTCCTCTAAATTATCTCTGGGTTCCTCAAATCAATGCCATACCTGTACTCGATTGTGCAAAAGGATGGCATATGTGGTGTTTCATGCTGTTGTGCCTGTTGAGGGTCGTGGACCATCTTATAAAAAGGCTGAAGGAGAACGACCTGTACTGGGTGTCCAAGCACGTTTTTTGTTCAATATTCCCTGTTCCTCTAAATTATCTCTGGGTTCCTCAAATCAATGCCATAGCTATACTCGATTGTGCAAAAGGATGGCATATGTGGTGTTTCATGCTGTTGTGCCTGTTGAGGGTCATTTGCCAGCTTATAAAAAGGCTGAAGGAGAACGACCTGTACTGGGTGTCCAAGCACGTTTTTTGTTCAATATTCCCAGTTCCTCTAAATTATCTCCAGGTTCCTCAAATCAATGCCATACCTGTACTCGATTGTGCAAAAGGGTGGCATATGTGGTGTTTCATGCTGTTGTGCCTGTTGATGGTCATGGCCCATCGTATAAAAAGGCTGAAGGAGAACGACCTGTACTGGGTGTCCAAGCACGTTTTTTGATCAATATTCCAGGTTCCTCTAAATTATCTCCGGGTTCCTCAAATCAATGCCATACCTGTACCCGATTGTGCAAAAGGGTGGCATATGTGGTGTTTCATGCTGTTGTGCCTGTTGATGGTCGTGGCCCATCGTATAAAAAGGCTGAAGGAGAACGACCTGTACTGGGTGTCCAAGCACGTTTTTTGTTCAATATTCCCTGTTCCTCTAAATTATCTCCGGGTTCCTCAAATCAATGCCATAGCTATACTCGATTGTGCAAAAGGATGGCATATGTGGTGTTTCATGCTGTTGTGCCTGTTGAGGGTCGTTTGCCAGCTTATAAAAAGGCTGAAGGAGAACGACCTGTACTGGGTGTCCAAGCACGTTTTTTGTTCAATATTCCCAGTTCCTCTAAATTATCTCCAGGTTCCTCAAATTAATGCCATACCTGTACTCGATTGTGCAAAAGGGTGGCATATGTGGTGTTTCATGCTGTTGTGCCTGTTGATGGTCATGGCCCATCGTATAAAAAGGCTGAAGGAGAACGACCTGTACTGGGTGTCCAAGCACGTTTTTTGATCAATATTCCAGGTTCCTCTAAATTATCTCCGGGTTCCTCAAATCAATGCCATACCTGTACCCGATTGTGCAAAAGGGTGGCATATGTGGTGTTTCATGCTGTTGTGCCTGTTGATGGTCGTGGCCCATCGTATAAAAAGGCTGAAGGAGAATGACCTGTACCGGGTGTCGAAGCACGTTTTTTGATCAATATTCCCGGTTCCTCTAAATTATCTCCGGGTTCCTCAAATCAATGCCATACCTGTACTCGATTGTGCAAAAGGGTGGCATATGTGTTGTTTCATGCTGTTGTGCCTGTTGAGGGTTGTGGCCCATCGTATAAAAAGGCTGAAGGAGAACGACCAGTACAGGGTGTCCAAGCACGTTTTTTGATCAATATTCCAGGTTCCTCTAAATTATCTCCGAGTTCCTCAACTCAATGCCATATCTGTAATCCATTGTGCAAAAGGATGGCATAAGTGGTGTTTCCTGCTGTTGTTTCTGTTGAGGGTCCGGGACCCTCGTCTAAAAAGGCTGAAGGAGAACAAAGTGTACTGGTTGTCCAAGCATCTTTTTCCATCTCCCGGTTCCTAAAAATTATCTCCGGGTTTCTAAAATGGATGCCATACCTGTACTCTATTGTGCAAAAGGATGGCATATGTGGTGTTTCCTGCTGTTGTTTCTGTTGAGGGTCCTGGACCATCTTATAAAAAGGCTGAAGGAGAATGACCTGTACTGTACTGGGTGTCCAAGCATGGTTTTTTGTTCAATTTCCCGGTTCCTAAAAATTATCTTCGGGTTTCTAAAAACAATGCCATACCTGTACTCTATTGTTCTAAAGGATGGCATATGTGCTCTTTCCTGCTGTTGTTTCTGTTGAAGGTCCTGGAGCCTCTTATAAAAAGGCTGAAGGAGAACGAAGTGTACTGGGTGTCCAATCATTTTTTTTTGCTCAATTTCCCGGTTCCTAAAAATTATCTCCGGATTTCAAAATCAATGCCGTACCTGTACTCTATTGTTCAAAAGGATGGCATATGTTCTCTTTCCTGCTGTTGTTTCTGTTGAGGGTCCTGGACCCTCTTATAAAAAGGCTGAAGGAGAACGACATGTACTGGGTGTCCAATCATTTTTTTTTGTTCAATTTCCCAGTTCCTAAAAATTATCTCCGGGTTTCTAAAATCAATGCCGTACCTGTACGCTATTTTTCAAAAGGATGGCATATGTCCTCTTTCCTGCTGTTTTTTCTGTTGAGGGTCCTGGACCCTCTTATAAAAAGGCTGAAGGAGAACAACGTGTACTGGGTGTCAAATCATTTTTTTTGTTCAATTTCCCGGTTCCTAAAAATTATCTCCGGGTTTCTAAAATCAATGCCATACCTGTACTCTATTGTTCAAAAGGATGGTATATGTGGTGTTTCCTGCTGTTGTTTCTGTTGAGGGTCCTGGACCCTCTTATAAAAAGGCTGAAGGAGAACTAAGTGTACTGGGTGTCCAATCATTTTTTTTGTTCAATTTCCCGGTTCCTAAAAATTATCTCCGGGTTTCTAAAATCAATGCCGTACCTGTACTCTATTGTTCAAAAGGATGGCATATGTCCTCTTTCCTGCTGTTGTTTCTGTTGAGGGTCCTGGACCCTCTTATAAAAAGGCTGAAGGAGAACAACGTGTACTGGGTGTCCAATCATTTTTTTTGTTCAATTTCCCGGGTCCTAAAAATTATCTCTGGGTTTCTAAAATCAATGCCATACCTGTACTCTATTGTTCTAAAGGATGGCATATGTGGTGTATCCTGCTGTTGTTTCTGTTGAGGGTCCGGGACCCTTGTCTAAAAAGGCTGAAGGAGAACAAAGTGTACTGGTTGTCCAAGCATCTTTTTCCATCTCCCGGTTCCTAACAATTATCTCCGGGTTTCTAAAATGGATGCCATACCTGTACTCTATTGTGCAAAAGGATGGCATATGTTCTCTTTCCTGCTGTTGTTTCTGTTGAGGGTCCTGGACCCTCTTATAAAAAAGCTGAAGGAGAATGAAGTGTACTGGGTGTCCAATCATTTTTTTTGTTCAATTTAGCGGTTCCTAAAAATTAACTCCGGGTTTCTAAAATCAATGCCATACCTGTACTCTATTGTTCAAAAGGATGGCATATGTGCTCTTTCCTGCTGTTGTTTCTGTTGAGGGACCTGGACCCTGTTATAAAAAGGCTGAAGGAGAACGACCTGTACTGTACTGGGTGTCCAATCATTTTTTTTGTTGAATTTCCCGGTTCCTAAAAATTATCTCTGTGTTCCTAAAATCAATGCCATACCTGTACTCTATTGTTCAAAAGGATGGCATATGTGCTATTTCCTGCTGTTGTTTCTGTTGAGGGTCCGGGACCCTCTTATAAAAAGGCTGAAGGAGAACGAAGTGTACTGGGTGTCCAATCATGTTTCTTTTTAAATTTCCCGGTTCCTAAAAATTATCTCTGTGTTCCTAAAATCGATGTCATACCTGTTCAAAAGGATGGCATAGGTGGTGTTTCCTGCTGTTGTGTCTGTGGAGGGTCCTGGACCCTCGTCTACAAAGGTGGAAGGAGAACGAACTGTACTGGGTGTCCAAGCATGTTTTTTGTTCAATATTCCTGGTTCCTCTAAATTACCTCTGGGTTCCGAAAATCAATGCCATACCTGTACTGCCTTGCTGCTCCTTTTAGGCAGGCCAGCTCTTTGCATACATGCCCACAGACTCTGTAACGGATGCCTCTTTTAGGGAGAGGTGCAGCCATAATGCAGGGTCAGAACCTCTGTCTGACCGCACGTCTTGTTGTTATATTTTGGTGAGGGTAATCATGATGGCCATGTAGACCTCCCCCGAGAGGTGGCAGTAACAGGGATGAAAGTGCTAAGAATAGTACTACTTTACACAACTGAGTTAGCCATGGGTCCCAGTCCAAGACCGCATGTCTTGTTGTTTTGTTTGGTGCAGCTAATCATGCAGGCCATATAGACCTCCCACTATTAGGGGTTGTAACAGGTATTAAACTAATAAGAACAGTACTACTTAACACAACCTAGTTAACATGGGTCCCAGACCGCATGTTTTGTTGTTGTACTTTGTTAGGCTAATCATGATGGCCATGTAGATCTCCCCCGAGAGGTGGCAGTAACAGGGATGAAAGTGCTAAGAATAATACTACTTTACACAACCAAGTTAGCCATGGGTCCCAGTCCAAGAACGCATGTCTTGTTGTTTTGTTTGGCGCGGCTAATCATGCAGGCCATATAGACCTCCCACCATTAGGGGTTGTAACAGGTATTAAACTAATAAGAACAGTACTACTTAACACAACCTAGTTAACATGGGTCCCAGACCGCATGTTTTGTTGTTGTACTTTGTTAGGCTAATCATGATGGCCATGTAGACCTCCCCCGAGAGGTGGCAGTAACAGGGATGAAAGTGCTAAGAATAGTACTACTTTACACAACCAAGCCATGGGTCCCAGTCCAAGAACGCATGTCTTGTTGTTTTATTTGGTGCAACTAATCATGCAGGCCATATAGACCTCCCACCATTAGGGGTTGTAACAGGTATTAAGCTAATAAGAACAGTACTACCGAAATAAACCTACTTACCATGGTTTCAAGAGCCCAGGTTTTATTGTTGTACTTTGTTAGGCTAATCATGATAGCCATGTAGACCTCCCCCGAGAGGTCTGGAAGTAACAGGGATGAAAGTGCTAAGAATAGTACTACTTTACACAACCGAGTTAGCCATGGGTCCCAGTCCAAGACCGCATATCTTGTTGTTTTGTTTGGTGCGGCTAATCATGCAGGCCATATAGACCTCCCACCATTAGGGGCTGTAACAGGTATTAAACTAATAAGAACAGTACTACTTAACACAACCTAGTTACCATGGGTCCCAGACCGCATGTTTTATTATTATATTTTGTAAGGGTAATCATGCAGGCCATATAGACCTCCCCCGATAGGGTGAGTAACAGGTATTAAAATGCTAAGAACAGTACTACTTAACACAATCTTACCATGGGTCCCAGAGCATATGTTTTATTATTATATTTTGTAAGGGTAATCATGCAGGCCATATAGACCTCCCCCGATAGGGTGATTAACGTGTATTAAAATGCTAAGAACAGTACTACTTAACACAACCTTACCATGGGTCCCAGGGCATATGTTTTATTATTATATTTTGTAAGGGTAATCATGCAGGCCATATAGACCTCCCCCGATAGGGTGAGTAACAGGTATTAAAATGCTAAAAACAGTACTACTTAACAGAACCTTACCATGGGTCCTAGAGCAAATGTTTTATTATTATATTTTGTAAGGGTAATCATGCAGGCCATATAGACCTCCCCCGATAGGGTGAGCAACAGGTATTAAAATGCTAAGAACAGTACTACTTAACACAACCTTACCATGGGTCCCAGTGCAAATGTTTTATTATTATATTTTGTAAGGGTAATCATGCAGGCCATATAGACCTCCCCCGATAGGGTGAGTAACGGGTATTAAAATGCTAAGAACAGTACTACTTAACACAACCTTACCCTGGGTCCCAGAGCATGTTTTATTATTATATTTTGTAAGGGTAATCATGCAGGCCATATAGACCTCCCCCGATTGGGTGATTAACATGTATTAAAATGCTAAGAACAGTACTACTTAACACAACCTTACCATGGGTCCCAGAGCATATGTTTTATTATTATATTTTGTAAGGGTAATCATGCAGGCCATATAGACCTCCCCCGATAGGATGAGTAACAGGTATTAAAATGCTAAAAACAGTAGTACTTAACACAACCTTACCATGGGTCCCAGAGCATATGTTTTATTATTATATTTTGTAAGGGTAATCATGCAGGCCATATAGACCTCCCCCGATAGGGTGAGTAACAGGTATTAAAATGCTAAGAACAGTACTACTTAACACAACCTTACCATGGGTCCCAGAGCATATGTTTTATTATTGTACTTTGTTAGGCTAATCATGATGGCCATGTAGACCTCCCCCGAGAGGTCTGGAAGTAACAGGGATGAAAGTGCTAAGAATAGTACTACTTTACATAACCGAGTTAGCCATGGGTCCCAGTCCAAGACCGCATGTCTTGTTGTTTTGTTTGGTGCGGCTAATCATGCAGGCCATATAGACCTCCCACCATTAGGGGTTGTAACAGGTATTAAACTAATAAGAACAGTACTACTTAACACAACCAAGTTACCATGGGTCCCAGACCGCATGTTTTATTATTATATTTTGTAAGGGTAATCATGCAGGCCATATAGACCTCCCCCGATAGGGTGATTAACGGGTATTAAAATGCTAAGAACAGTACTACTTAACACAACCTTACCATGGGTCCTAGAGCATATGTTTTATTATTATATTTTGTAAGGGTAATCATGCAGGCCATATAGACCTCCCCCGATAGGGTGAGTAACAGGTATTAAAATACTAAGAACAGTACTACTTAACACAACCTTACCATGGGTCCCAGAGCAAATGTTTTATTATTATATTTTGTAAGGGTAATCATGCAGGCCATATAGACCTCCCCCGATAGGGTGATTAACAGGTATTAAAATGCTAAGAACAGTACTACTTAACACAACCTTACCATGGGTCCCAGAGCATATGTTTTATTATTATATTTTGTAAGGGTAATCATGCAGGCCATATAGACCTCCCCCGATAGGGTGAGTAACAGGTATTAAAATGCTAAAAACAGTACTACTTAACACAACCTTACCATGGGTCCCAGAGCATATGTTTTATTATTATATTTTGTAAGGGTAATCATGCAGGCCATATAGACCTCCCCCGATAGGGTGAGTAACAGGTATTAAAATGCTAAGAACAGTACTACTTAACACAACCTTACCATGGGTCCCAGAGCATATGTTTTATTATTGTACTTTGTTAGGCTAATCATGATGGCCATGTAGACCTCCCCCGAGAGGTCTGGAAGTAACAGGGATGAAAGTGCTAAGAATAGTACTACTTTACACAACCGAGTTAGCCATGGATCCCAGTCCAAGACCACATGTCTTGTTGTTTTGTTTGGTGCGGCTAATCATGCAGGCCATATAGACCTCCCACCATTAGGGGTTGTAACAGGTATTAAACTAATAAGAACAGTACTACTTAACACAACCTAGTTACTATGGGTCCCAGAACGCATGTTTTAGGGTGAGTAACAGGTATTAAAATGCTAAGAACAGTACTACTTAACACAACCTTACCATGGGTCCCAGGGCAAATGTTTTATTATTATATTTTGTAAGGGTAATCATGCAGGCCATATAGACCTCCCCCGATAGGGTGAGTAACAGGTATTAAAATGCTAAGAACAGTACTACTTAACACAACCTTACCATGGGTCCCAGAGCAAATGTTTTATTATTATATTTTGTAAGGGTAATCATGCAGGCCATATAGACCTCCCCCGATAGGGTGAGTAACAGGTATTAAAATGCTAAGAACAGTACTACTTAACACAATCTTACCATGGGTCCCAGAGCATATGTTTTATTATTATATTTTGTAAGGGTAATCATGCAGGCCATATAGACCTCCCCCGATAGGGTGATTAACGGGTATTAAAATGCTAAGAACAGTACTACTTAACACAACCTTACCATGGGTCCCAGAGCATATGTTTTATTATTATATTTTGTAAGGGTAATCATGCAGGCCAAGTAAAACAAAGGATTACCCTATCGGTAGAATATGCAACTCTTTATGCGTGATAATCCCCAGTAATCACACCAATGATATAAAATGTACAGAAATTAAGAGTGCGCTCAGGAGAACTCTACCATAATATTAGTAAAAGTGTATTGTGAAGTACATAAATAAAATCTCTTTGGAAAAACTATTGCGAGTAAATATTTTTAAATTTATTTTCCACTAAAAATAAAACATATAAACACATAGATATATTAAAGGTGCACCTTTTAAAATCACACAATATAATAACAAAATTTAATTAAAATGTATAAGATTCAGCGTGTTACTTTATATTTGCGTATTGCTTTTTGTATCCAAACTTTGCAACAATCTTTGCAACAATCTTGAACTGGATAGGCAAGTCTTTGCAATTTATCAAATAATTTCCAGATGTTAAATGTCTCATATAATGATTTGGCAATGAGGGTAAAGCAATGCCCTTGTAGATAGTTTTACTCACCGGAATCCGAAAGTTATAGCATACACTTTTTCTCTTTCTCTGACCCAATGTCTTTCTTTACACTTTCTTTCTTACGATGGGTAATCGGCGTTCTGTTAGCCGTTAGCTGTCAGGCCGGATTCTGACGCGTCTGTTTACACGTGCTAGGCTCATCCGCCAATCACTGGGTCAGATTACCGGTGAGTTGTATATTCAAAAGAAGCGGCAAGATGTTCCCTGCAAAGTGTCTGTAATTGCTCCAAAAACCACCAATGCAGATTACTGTGACACCTTTGCTTCCTGGGATCCTGCCAATAATCCAAACTTGTACCCACTTTGTTTCCTTCGATATAGTCGATATTTTCTTTTTGGGAAGTCCACGTTTAGCTGGCCAGCTTGCGTAGGTACAGGTCATCTACGCGTTTCAGCAAAAATGCTTTTTTCAAGATGTACCTGTGGACTTCCCATCATGCCTTTATACATGTTTGTTTTGAGTTGCAAAGCTTCTATTGGATGCTTGATATCGGAAATGTTAATTTGGAAAAGTTCATTTAGCACGCTTAAACCTCCTATATTTATAGGTTACTCTTTATACAGAAAAAAGAACATTTAATACAATGAATATTTAATAAGCAACTGTGGTTATAATTCTAACATATAGCAATTCCAATTTTTTTAAAAAATAAAACGCACAGCACATTTCATTTGTGGATTATATATATATACACAATTTAGTCTAATAACCTACTTCAACAATTATCTACCTAAACCTAAAATACATATTATAAGAACTTATTTAGTACACTTAGTTTCTAGGGGGAAAAAAATAAACTTTTTATATATATCGATTTATTTGTGTATACAGGTGTCAATTTATATTGTATACATTAGTATTTGCACATTTTAAAATTCTTTAGACATTTAAAGCAGATCTAGTCTATAATCAACATTTAAAATATTTAAAACATTTAAAACATTAAAAATATTAAAAATATTAAAAATATTAAAAATGTTAAAAGATGAGAAAACAAATAGTTATATAAATTCTAAAATACATCTTAGTGTGAAAAACTGATAGTAATATATAAAATTCAATGTTATTTATTAGATAAAATCAGATGAAATTTTATTATTTTATTATAAACTAGATAAAAGGGTTGAGGTCCAATTCAGCATTTAACCTTAAGGGTGTAAGAGTTTTAAATTTGAAAATTAGCTCAGCTTCAGTTTTTAAAAGTTTCTTATTAAGATCTCCACCTCTCCAATCTTGTGTGACTTTTCTTAGACCCCAATATTTTAGTCCCTTGGGATTTTCATTATGGACTTCCTTAAAATGTTTGGAGAGTAGGTGACCTTCTACTCCATTTTCAATATTGAGAAGGTGTTCCCTAATTCTGTCTCCCAACATGCGAGAGGTCTCCCCTAAATATTGCATTTTACACGGACATTCTATCAGGTAGACTACATTCTTATCACAGCACCTAATTAAGTCTTTAATTTTATATTCTTTTTGTGTCACTGTAGATGTTACACTGGTCTTTTTACAACTAAATTTACAGGCTTTACATGATATGCAAGGGAAGTAACCTTCTAATTTGTCCCCTTTTAAATCAATATCCATACTTTTTGTTTTTCTTGGTTTGAAAGTGCTAGGTGCTAAAATTGATTTCAAATTTCTCGCTTTTTTAAAAATGACTCTTGGTTTATCAGTAAGAGATTCTCCTAAAAAAGGGTCTCTCTGTAACAAATGCCAATGTTTATTCAGGACACCTCTTAATTTATTATGGTCAATATTAAAATCAGTTATAAAAGGTATATCTAGTATACCCTCTATAGTTTTTTTAGGGTGTTTACCTATTAAAAGTTCATTTTGTGTTTTTTCTTGCGCTTTTAATTTGGCTGTTTTAATTAGGTTTGAATTATAGCCTCTCTTTTTAAATTTCTCTTCTAGAATTGTGGATTGTTGAGAAAAATCTTCTAATTCACTACAGTTTTTTCTAATTCTCAAGAATTGGTTTTTAGGTATATTTTCAAGCCACTTTTTATAGTGGCAACGGTTATTGTGAATAAAATTATTTGAATCCACTTCTTTAAAATGTGTTTTAGTGGTGATCTTATTGTTAGCGATTATTACATCTATATCCAAAAAAATTATTTTTGTTTTACTTTTTTCATAGGTTAAATCTATACCAAATTTATTATTTTTAAAATCCTCTATAAAAATGTCTAAAAGTTCTTCATCCCCTTTCCAAATAATTATAATATCATCTATCAATCATGCAGGCCATATAGACCTCCCCCGATAGGATGAGTAACAGGTATTAAAATGCTAAGAACAGTACTACTTAACACAACCTTACCATGGGTCCCAGAGCAAATGTTTTATTATTATATTTTGTAAGGGTAATCATGCAGGCCATATAGACCTCCCCCGATAGGGTGAGTAACAGGTATTAAAATGCTAAGAACAGTACTACTTAACACAACCTTACCATGGGTCCCAGAGCAAATGTTTTATTATTATATTTTGTAAGGGTAATCATGCAGGCCATATAGACCTCCCCCGATAGGGTGAGTAACAGGTATTAAAATGCTAAGAACAGTACTACTTAACACAACCTTACCATGGGTCCCAGAGCAAATGTTTTATTATTATATTTTGTAAGGGTAATCATGCAGGCCATATAGACCTCCCCCGATAGGGTGAGTAACACGTATTAAAATGCTAAGAACAGTACTACTTAACACAACCTTACCATGGGTCCCAGAGCAAATGTTTTATTATTATATTTTGTAAGGGTAATCATGCAGGCCATATAGACCTCCCCCGATAGGGTGAGTAACAGGTATTAAAATGCTAAGAACAGTACTACTTAACACAACCTTATCCTGGGTCCCAGAGCATGTTTTATTATTATATTTTGTAAGGGTAATCATGCAGGCCATATAGACCTCCCCCGATAGGGTGATTAACAGGTATTAAAATGCTAAGAACAGTACTACTTAACACAACCTTACCATGGGTCCCAGAGCATATGTTTTATTATTGTACTTTGTTAGGCTAATCATGATGGCCATGTAGACCTCCCCCGAGAGGTCTGGAAGTAACAGGGATGAAAGTGCTAAGAATAGTACTACTTTACACAACCGAGTTAGCCATGGGTCCCAGTCCAAGACCGCATGTCTTGTTGTTTTGTTTGGTGCGGCTAATCATGCAGGCCATATAGACCTCCCACCATTAGGGGTTGTAACAGGTATTAAACTAATAAGAACAGTACTACTTAACACAACCAAGTTACCATGGGTCCCAGACCGCATGTTTTATTATTATATTTTGTAAGGGTAATCATGCAGGCCATATAGACCTCCCCCGATAGGGTGATTAACGGGTATTAAAATGCTAAGAACAGTACTACTTAACACAACCTTACCATGGGTCCCAGAGCATATGTTTTATTATTATATTTTGTAAGGGTAATCATGCAGGCCATATAGACCTCCCCCGATAGGGTGAGTAACAGGTATTAAAATGCTAAGAACAGTACTACTTAACACAACCTTACCATGGGTCCCAGAGCAAATGTTTTATTATTATATTTTGTAAGGGTAATCATGCAGGCCATATAGACCTCCCCCGATAGGGTGAGTAACAGGTATTAAAATGCTAAGAACAGTACTACTTAACACAACCTTACCATGGGTCCCAGAGCAAATGTTTTATTATTATATTTTGTAAGGGTAATCATGCAGGCCATATAGACCTCCCCCGATAGGGTGAGTAACAGGTATTAAAATGCTAAGAACAGTACTACTTAACACAACCTTACCCTGGGTCCCAGAGCATGTTTTATTATTATATTTTGTAAGGGTAATCATGCAGGCCATATAGACCTCCCCCGATAGGGTGATTAACAGGTATTAAAATGCTAAGAACAGTACTACTTAACACAACCTTACCATGGGTCCCAGAGCATATGTTTTATTATTATATTTTGTAAGGGTAATCATGCAGGCCATATAGACCTCCCCCGATAGGGTGAGTAACAGGTATTAAAATGCTAAAAACAGTACTACTTAACACAACCTTACCATGGGTCCCAGAGCATATGTTTTATTATTATATTTTGTAAGGGTAATCATGCAGGCCATATAGACCTCCCCCGATAGGGTGAGTAACAGGTATTAAAATGCTAAGAACAGTACTACTTAACACAACCTTACCATGGGTCCCAGAGCATATGTTTTATTATTGTACTTTGTTAGGCTAATCATGATGGCCATGTAGACCTCCCCCGAGAGGTCTGGAAGTAACAGGGATGAAAGTGCTAAGAATAGTACTACTTTACACAACCGAGTTAGCCATGGGTCCCAGTCCAAGACCACATGTCTTGTTGTTTTGTTTGGTGCGGCTAATCATGCAGGCCATATAGACCTCCCACCATTAGGGGTTGTAACAGGTATTAAACTAATAAGAACAGTACTACTTAACACAACCTAGTTACTATGGGTCCCAGAACGCATGTTTTAGGGTGAGTAACAGGTATTAAAATGCTAAGAACAGTACTACTTAACACAACCTTACCATGGGTCCCAGAGCAAATGTTTTATTATTATATTTTGTAAGGGTAATCATGCAGGCCATATAGACCTCCCCCGATAGGGTGAGTAACAGGTATTAAAATGCTAAGAACAGTACTACTTAACACAACCTTACCATGGGTCCCAGAGCAAATGTTTTATTATTATATTTTGTAAGGGTAATCATGCAGGCCATATAGACCTCCCCCGATAGGGTGAGTAACAGGTATTAAAATGCTAAGAACAGTACTACTTAACACAACCTTACCATGGGTCCCAGAGCAAATGTTTTATTATTATATTTTGTAAGGGTAATCATGCAGGCCATATAGACCTCCCCCGATAGGGTGAGTAACAGGTATTAAAATGCTAAGAACAGTACTACTTAACACAACCTTACCATGGGTCCCAGAGCAAATGTTTTATTATTATATTTTGTAAGGGTAATCATGCAGGCCATATAGACCTCCCCCGATAGGGTGAGTAACAGGTATTAAAATGCTAAGAACAGTACTACTTAACACAATCTTACCATGGGTCCCAGAGCATATGTTTTATTATTATATTTTGTAAGGGTAACCATGCAGGCCATATAGACCTCCCCCGATAGGGTGATTAACGGGTATTAAAATGCTAAGAACAGTACTACTTAACACAACCTTACCATGGGTCCCAGAGCATATGTTTTATTATTATATTTTGTAAGGGTAATCATGCAGGCCAAGTAAAACAAAGGATTACCCTATCGGTAGAATATGCAACTCTTTATGCGTGATAATCCCCAGTAATCACACCAATGATATAAAATGTACAGAAATTAAGAGTGCGCTCAGGAGAGCTCTACCATAATATTAGTAAAAGTGTATTGTGAAGTACATAAATAAAATCTCTTTGGAAAAACTATTGCGAGTAAATATTTTTAAATTTATTTTCCACTAAAAATAAAACATATAAACACATATATATATTAAAGGTGCACCTTTTAAAATCACACAATATAATAACAAAATTTAATTAAAATGTATAAGATTCAGCGTGTTACTTTATATTTGCGTATTGCTTTTTGTATCCAAACTTTGCAACAATCTTTGCAACAATCTTGAACTGGATAGGCAAGTCTTTGCAATTTATCAAATAATTTCCAGATGTTAAATGTCTCATATAATGATTTGGCAATGAGGGTAAAGCAATGCCCTTGTAGATAGTTTTACTCACCGGAATCCGAAAGTTATAGCATACACTTTTTCTCTTTCTCTGACCCAATGTCTTTCTTTACACTTTCTTTCTTACGATGGGTAATCGGCGTTCTGTTAGCCGTTAGCTGTCAGGCCGGATTCTGACGCGTCTGTTTACACGTGCTAGGCTCATCCGCCAATCACTGGGTCAGATTACCGGTGAGTTGTATATTCAAAAGAAGCGGCAAGATGTTCCCTGCAAAGTGTCTGTAATTGCTCCAAAAACCACCAATGCAGATTACTGTGACACCTTTGCTTCCTGGGATCCTGCCAATAATCCAAACTTGTACCCACTTTGTTTCCTTCGATATAGTCGATATTTTCTTTTTGGGAAGTCCACGTTTAGCTGGCCAGCTTGCGTAGGTACAGGTCATCTACGCGTTTCAGCAAAAATGCTTTTTTCAAGATGTACCTGTGGACTTCCCATCATGCCTTTATACATGTTTGTTTTGAGTTGCAAAGCTTCTATTGGATGCTTGATATCGGAAATGTTAATTTGGAAAAGTTCATTTAGCACGCTTAAACCTCCTATATTTATAGGTTACTCTTTATACAGAAAAAAGAACATTTAATACAATGAATATTTAATAAGCAACTGTGGTTATAATTCTAACATATAGCAATTCCAATTTTTTTAAAAAATAAAACGCACAGCACATTTCATTTGTGGATTATATATATATATACACAATTTAGTCTAATAACCTACTTCAACAATTATCTACCTAAACCTAAAATACATATTATAAGAACTTATTTAGTACACTTAGTTTCTAGGGGGAAAAAAATAAACTTTTTATATATATCGATTTATTTGTGTATACAGGTGTCAATTTATATTGTATACATTAGTATTTGCACATTTTAAAATTCTTTAGACATTTAAAGCAGATCTAGTCTATAATCAACATTTAAAATATTTAAAACATTTAAAACATTAAAAATATTAAAAATATTAAAAATATTAAAAATGTTAAAAGATGAGAAAACAAATAGTTATATAAATTCTAAAATACATCTTAGTGTGAAAAACTGATAGTAATATATAAAATTCAATGTTATTTATTAGATAAAATCAGATGAAATTTTATTATTTTATTATAAACTAGATAAAAGGGTTGAGGTCCAATTCAGCATTTAACCTTAAGGGTGTAAGAGTTTTAAATTTGAAAATTAGCTCAGCTTCAGTTTTTAAAAGTTTCTTATTAAGATCTCCACCTCTCCAATCTTGTGTGACTTTTCTTAGACCCCAATATTTTAGTCCCTTGGGATTTTCATTATGGACTTCCTTAAAATGTTTGGAGAGTAGGTGACCTTCTACTCCATTTTCAATATTGAGAAGGTGTTCCCTAATTCTGTCTCCCAACATGCGAGAGGTCTCCCCTAAATATTGCATTTTACACGGACATTCTATCAGGTAGACTACATTCTTATCACAGCACCTAATTAAGTCTTTAATTTTATATTCTTTTTGTGTCACTGTAGATGTTACACTGGTCTTTTTACAACTAAATTTACAGGCTTTACATGATATGCAAGGGAAGTAACCTTCTAATTTGTCCCCTTTTAAATCAATATCCATACTTTTTGTTTTTCTTGGTTTGAAAGTGCTAGGTGCTAAAATTGATTTCAAATTTCTCGCTTTTTTAAAAATGACTCTTGGTTTATCAGTAAGAGATTCTCCTAAAAAAGGGTCTCTCTGTAACAAATGCCAATGTTTATTCAGGACACCTCTTAATTTATTATGGTCAATATTAAAATCAGTTATAAAAGGTATATCTAGTATACCCTCTATAGTTTTTTTAGGGTGTTTACCTATTAAAAGTTCATTTTGTGTTTTTTCTTGCGCTTTTAATTTGGCTGTTTTAATTAGGTTTGAATTATAGCCTCTCTTTTTAAATTTCTCTTCTAGAATTGTGGATTGTTGAGAAAAATCTTCTAATTCACTACAGTTTTTTCTAATTCTCAAGAATTGGTTTTTAGGTATATTTTCAAGCCACTTTTTATAGTGGCAACGGTTATTGTGAATAAAATTATTTGAATCCACTTCTTTAAAATGTGTTTTAGTGGTGATCTTATTGTTAGCGATTATTACATCTATATCCAAAAAAATTATTTTTGTTTTACTTTTTTCATAGGTTAAATCTATACCAAATTTATTATTTTTAAAATCCTCTATAAAAATGTCTAAAAGTTCTTCATCCCCTTTCCAAATAATTATAATATCATCTATCAATCATGCAGGCCATATAGACCTCCCCCGATAGGATGAGTAACAGGTATTAAAATGCTAAGAACAGTACGACTTAACACAACCTTACCATGGGTCCCAGAGCAAATGTTTTATTATTATATTTTGTAAGGGTAATCATGCAGGCCATATAGACCTCCCCCGATAGGGTGAGTAACAGGTATTAAAATGCTAAGAACAGTACTACTTAACACAACCTTACCATGGGTCCCAGAGCAAATGTTTTATTATTATATTTTGTAAGGGTAATCATGCAGGCCATATAGACCTCCCCCGATAGGGTGAGTAACAGGTATTAAAATGCTAAGAACAGTACTACTTAACACAACCTTACCATGGGTCCCAGAGCATGTTTTATTATTATATTTTGTAAGGGTAATCATGCAGGCCATATAGACCTCCCCCGATAGGGTGATTAACAGGTATTAAAATGCTAAGAACAGTACTACTTAACACAACCTTACCATGGGTCCCAGAGCATATGTTTTATTATTATATTTTGTAAGGGTAATCATGCAGGCCATATAGACCTCCCCCGATAGGGTGAGTAACAGGTATTAAAATGCTAAAAACAGGGGGCAAGCTGGGCGCCTGAGCGGTCGCACATAAATAGAGCTCTGCTCATATAATGTAAATGGCCATATTTTAGATCGCTCAGAAATGCCCAAAATCTTACGAAGTGGTAGCTAAGATCAATGAGACGCATATTGGAGGATGTGAGGGTTAAGAGAGGAGCTGAAAGGACACAGAGCTATCTGGTAATGTTTGCAGCTCTTGCACTGTATACCGGAGGAGCGGCCATCTTGAAATACAAAACATGGCAAGTTTTGGTAGCTTTCTGGAGACCCTGCGCTGTATCCTTGCGGAGCACCATACTGCTCTTGAAGGACTTCTGACCAATGCTTTCAAACACGAGGTTTCCTGTGCCTCTCAGAAGTGTACACGTCTTGGATCTGCTTCAGCTGAAGGTGTGCATACTTGTACTACGGGTCTCATATGCCTAAACATTACTCCAGCTAACTGTGTGAGGGACCCAGTCCCTGTTATTCCGGAGCCGGTATTTGAAAATAAAACTGCTGCAACTGTGAGCATGGCCCAGCATGACAGCAATTACATGAGGCTCAGGGAAACCAGCACAACCATAATTAACCCAGCTCTCAAATCAAGCTCAACAGCCAAGACACAGGACCACAAAAAGACTTCAGATAATGTGCGTGTCAGACGCCGGAAAGAAATCTGGCTGCAATTTTTGTTGCCTTTGCTGATCCCAACCATCCCCTCCTATGCAGATCTATTTATTGACTGGTCAACCTTTCAGTGGGATCCTGGAGGACTATAACAGCAAACTGAGGATTATTCTCTGAGACCGCAACTTTATTTTGCCCCCTATATCAGCCAACTGAATGATAAGACATGGCAGACCACCTTGCTCATATACCCACTACCAGCTCCTCCTCTATCTTAAGGTGGCTTGGAATGGAGATGATATATGATATATGGGTTCTCTTGAAAAGTATGGTCACAAGAAGAAGCGATACAGATAAAGATGGATAAGACGGTTATTTGTTTATTTTTATATTTTGCAGCCTACATAAAGATGTCACATACACTGAACAATACATATACCCAAAGTGACTTGCATTAAGGTTTATGTTCTTACTGTTAAACATGGTGTAAAGTGAGCAAAGTTTTAATATTTAAGTGGCAGATATGTTTTAACACTGGGAACTCGTTACGATAGCAGCAATGTTAGATGCATTAGTTCCCTAGCCAGTACAGGATAGTCATTTTGTGCTAGGTTGTTCTTTTATAAATAAGGATATTTGTTATAGAATGTACCTAAATATATCCAAAGGTTTGTTTTTAGATTCTACACTTTCCAAATGTATATTGCACTGCTTAATTGGTAGATGTGTTATCTGTATCTGTTTTGCGTGTTAAATTTACAATACAATTTCCTGTTAGCTGCAATGGCCATTTACAGCCACTAGAGGGGAGTCAAAGCTCAGCTACAACCTGAACTATACGGCAAACTTATGTGATATAACTTCCTCTGTCAACTGTTCCTATTTTTCTCGAGACTCTCTGTCTTGGGATTTGTCCCCAATAGGCATATTTAATAAACAGAGACTTAGGGCATCATTGGAAACTTTAGACATACTCCCTAGAAATCTGGAACTGGCATCTATTTATTATTGATAGCTTTGATATTTACATCCTACATGGAGAGTGTCCATCACTCTGCCTAGAATGCCCCAGTTATAGAAATGTAAAGGAGTTTAAGACAAGGCTTGCCACCTCAATCTTTTTGTCCCCAATATGCCACTGGAGTAACTGTATTTACCTATCTGTGCTCCCTAAATGGCTTGTTGCTGTTTATGGTATACTAACTTGTACACTTACTGTTGTTTAAAGACCATAAACTTTACCACATTTCCCTCTTCTTTAATCATAGATACCTGCTAGCAGATTAGATACACCATTGCTGGGTATAGGGCCCATACCCAGTAGGTGAGATACAAACATGAGAAAAGAAGGAATATAATTTTTTCTCTCTTTAAAACAATTTATCTGCATCTATATTAAAATTATTAGTGTCGAAACAGGTATGGTAATATAATATATCTTCAGGCTGTCTCTATGCCGGGATACTTGCTTTACCCACTTGCCAGTGTTATATTTAGCATGTAACCAGATATGCACATAAATAGCACTAAATGCTCCTGTCTCATCTCTAATTTAAGCCAAGCTATTAGCTTCTTATATTTTAATTTGTAGTCAATACATTCAGCAATGGTATATTTATAACACTCAATCTCACTTCACTTATTTCACACATCAAACTAAGCCATTTTGTGTAAAGTGCTGGCCTATTCATAGAAAAGTGTTCCTTCATAAACTGTGCAATCTACTTTTTGTTAAGCATTGCGAGGGTACCCAGAGAGGCCATTTCCACTTTTACTACTGAGACTGTTGGGACTCATTCATTTACAGTAGAGGTGTTGCCTGCGGCCGGGGCAGCTCCTTAAATATACAAAATGTTCAACAGCTCAGTGGTTCTATAGCATATGCCTTTCTTGGTCCTCTTCCCTTAATGATCACTAGGTACTTATTCCAAGGCCCTTTTACACATTTCCAAGGTCCCAGCCCCCACTTAGCAAGCTTGATTATTCTGAGCTTTTGAGGTGAGGCTTAGTCTTCACTATTTTTAGCAAGATGTGGTTGTCAGTGCTGTGTAGTGACCTATAATCTTCTTTACCTTTCATGGGTGCGGGCTGGTCCTGCTTGACTACTATTATTTAGTAGTCTGTGGTTCACTACATGGGGATTGAGCTTCATGCACCATGTAAGTTTTATATGATTCAAAACCAAGCAACATTGAACCAGGCATACCACTAGCTGAACATGTACCCTGTTTACTCTCACTTTTTTATTACATCTATTTAACTGCCTTCCACCAGTCCATACTGAATCTCTTAACTCTTAGCTTCCAGACTGTGTATTCTACTTCCCATATTATATTGGGCTTTTTATTTAGTTAAGGGTTACCTCTCCTACCTATAGTTGATACTCCTGCATTTTACTAATCTCCTATACTAGAACTTGTATTCCCAACATTTGACTTACCACCTCCCCCCCCCCCCCATAATGTGCCTCCCAATTTGGGAGAAATGACTACGCGGCTCACCTTGTTTATGCCGCAACTTAATCATTGATTTAGCCCTTATTACACTTATTCCACAAATGATGAATGTGATTCGCTTCAATTCCCTTGTTATCACATTTCCAATTCTAAAATATCCCTTGTTGTCACATAATGCAATAATAAACAAAAAACCTGAGGTCCAAATTATGAGATCCATAAGTGGTCTCTCCTTGTTTTTTAGTTAGCCCTCTATTAACAATATCACTCCATTGAGAATGAGGTCCGAGAGAGGCCTCCTGTATACCTGAGAGGGCTTCAATTGTTATTGGCACGTTTAATTGGTTTTTTTTTCCTATGGGTGTTTTCTTTGCTTTTCTGCAGCAACTGTTTATTTTTTAAGTTTGATATCCTATAGACAACAGGCATCGCTTACTATATGTAAACTTTTATTTGGTAATTGATATCATGATGTTCGTTATCATAAGCATTACTAGAGACTAATCTACCTCAAGCTTTTTGTTATAGCAGACTCTGTTCAATGCATATGCCTTTCTCAATATGTAACCTATATTATTTACTCTGTCATAAGTCTATTTGGAATGTAATCACCCAATGTTGTAATACTTTCTTTGTATGCCAAAATCTCGACCTCAATAAAAATATTAAAAAAAAAAAAAAAAAAAAAATGCTAAAAACAGTACTACTTAACACAACCTTACCATGGGTCCCAGAGCATATGTTTTATTATTGTACTTTGTTCGGCTAATCATGATGGCCATGTAGACCTCCCCCGAGAGGTCTGGAAGTAACAGGGATGAAAGTGCTAAGAATAGTACTACTTTACACAACCGAGTTAGCCATGGGTCCCAGTCCAAGACCGCATGTCTTGTTGTTTTGTTTGGTGCGGCTAATCATGCAGGCCATATAGACCTCCCACCACTAGGGGTTGTAACAGGTATTAAACTAATAAGAACAGTACTACTTAACACAACCTAGTTACCATGGGTCCCAGACCGCATGTTTTATTATTATATTTTGTAAGGGTAATCATGCAGGCCATATAGACCTCCCCCGATAGGGTGAGTAACAGGTATTAAAATGCTAAGAACAGTACTACTTAACACAATCTTACCATGGGTCCCAGAGCATATGTTTTATTATTATATTTTGTAAGGGTAATCATGCAGGCCATATAGACCTCCCCCAATAGGGTGATTAACGGGTATTAAAATGCTAAGAACAGTACTACTTAACACAACCTTACCATGGGTCCCAGAGCATATGTTTTATTATTATATTTTGTAAGGGTAATCATGCAGGCCATATAGACCTCCCCCGATAGGGTGAGTAACAGGTATTAAAATGCTAAGAACAGTACTACTTAACACAACCTTACCATGGGTCCCAGAGCAAATGTTTTATTATTATATTTTGTAAGGGTAATCATGCAGGCCATATAGACCTCCCCCGATAGGGTGAGTAACACGTATTAAAATGCTAAGAACAGTACTACTTAACACAACCTTACCATGGGTCCCAGAGCAAATGTTTTATTATTATATTTTGTAAGGGTAATCATGCAGGCCATATAGACCTCCCCCGATAGGGTGAGTAACAGGTATTAAAATGCTAAGAACAGCACTACTTAACACAACCTTACCCTGGGTCCCAGAGCATGTTTTATTATTATATTTTGTAAGGGTAATCATGCAGGCCATATAGACCTCCCCCGATAGGGTGATTAACAGGTATTAAAATGCTAAGAACAGTACTACTTAACACAACCTTACCATGGGTCCCAGAGCATATGTTTTATTATTGTACTTTGTTAGGCTAATCATGATGGCCATGTAGACCTCCCCCGAGAGGTCTGGAAGTAACAGGAATGAAAGTGCTAAGAATAGTACTTCTTTACACAACCGAGTTAGCCATGGGTCCCAGTCCAAGACCGCATGTCTTGTTGTTTTGTTTGGTGCTGCTAATCATGCAGGCCATATAGACCTCCCACCATTAGGGGTTGTAACAGGTATTAAACTAATAAGAACAGTACTACTTAACACAACCTAGTTACCATGGGTCCCAGACCGCATGTTTTATTATTATATTTTGTAAGGGTAATCATGCAGGCCATATAGACCTCCCCCGATAGGGTGAGTAACAGGTATTAAAATGCTAAGAACAGTACTACTTAACACAATCTTACCATGGGTCCCAGAGCATATGTTTTATTATTATATTTTGTAAGGGTAATCATGCAGGCCATATAGACCTCCCCCGATAGGGTGATTAATGGGTATTAAAATGCTAAGAACAGTACTACTTAACACAACCTTACCATGGGTCCCAGAGCATATGTTTTATTATTATATTTTGTAAGGGTAATCATGCAGGCCATATAGACCTCCCCCGATAGGGTGAGTAACAGGTATTAAAATGCTAATAACAGTACTACTTAACACAACCTTACCATGGGTCCCAGAGCAAATGTTTTATTATTATATTTTGTAAGGGTAATCATGCAGGCCATATAGACCTCCCCCGATAGGGTGAGTAACAGGTATTAAAATGCTAAGAACAGTACTACTTAACACAACCTTACCATGGGTCCCAGAGCAAATGTTTTATTATTATATTTTGTAAGGGTAATCATGCAGGCCATATAGACCTCCCCCGATAGGGTGAGTAACAGGTATTAAAATGCTAAGAACAGTACTACTTAACACAACCTTACCATGGGTCCCAGAGCATGTTTTATTATTATATTTTGTAAGGGTAATCATGCAGGCCATATAGACCTCCCCCGACAGGGTGATTAACAGGTATTAAAATGCTAAGAACAGTACTACTTAACACAACCTTACCATGGGTCCCAGAGCATATGTTTTATTATTATATTTTGTAAGGGTAATCATGCAGGCCATATAGACCTCCCCCGATAGGGTGAGTAACAGGTATTAAAATGCTAAGAACAGTACTACTTAACACAACCTTACCATGGGTCCCAGAGCATATGTTTTATTATTATATTTTGCAAGGGTAATCATGCAGGCCATATAGACCTCCCCCGATAGGGTGAGTAACAGGTATTAAAATGCTAAGAACAGTACTACTTAACACAACCTTACCATGGGTCCCAGAGCATATGTTTTATTATTATATTTTGTAAGGGTAATCATGCAGGCCATATAGACCTCCCCCGATAGGGTGAGTAACAGGTATTAAAATGCTAAGAACAGTACTACTTAACACAATCTTACCATGGGTCCCAGAGCATATGTTTTATTATTATATTTTGTAAGGGTAATCATGCAGGCCATATAGACCTCCCCCGATAGGGTGATTAACGGGTATTAAAATGCTAAGAACAGTACTACTTAACACAACCTTACCATGGGTCCCAGAGCATATGTTTTATTATTATATTTTGTAAGGGTAATCATGCAGGCCATATAGACCTCCCCCGATAGGGTGAGTAACAGGTATTAAAATGCTAAGAACAGTACTACTTAACACAATTTTACCATGGGTCCCAGAGCATATGTTTTATTATTATATTTTGTAAGGGTAATCATGCAGGCCATATAGACCTCCCCCGATAGGGTGATTAACAGGTATTAAAATGCTAAGAACAGTACTACTTAACACAACCTTACCATGGGTCCCAGAGCATATGTTTTATTATTATATTTTGCAAGGGTAATCATGCAGGCCATATAGACCTCCCCCGATAGGGTGAGTAACAGGTATTAAAATGCTAAGAACAGTACTACTTAACACAACCTTACCATGGGTCCCAGAGCATATGTTTTATTATTATATTTTGTAAGGGTAATCATGCAGGCCATATAGACCTCCCCCGATAGGGTGAGTAACAGGTATTAAAATGCTAAGAACAGTACTACTTAACACAATCTTACCATGGGTCCCAGAGCATATGTTTTATTATTATATTTTGTAAGGGTAATCATGCAGGCCATATAGACCTCCCCCGATAGGGTGATTAACAGGTATTAAAATGCTAAGAACAGTACTACTTAACACAACCTTACCATGGGTCCCAGAGCATATGTTTTATTATTATATTTTGTAAGGGTAATCATGCAGGCCATATAGACCTCCCCCGATAGGGTGAGTAACAGGTATTAAAATGCTAAGAACAGTACTACTTAACACAATTTTACCATGGGTCCCAGAGCATATGTTTTATTATTATATTTTGTAAGGGTAATCATGCAGGCCATATAGACCTCCCCCGATAGGGTGATTAACAGGTATTAAAATGCTAAGAACAGTACTACTTAACACAACCTTACCATGGGTCCCAGAGCATATGTTTTATTATTATATTTTGTAAGGGTAATCATGCAGGCCATATAGACCTCCCCCGATAGGGTGAGTAACAGGTATTAAAATGCTAAGAACAGTACTACTTAACACAACCTTACCATGGGTCCCAGAGCAAATGTTTTATTATTATATTTTGTAAGGGTAATCATGCAGGCCATATAGACCTCCCCCGATAGGGTGAGTAACAGGTATTAAAATGCTAAGAACAGTACTACTTAACACAACCTTACCATGGGTCCCAGAGCATGTTTTATTATTATATTTTGTAAGGGTAATCATGCAGGCCATATAGACCTCCCCCGATAGGGTGAGTAACAGGTATTAAAATGCTAAGAACAGTACTACTTAACACAACCTTACCATGGGTCCCAGAGCACGTTTTATTATTATATTTTGTAAGGGTAATCATGCAGGCCATATAGACCTCCCCCGATAGGGTGAGTAACAGGTATTAAAATGCTAAAAACAGTACTACTTAACACAACCTTACCATGGGTCCCAGAGCATATGTTTTATTATTATATTTTGTAAGGGTAATCATGCAGGCCATATAGACCTCCCCCGATAGGGTGAGTAACAGGTATTAAAATGCTAAGAACAGTACTACTTAACACAACCTTACCATGGGTCCCAGAGCATATGTTTTATTATTATATTTTGTAAGGGTAATCATGCAGGCCATATAGACCTCCCCCGATAGGGTGATTAACGGGTATTAAAATGCTAAGAACAGTACTACTTAACACAACCTTACCATGGGTCCCAGAGCATATGTTTTATTATTATATTTTGTAAGGGTAATCATGCAGGCCATATAGACCTCCCCCGATAGGGTGAGTAACAGGTATTAAAATGCTAAGAACAGTACTACTTAACACAATTTTACCATGGGTCCCAGAGCATATGTTTTATTATTATATTTTGTAAGGGTAATCATGCAGGCCATATAGACCTCCCCCGATAGGGTGATTAACAGGTATTAAAATGCTAAGAACAGTACTACTTAACACAACCTTACCATGGGTCCCAGAGCATATGTTTTATTATTATATTTTGTAAGGGTAATCATGCAGGCCATATAGACCTCCCCCGATAGGGTGAGTAACAGGTATTAAAATGCTAAGAACAGTACTACTTAACACAACCTTACTATGGGTCCCAGAGCAAATGTTTTATTATTATATTTTGTAAGGGTAATCATGCAGGCCATATAGACCTCCCCCGATAGGGTGAGTAACAGGTATTAAAATGCTAAGAACAGTACTACTTAACACAACCTTACCATGGGTCCCAGAGCATGTTTTATTATTATATTTTGTAAGGGTAATCATGCAGGCCATATAGACCTCCCCCGATAGGGTGAGTAACAGGTATTAAAATGCTAAGAACAGTACTACTTAACACAACCTTACCATGGGTCCCAGAGCATGTTTTATTATTATATTTTGTAAGGGTAATCATGCAGGCCATATAGACCTCCCCCGATAGGGTGAGTAACAGGTATTAAAATGCTAAAAACAGTACTACTTAACACAACCTTACCATGGGTCCCAGAGCATATGTTTTATTATTATATTTTGTAAGGGTAATCATGCAGGCCATATAGACCTCCCCCGATAGGGTGAGTAACAGGTATTAAAATGCTAAGAACAGTACTACTTAACACAACCTTACCATGGGTCCCAGAGCATATGTTTTATTATTATATTTTGTAAGGGTAATCATGCAGGCCATATAGACCTCCCCCGATAGGGGGAGTAACTGGGATTAAAGTGCTAAGAATAGTACTACTTAACACAACCTAGTTACCATGGGTCCTAGACCGCATGTTTTGTTATTATACTTTGTCAGGGTAATCATGCAGGCCATATAGACCTCCCCCGATAGGGGGAGTAACAGAAATTAAAGTGCTAAGAATAGTATTACTTAACACAACCTAGTTACCATGGGTCCCAGACCGCATGTTTAATTATTATACTTTGTCAGGGTAATTATATATCTAACAAATCTATCTATTTATCTTCTATCGATTCTATCTAACTATCAATCTATGTATATCTATCTATCCTATCTATCTATCTTGTGTCCGGACTGTTTTGAGACAGCCACTTGTGTTTTTGACAAATTTGAAGTAGGAGGACAGACCAATCACAGGGATTAAACTGCTAAGAATAGTAATACTTAAGAAAACCTAGTTATACCAGTACCACCATGGGTCCCAGACCGCATGTTTTGTTTTTATACTTTATCAGGGTAATCATGCAGGCCATATACACCTCCCTTGATAGGGGGAGTAACAGGGATTAAAGTGCTAAGAATAGTACAACTTAACACAACCTAGTTAACAGTGGTTCCCAGACCACATGTCTTGTTGTTATATTTTGTCAGGATAATCAGGCAGGCCATATAGACCTCCCCCGATAGGGGGAGTAACAGGGATTAAAGTGCTAAGAATAGTACTACTTAACACAACCTAGTTACCATGGGTCCCAGACCGCATGTTTTGTTATTATACTTTGTCAGGGTAATCATGCAGGCCATATAGACCTCCACCGAAAGGGGGAGTAAGAGGGATTAAACTGCTAAGAAAAGTACTACTTAACACAACCTAGTTACCATGGGTGCCAGACCGCGTGTCTTGTTGTTATACTTTGTTATGGTAATCATGCAGGCCATATAGACCTCCCCCGATAGGAGGAGTTACAGGGATGAAAGTGCTAAGAATAGTACTACTTAACACAACCTAGTTACCATGGGTCCCAGACCGCATGTTTAATTATTATACTTTGTCAGGGTAATTATATATCTATCAAATCTATCTATTTATCTTCTATCAATTCTATCTAACTATCAATCTATGTATATCTATCTATCAAATCTATCTATCTCGTGTCCAGACTGTTTTGAGACAGCAACTTGTGTTTTTGACAAATTTGAAGTAGGAGGACAGACCAATCATCTTCTTCCATCTCCCTGTTCCAAAAAAGCAGGCCATATAGACCTCCCCCGATAGGGGGAGTAACAGGTAGTAGTAAACTGCTAAGAATAGTACTACTTAACACACCACGGGTCCCAGACCGCATGTCTTATTGTTATACTCTGTCAGGGAAATTATATATCTTTCAAATCTATCTATTTATCTATCAAATCTATCTAACTATCAATCGTATCTATCAAATGTATATTGCATCTATTGATCGATGTAATTCGTATCTATAAAATGTATAGTGCATCTTTTGATTGATGTAATTCGTATCTATCAAATGTATATTGCAACTTTGGATCGATAACATTCGTATCTATCAAATGGATATTGCATCTATTGATCTATGTAATTCATATCTATCAAATGTATATTGCATCTATTGATCTATGTAATTTGTATCGATCATATGTATATTGCATCGATTGAGCTATGTAATCTATGTATCTATCTATCAAATCTATCTATCTCGTGGTTGTGCAAATGGACTGTTTGCGGTTGTTTGCGGTGCGTTACACTTGGAGTTTGGTCTGTCACTGTAAAGCGGCCTAACCCTTACACTACCTGATTGATACAACATCATAACTGATGTTTTAAAGCACGTTATTGCAAACAATTTATTAATGTTAGGTGATTTAGGCCCTTTATGGGTTAAAAGCAGACTCTGCATCAACTATGTAATTTTCCATGGGAGTTTTGACATGGATCCCCCTCCAGCATGCCACAGTCCAGGTGTTAGTCCCCTTGAAACAACTTTTCATCACTATTGTGGCCAGAAAGAGTCCTTGTGGGTTTTAAAGTTTGCCTGCCTATTGAAGTCAATGGCGAAATTTTTAAGTTTGCAACATCACTAGTGCTAATATAGCAATTAAAGAACATGAAACGCTTCTTCATAATGAGACAACTTCCTTTATGGATTCTCAAAATGTCAGTGCTCCAGAAGCAGCATGGCGGCTTTTTGGTTTCCATATGCACCATCAATTGTATACCATTGTGCGATTACAAGTTCACCTTCCTGGAGAAAAAACTGTATATTTTATTGAAGATAATATTGAAACTGCAGTAGAAAATTCACAATCAAGAGACGCAACTTTGACTGCTTGGTTTAAGTTAAACCAAGAAGATTTGTCAGCTCATGCATTTCTGTATACAGATATTTGTCAGCATTTTGTTTTCATCAAAAGACAACAAAATGGAAAAAGAGAACAAAATCTAGCAAATAACACCATTGGCCACATGTACTCTGTATACTTTACTATAGATGTTGAGAGATTTTGATTAAGATGACTTTTCCTCTATGTTAAAGGAGCAACTTCTTTTGAAGATATTCGAACAGTTGATGGAGTTCAATGTTACACTTTCAAAGAAGTAGCTCAAAAACGCTGTCTTTTGTAGATGATCAATCATGGGACTTATCTCTGCATGAAGCTGCAAGTGAAATGATGCCTCAACTGCTTAGAGAGCTTTTTGCTGATATTTGTTCTTTAGCGTCTCCACCAAATGCTAAAGAGCTTTTTGAAAAATACAAAGAGAAACTCGTTGAAGACTTTTCAAGACACACTGGTCACACACCAGATTGTGTTTAAATTATAAACTTAGAAATATTCAGGATATCTTGATTGTTAAAGGCCAAAATTGTCAGGATTTTGGTTTACCGAATCCTCTAAACAATTTACCAGAAAATCCCTGGGACCTCTATGATGCTGTTTTTGAAAGTTATACTGGAGTCCAAATGAAGGCATTTTTTAATGATCTTCAAAGAAAGTTTTGAAGAAATCATTGCTGCATCAGAAAATGACACTTTACCACAAAGGTGTTATTTTCTTGATGGTCCTGGTGGTAGTGGTAAAACCTACCTATACAAGACTTTGTTGAGGACAGTTAGAGGAAACAATGAGGTAGCATTAACAGTTGCTTCAACAGGGATTGCGGCAAATTTGCTTGTTTAAGTTGCCAGTTTGCAGTTTAAGTTGCCAGTTCCTTTGTTGGACACTTCAACCTCTTCCATGAGGCAAACCTCTAATGATGCACAAATGATTCATACTGCAAAGATTATTATTTGGGATGAATCTGCCATGTCTTTAAGTGATGCACTCAGATGCGTCAACAAACTCCTTCAAGAGCTGATGAATAGCAACAAACCTTTTGGAGGAAAAACAATTCTGCTTGGAGGTGATTTTAGACAAACTCTCCAGTTGTTTCACATGGAAGTAGATCAGCTATAGTTGAAGCCAGCATAAAATTCTATCTAAATAGTAACAAGGGTAGAACCCCCAATAGGGGGCGCTACAGCCTAAAAAGTATGCAATACCATATGTACATATATATATATATATATATATATATATATATATGTATGTGTGTAATCTCAGCACAGTGAAGATCTGGCAGAGCCAATATTGGATCAGTATCCACACATATATATATACACATAGGAGTGTACACACGACCGTAAAATTAATGTCTAATGCAGATCACCATATGCAGGGTATTAGATG
This sequence comes from Bombina bombina, assembly GCF_027579735.1. Taxonomy (NCBI): domain Eukaryota; kingdom Metazoa; phylum Chordata; class Amphibia; order Anura; family Bombinatoridae; genus Bombina; species Bombina bombina. Next base: position 743,665,576 of record NC_069501.1, on the reverse strand, counting down.
GCACAACAGTATCAATACACAATTAAATACCAGAGTCCAACATAGAAGATGGAGTCAGACTCCAACAATGGTCAAATATATTCCAAGGTGTATCAGTTCTGTACAATTCCAGGCTGCACTCAATCTTCACCCTCCAAAGGTCAGACAATCTAGAAAAAACAAGGAAAGAGGCACCGTATGTGTAAATCTGCAACAACCAGTTCCAAAGATAGAGCAAGTGCAGGGTACTCACAATATGGGAAGGCACTCAGATGTGCCTGTAGATGCAGGCTGGTATTTGCAGCAAACCAGCTGTCTGTACAGGGCACTTTAGAGTCCAAGGATGGAGATCTGTGTGTCTCAGCAGGCTGGGAATTAGGAACCCAGCAGTGTAGCGCACAGGGGCTAGGTGCAAACAAAAGCACACAACTGTGTGAATCTGTAAGATTACAATGATTAATCTAACACCTGTGCAGGGTACTCACATTTGGTAGCGGCACTCAAATGTGCCAGTGGAGGCAGGCTGGTTTTCACAGCAAACCAGCTGGCTGTAAAGGATGTATAACAGGATATTCCACAGCAGACAGGAACAACAGGTAGCTCAGCAGACAGGAACAACAGGTAGCTCAGAGTATATAATAATCAGCGGCAATGAGGATATATAAATTTAAAAGATGTTTTAATAGTAATGATAAAAACAATCATAAAATATATATATATATATATATATCACTCATGCAACATAAGTAAAAAACTTGCAACGCGTTTCTCGGTATACACCGTTTCATCAGGCATGTAATATGTTCTGAATACACATCTTAAATAAGCCTGAGCTACCTGTACACTGCCCCACCCAAAAAACAATAAAAACCAATCACAATGGCCCTTTGTTTAATTGCTCTTTAGTTGGAGCACCTGAACACTTCTCATAGGTTCCCCTTCTGTATGCCACAATTAGCAATTAAATTGGTTAATAACATGCCCCTGTGGGAAAAATATAATAGATAAATTAAAAATATATATATACACACACACCCCCCAATGGGAAAGATTTTAAAAGCATCTAAAGTCTTATTATGGATACACAGTTAACTAACTGCACATATCTAGATAAATGTACCAATATTCCAACTAGTGTTTAACACACTTTCCTAACTTGAATAAAGCACCCTGCTGCTATATTTGCTATACGAGCACTTGTACGGCTTAAGTTTTCATACACTCCCATATATATTTTTGTAACCGGATTATTCTATTATATACCAGGTATAGAAACAAAATCCTTCCACATCTAGTACACTGAATTTTACCTTGAAATTGTTTTATAGACACTTTTTCAGAATGATCGAGTAAAGTGTGGGATATTCGCTAACCATATAGCGTCTGACGTGTGATCCGGTGATAGGCTCACTTGCCCCCGACATCTGGCCAATCAATGGCCTCGAAAGTCTTACGCCCCTATAATCACACACATTTGGCGTTTACAGATTCCCAGCTATAATTAGAAAAAGTCCAACACATTTCCCCACATCAGCGGAGCACAGCGCACCCACATCAAGCTCAAAGTCTGTTGCCGCCATCACATACACCAGTCCACAGAAGCCCATAGATCTCCACCCCCACAACACATCCGCAACTGGCCACTCCTCCTCCTCTCCTCGTAACAAACCAAAATTAGACAACTAGCGTCTAAATCGCTGTGATTGGTCCGATAACCGTCCCTATTCCAACCAGAAAAATACCCACAGCAATCGTCCCTATCTCAATCCACCAATTAATAACAGTTGTGCTGACCCGAAGTATATACTATGTTCCTAACCGAAACGAATGCAGTTAGTACACTTAGATAGTATACAGTCACGGCACATATGTATATCTACCCAATCCCTAACATCCACAGTGCAGTACTTTATGACTGCTGCTCCATTATATTGAATTCAACTGATAAGCTCATATTCTTTACAGTTGCCGGAAGAATAACTACCATTTATAATCATGACTATATTGTGCCAATGTTGAAAACATAATTACCCCATTCCACATAAAACGATTTGTCATAATAATACCAAGTGCTCGTATAGCAAATATAGCAGCAGGGTGCTTTATTCAAGTTAGGAAAGTGTGTTAAACACTAGTTGGAATATTGGTACATTTATCTAGATATGCGCAGTTAGTTAACTGTGTATCCATAATAAGACTTTAGATGCTTTTAAAATCTTTCCCATTGGGGGGTGTGTGTGTATATATATATTTAATTTATCTATTATATTTTTCCCACAGGGGCATGTTATTAACCAATTTAATTGCTAATTGTGGCATACAGAAGGGGAACCTATGAGAAGTGTTCAGGTGCTCCAACTAAAGAGCAATTAAACAAAGGGCCATTGTGATTGGTTTTTTATTGGTTTTTGGGTGGGGCAGAGTACAGGTAGCTCAGGCTTATTTAAGATGTGTATTCAGAACATATTACATGCCTGATGAAACGGTGTATACCGAGAAACGCGTTGCATGTTTTTTACTTATGATGCATGAGTGATATATATATATATTTTATGATTGTTTTTATCATTACTATTAAAACATCTTTTAAATTTATATATCCTCATTGCTGCTGATTATTATATACTCTGAGCTACCTGTTGTCCCTGTCTGCTGAGCTACCTGTTGTTCCTGTCTGCTGTGGAATATCCTGTTATACATCCTTTACAGCCAGCTGGTTTGCTGTGAAAACCAGCCTGCCTCCACTGGCACATTTGAGCTACCAAATGTGAGTACCCTGCACAGGTGTTAGATTAATCATTGTAATCTTACAGATTCACACAGTTGTGTGCTTTTGTTTGCACCTAGCCCCTGTGCGCTACACTGCTGGATTCCTAATTCACAGCCTGCTGAGACACACAGATCTCCATCCTTGGACTCTAAAGTGCCCTGTACAGACAGCTGGTTTGCTGCAAATACCAGCCTGCATCTACAGGCACATCTGAGTGCCTTCCCATATTGTGAGTACCCTGCACTTGCTCTATCTTTGGAACTGGTTGTTGCAGATTCACACATACGGCGCCTCTTTCCTTGTTTTTTCTAGATTGTCTGACCTTTGGAGGGTGAAGATTGAGTGCGGCCTGGAATTGTACAGAACTGATACACCTTGGAATATATTTGACCATTGTTGGAGTCTGACTCCATCTTCTATTTTAGACTCTGGTATTTAATTGTGTATTGATACTGTTGTGCCATCTAATACCCTGCATATGGTGATCTGCATTAGACATTAATTTTACGGTTGTGTGTACACTCCTATGTGTATATATATATGTGTGGATACTGATCCAATATTGGCTCTGCCAGATCTTCACTGTGCTGAGATTACACACATACACATATATATATATATGTACATATGGTATTGCATACTTTTTAGGCTGTAGTCGCCCCCTATTGGGTGTTCTACCCTTGTTACTATTGTGCTTAGTCTTATCCATATTTCATGGTGGTTTTATAGGGGTGCAGCTAATTATTAGTACCTATATTGCGATATAACAATAACCTCTTTTTTTTTTCCCTCAGTATGTTATCCTCTACTGAAAGAGCTCAGAGGAGACTTAGCCACAATTTGAATGTGAATAATGACAACACTACAGACAATAGTGACCCACTAACATTAGTCAGTATTGAGAATCTGTTTTCAAAACTTGAAGATTTACTAAAAATAGAAAACAGACACTGGTGGGATTTAGACTGCCTTAAAAAGTACAAAGAGAAGAAACAAATACCCAGAGGTCTTAGATTGTTCAAAAATGATCATGAAATGATTCAAAAATGATCCTGAGCTACTCTCTAAGTGGTTTTCCACCTTGGATGAATGTGCCTTTAAACTGATATATCTACTTATAGCCCACAGACAAAAACTGGTAGATGAAACTGGGGTTGAAATTGACTCGGTCCAAAAAGAACTGGAAGGGTTTAAGGAACATCCTGATTATGCGAGATTGAACACACTGACTATTAAAGGGATGGATGATTTCACTACTGAAATCATAGAGAATAAAAATAAAAAAATAAAACGTGATGACGATGACTATAGTAAGGGGAAGTACATACGTACAATAGGAATAAACCACAGATCAGTCCTGAATGGACAGTGGTCAAGAATTCGAGAACTAATAATAATAATAATAATAAAAAATCTAATAATTATAACAACAATAATGGAGGTAACAGGAATTCTAGGCAATATTATGGTCCCAGACAAAACTATTGGAGTCACAATAACCATCATTCCCATAGAGTTTATGAGGGCCAAGATCTAGATAATAGGCCCCATAATAATCATAATGGGAATATGCGGACTCCTAGATGTGATACAAACCATTATGGGAATTCATGGAATTACCAAGCACAGAATGAGAGATCACAACATAGTGATAGAGACTATAGGAGAAATCTGTCCCATCAAGACTCTGATAATCCTAACTATATCCCTATACACAACAGATACCAACCGCTAGGTCAGATTGAAGACAATTGTACTATACCTAGAGAGAGTTCAAATAGAGAGAATTTACCATCTACCTCTGGTGGGGGTTTTTTAGAGACCCCCCAGTTGGCCCCTCTTTGGAGGAGATCAACAACACAAGCATCAAATCAAAAAAAGAGACCATACCCAAACGGGGAAAACGAGGCAGAGGGAAAACCCACAAAAAAGCACAATTACAAAAACTGAAAAGTGGGATCTTCAATCTGTCCTCACATGCTCTCACAGACGATGAAGTCAGAATCCTAGGGAGGGGACTATCTTATTGTCCCCCAAGCACACATAATCTATTCAACCTATTTGTGGATTTGAATAGGTTTACACGAAATCTGTCACTTCAAAGGTACTTTGCGTTAAAAATGATGAAAAATCGCAATGTATCGGGTATGCCCATTATTCTTGATACACAAAGAGAAAGAGAGTCAGTTAATCTTCTTTATTGTAATCCGAGTCAAATCACTGAAATGCTTTTTGAAGAATTTATGCACACTCCCCTCCATCCCCCATCCTCTTGATCTCCCCCTAAAGAGGAGGTATCTTACATTGACCTGTTTCAACAGCTTGTTTTAGAAGATTGGGAAAGAATTCCTAATCATATTCCTAAAAATAAAAAAATCTGGCCTAATGAGGCAAGAGCATTACGCCTAACCTGACGATTAATGACAGCTTGGTGATTCGCCAGGCTGACAAGGGGGGTGGGATTGTCCTGCAAGATTTATGTGACTACCTCAAGGAGGCCAAGCGCATCCTTTGGGATCAAGAATATTACAGGAAACTAACATCTGATCCTACCTTAGAATTTACCAAGAAATTAGGCAAGATATTGGAATTCGGACACATTACAGGCATTCTAAACAAAAAAGAAAAAAAATACCTAATGCCAGATCATCCTGATATACCTTTTTATTACCATCTTCCCAAACTGCATAAGGATGATAAAGTTCCTCCGGGGAGACCAATTATTGCTGGCATCAACAGTTTGACGGATAAGCTGTCAGAATATGTAGATTTTTTTCTTCAGAGGTATGTCTGCAATCTGCCGTCCTACATTAAGGACACCAAAGATCTGCTGGATAAATTATCACAGATTAAACGGAACCAGAACACTAACACCTTATGGGTGTCTTGCGATGTTGGATCTTTATATTCCAATATTGCGCACGAAATAGGTCTCTTCACTACTAGTCTCTATCTGGAGGGAGATATTTATATGCCCAAGACGCAAAAAGAATACCTACTCACACTAATCGATTTTATTTTACATCATAATTATTTTCAGTTTCAGGATGAATTTTATTTGCAGATTAAAGGTACGGCCATGGGCACCAGATTTGCCCCCAGTTTTGCTAATCTTTTTATGGGTCATTTTGAAAAGTTATACATCTATGATTCAAACTGGTGGGGCAATATGGTGTTCTATGGCCGATACATAGACGATCTTTTGTTAATTTTTGAGGGTACTACAGATGAGGCAAAAAAATTTGTATCACATCTCAACAATAATAACATGGGTATTGGGTTCACTTCCAATATTCAGCATTCAACGATAGAGTTCTTAGATTTAAGTCTTTCTTGGGATACAGATGGCAATGTATTTACTGCAACTTTTTTTAAACAAGTCGATTGTAACAATTTTCTACATTTTGGCAGCAATCATCTATTAAACTGGAAGAAAAATATACCTTTTAGCCAGTTTTACAGAATAAGACGCAACTGCTCCTCCATAGATAAGTATGATGAGCAATCAGAGACATTAAAATCAAGATTTATAGAAAAAGGCTATCCATTACAGTTAGTTAACAACAGCTACAACAGGGCCAGGAAACTCAATCGTACAAAACTACTTGTATCAACAAAAATTGAGGAAGCGGAAAACAATGAGGATCCCTATAAAGAGATCCCTCTTTTTGTGACTCAGTACAATTCCAATTATAAAGCTATAGGGAAAACTTTAGAAAAACATTGGTCCCTACTCATGAGAGACCCTATTCTGAAAAAAACATTACCCACAAGACCAAAAATTGTATATCGAAGGGCTTCTACTCTAAAACAAAGACTAGCACCCAGTAAAGTAGTTATGCTGTCTAAAGGTGAAAGACAGAGGATTGCTAATAAGAATTCAGAATCTGTAGCTACACAACACCCAATGAAAGGCAGTTTTAGATGTGGGAAGACACGCTGCTATATGTGTGATTATATCACTCATAAAGCATCTAGTGTGAAATCAAATACCACGGGAGAACAATATCCAATAACCTCTAGAATTTCCTGCGACTCTTCATATGTAATATATGTACTTACTTGCGAATGTGGGCTGCAATATATTGGGAGAACCTGTAGAAAAATAAGAATTAGGTGGAGTGAACACCTTAGAAACATAAAGAATAAATATTTAAAACACAGTGTACCCAGGCATGTTTGTCAGGAACATATTGCAGGGAAATGTAATATCAAAATCACCCCATTAGAAAGTATTCCATCTAGCCGTTCATACAATAGGTTCTCACGACTTAGACAAAGAGAGACCTATTGGATATATAAATTTAAAACTTTATTTCCATTAGGTCTTAATGAAAGATACTGCTAGTTTCCTGTGAGAGCCATACTCCTGTGAGAGGGCCACTTATGTATTACATGATTATCTGTGGAGGATGTCTTAGCTTATATCAGGTTAGGATTGACCAATCATATTGGTATTGGGAATTGTTATTGGGAATCATGATGTTATGACCACTTTGGGGGTGACATGGTTGATCCAACACATATTTCTGTAAACTGGAGTTTAATTGACTGTTGCCATCTGTCCACTTCTCTATATATTTAAATATATTTGAGCTAACTCATTATATGGTGAGTTTAGTATAATTATTATTTATAACTATTATATGGGCCACATGGCACATTGCCAATTTAGTATAAATTATTATTATGGATACACATAGTTATATCACTATTAGAATATTCATTAGGATTGTATATTAATATTAGGAGTGTATATCATTATTGAATACATCAATATAGCACAGTTATCACTTATTCTTTTTGTTTATATTTATTTATTTTGGATTAGCATTGGTTTTATGACCATCTTAGTGTTATTTTGTATTCCAACCAGGAACAGGGTTGACATTTACTATTATATAGAGTCCATCACTTTGGCTCATTATGGGCAATCTATTAGGGTACCACTGGTGTAGTATTTGTTGCACAGTAGTAATTATGGGTAAAAGTTATTATTTTTATAGATTTACATTTATTTTTGGGTATAGTAGTTTGGTAATTAGAGTGACTATGGTTATCACACTCTTGTCTATATAATTTTAGTATATATGATACATAGGGTCAAAACATTTTCTGGCATCTTGTTTCAATATTTTTGATACAAGATACTATAGATTTTTGGTATTATTATGACAAATCGTTTTATGTGGAATGGGGTAATTATGTTTTCAACATTGTCACAATATAGTCATGATTATAAATGGTAGTTATTCTTCCGGCAACTGTAAAGAATATGAGCTTATCAGTTGAATTCAAAATAATGGAGCAGCAGTCATAAAGTACTGCACTGTGGATGTTAGGGATTGGGTAGATATACATATGTGCCGTGACTGTATACTATCTAAGTGTACTAACTGCATTCGTTTCGGTTAGGAACATAGTATATACTACAGGTCAGCACCACTGTTATTAATTGGTGGATTGAGATAGGGACGATTGCTGTGGGTATTTTTCTGGTAGGAATAGGGACGGTCATCGGACCAATCACAGGGATTTAGACGCTAGTTGTCTAATTTTGGTTTGTTACGAGGAGAGGAGGAGGAGTGGCCAGTTGCGGATGTGTTGTGGGGGTGGAGATCTATGAGCTTCAGTGGACTGGTGTATGTGATGGCGGCGACAGACTTTGAGCATGATGTGGGTGCGCTGTGCGCCGCTGATGTGGGGAAATGTGTTGGACTTTTTCTAATTATAGCTGGGAATCTGTAAACGCCAAATGTGTGTGATTATAGGGGCGTAAGACTTTCGAGGCCATTGATTGGCCGGATGTCGGGGGCAAGTGAGCCTATCACCGGATCACACGTCAGACGCTATATGGTTAGCAAATATCCCACACTTTACTCGATCATTCTGACAAAGTGTCTATAAAACAATTTCAAGGTAAGATTCAGTGTACTAGATGTGGAAGGATTTTGTTTCTATACCTGGCATATAATAGAATAATCCGGTTACAAAAATATATATGGGAGTGTATGAAAACTTAAGCTGTACAAGTGCTTGTATAGCAAATATAGCAGCAGGGTGCTTTATTCAAGTTAGGAAAGTGTGTTAAACACTAGTTGGAATATTGGTACATTTATCTAGATATGTGCAGTTAGTTAACTGTGTATCCATAATAAGACTTTAGATGCTTTTAAAATCTTTCCCATTGGGGTGTGTGTGTGTGTGTGTATATATTTTTAATTTATCTATTATATTTTTCCCACAGGGGCATGTTATTAACCAATTTAATTGCTAATTGTGGCATACAGAAGGGGAACCTATGAGAAGTGTTCAGGTGCTCCAACTAAAGAGCAATTAAACAAAGGGCCATTGTGATTGGTTTTTATTGTTTTTTGGGTGGGGCAGTGTACAGGTAGCTCAGGCTTATTTAAGATGTGTATTCAGAACATATTACATGCCTGATGAAACGGTGTATACGAGAAATGCGTTGCATGTTTTTTACTTATGATGCATGAGTGATATATATATATTTTATGATTGTTTTTATCATTACTATTAAAACATCTTTTAAATTTATATATCCTCATTGCCGCTAATTATTATATACTCTGAGCTACCTGTTGTTCCTGTCTGCTAAGCTACCTGTTGTTCCTGTCTGCTGTGGAATATCCTGTTATACATCCTTTACAGCCAGCTGGTTTGCTGTGAAAACCAGCCTGCCTCCACTGGCACATTTGAGTGCCGCTACCAAATGTGAGTACCCTGCACAGGTGTTAGATTAATCATTGTAATCTTACAGATTCACACAGTTGTGTGCTTTTGTTTGCACCTAGCCCCTGTGTGCTACACTGCTGGATTCCTAATTCACAGCCTGCTGAGACACACAGATCTCCATCCTTGGACTCTAAAGTGCCCTGTACAGCCAGTTGGTTTGCTGCAAATACCAGCCTGCATCTACAGGCACATCTGAGTGCCTTCCCATATTGTGAGTACCCTGCACTTGCTCTATCTTTGGAACTGGTTGTTGCAGATTCACACATACGGCGCCTCTTTCCTTGTTTTTCTATAAAATTCAATCTACTCTGGTATAAGTTTAAGCTTTTAAAGTTGACAAATAATGTAAGATATGTTGATCCTGAGTTTAGATTTTGGGGTCTAAAGCTTGGAGATGGAATACTCACAAATGAGCATGGCTTTCATGAAGATATCTTTGAAATTCCATCTCAAATGATCTTCAAAAATTCCATTGTAAAGAAGATTTTTGGTGAACATTTAAAAGATTCTGATGCTTTTAAGTTTGCCAAAATGGTTTTTAAATGAATTGGCTCCTTTTAGAATGCCAGTTCATAAACTCAATCTCAAAATTGGCAGTATTATTATGCTGTTGCATAACCTTAATACTAAGAGATGTCTCTGTAATGGCACCAGATTGGTTGTGAAAGCTTTGGGGCAAATTTTAATCATTGCTCAAGTACTAACAGGTACCGCTGAAGGGCAATTTTTTTTTTTTTTTCCTCGAAAAGACATAGCCCCAAGTAATACAGAACTTCCTTTTATATTATGAAGAAGATAATTTCCTGTTAAATTGGCATTCGCTAAGACTATTAACAAGTCTCAAGGTCAAACTTTGGATAGAGTTGGCATCTATTTGCCTGAACCTGTTTTCAGTAAGGTTAAGAGTTATATAACTGTCTTAATCAGATACTATGGGAAACTGGCTCACCTTAAAACAGATATCCCTAAAAAGTTTAGATAAATTTATGACTAATAGGTGGCGCATAAACTGCTGTTCCCAAGATGGCAATTTAAATATATGAATAAAAAAGTAAAATATTAAAAGTAAAAATTCAGGTGAAAACCAAGAAAAAAAATTCCAATTTGTTATCCAAATAAGTGTATTCTTATATCATATATATATATATATATATATATATATATATATATATATATATATATATATATATACTAATTTGATGATGCTAAATACCTTAAATAACACACATATATATGTCAAATCAATTTGTTTATTGCTGTATTTTTTATTAAATACCCCTGGTATTAATCAATTAAAAATAAAATAAAAATAAAAATAGAAATATGTGTTCTATTTACACAATCAAATATGATGCAGATAATAATATAAAGCAGACAGAAGTTAAAAATATTTAAAAAATAGACACCGGTGTCTTACTGATACTTAATATCTTAAAAACCAATAAACTTATACTTTAAACAATGTGTCACTCTCTAAACAATGTCTAATTTTCTAACAATGTATCATTTAGATAATCAGGCTTGTGTTTGAAATAACCGCCTGCTATAATCCGATCTTTGCCGCAAAGTTTTCACAACCAGGGCTATTTAATAAAAAATACAGCAATAAACATCGATTTGACATATATATGTGTTTTATTTAAGGTATTTAGCATCATCAAATTAGTATATATATTTATATATATATATATATATATATATATATATATATATATATATATATATATATATATATATATATATATATAAGATATAAGAATACAATTATTTGGATTACGTATTGGAAAAATTTTTCTTGGTTTTTACCTGAATTTTTACTTTTAATGTTTTACTTTTTTATTCATATATTTAAATTGTCATCTTGGGAACAGCAGTTTATGCACCACCTATTAATCATAAATGAACCTGTTTTCAGCCATGGTCAGCTATATGTAGCTTTCTCTTGAGTGAAAAGCTCTGCTGATGTTAAAGTTAAAGTCATAGATGGGCGAGAACCAGGCTGCTTATTAACAGGAAGTAGTGGTCTACAAAGAAATATACTCAAAGTAGGCATAATTAGAAGAACAGCAATTTTGGATATATTTAGGACAGCAGTTCGTCTATAACTAAAATTGAATTTAAACTACCTGTATCCTAATTATATATATAAAATATTTTATATATATTTTGGAAAGTAGTCCTTTCAAATAGAGTGTTGCTACACCTGTTGTTTAAATAAATATATAAAAGCAGACTGACCAAATAGGGTGTTGCTATACCAGTAGCTTAATTATATATATAAAATATTTTGGATATATTTAGGACAGCAGTCCATCTAAATAGGGTATTGCTACACCTATAACTAAAAGGGAATTAAAAGTTCTGTTTAAAGGTTCATTTAAATTAAGCTTTATTTAATTTATAAGATTCAATTTAAATAAGATTTATTTTATTTATTAACTAGGTGGTAAGCCTGCCAAGAGGGCAGTCTATTTTTTTAAAATTGTGGTTTGCAGAAGCGTTTGAAGGGAATTTAAAGTAAATATTGCACGTTGTCCCCAAGCCTGTACCGCTAAAAGGCAAAATGTATTTATTCCTCAAATAGACTTAGCCCCAAGTAATACAGAACTTCCTTTTATATTAAGAAGAAGAAGACAATTTCCTGTGTTAAATTGGCATTCACTATGACTATTAACAAGTCTCAAGGTCAAACTTTGGATAGAGTTGGTATCTATTTGCCTGTACCTGTTTTCAGCCATGGTCAGCTATATGTAGCTTTCTCTCGAGTGAAAAGCTCTAGTGATGTTAAAGTGAAAGTAATAGATGGACAAGAACAAGGCTACTTATTAACAGGAAGTGATGCATGTTTCAGGTAAGGCTTACACTGTGTATCCCTAAACAAATATAAATAAAAATAACCTTTATCTAAGCATTTAATCTAAACCAGCCACCAATCATATGCAATCCCATAGTTTTGGTATTTAGCATTGTGGGTTTTGGGAAAACAAACGTTTATTGTCACTTAATTGGTGGATGGTTTAAATAAGGAGTATTTACATTTATTTTGCAATAAACTTTGCCTAATGAAGGTCAGAAGAATGACCTGAGACATTGCCATTTGGTTTTTCTGTCTGTAATAACAATGTTTTGTTTTTAAAGAATGCCTCGCCTCTTTTTTAAAATTATTTTATAGTAATACTAAGCGTACATGTAGGGTCTAATATATATTTTTCTTTAAGTGTGTCCTGGAAAATTGAATATTGAAATGAAACCAAACACAGGCTGAATATATTTTCTCCTACAAAGGTCTTTAGACCGTTGCTTCATAACTTGTGTTTCTGGTGAGCCTGAAGGCTCGCCATAAACACGGCCCTTCAAGCTCCATACGGAACTTGATAAATGGGCCCCTAGAATATTTCTTATAATTATTGATCAATATTTGTTTTTAAATGGGAACATAAAAATATTTTCTAAAATTTGGGTTGTTAAATCAAAAATATATTTAAATAATTCTGAATTCAGTGACAGATGCATTATAGCCAACTTGCTGCTTTTATACCCACTTTCACATGTGACTAATGAGATAATAATGGCCATAGTATGCAATGCCCAAAATCAATAATTGTGAAAATCAACTGATTAAATGCATTCTTGGGCACATATAAGTATATTAAACAATACAAAATAAGTGCACACTTAAACAATGAAAAACAAAACAACCAAACTAACAGAGTATAATATTGCACACAAAATAAACGTTTGTTTAAGACCAATTGCCTGTGGTCAAGTTTTGCTGTGGCACTCTATTTCTAATGCTAGTATACTTGGGGCTAGATTATAAGTGGAGCACTATTTATCTCTCTTGCTCGCCCGTAAACTCCGATAGAAGTAAGATTATTGCGCACAAGCACTAACCCGACACACGCAAAAAAGCCAAACTTAGAATATTGCAACTGCGTTAACATATTCCCCCGTAGACTTTCAAAGGAGCATGAAAAGTGCAAACAACTAACACCCTAAAAGTTACACAAACCCTTCCTTGCTTTCTCAAGTGCGCTGACCCGACATGAAATATTAATATTTCACATTCCAATGTTCTTCACATAGAAAAATATGTTAAATTTATCCTTAACTACATATTTGTATATATATTTGATGCTTTTTTCAGTAAATTTTAAATATATATATATATATATATATATACACACAGGTATATATAGGGATATCTATTTAAAAATACTTAGAGCATATTCCCCTATGTGGAGAACATTGGAATGCGAAATATTTACCGTAAATACACAGTTAAACACTTCATTTAATATGAATATTGCATAAATATGTATCAGGGAACCAAGAATCAGACAAAGAAATGAAATGCTAAATTAATCACACCTTTATTAAAAAATAACAAAAAATAATAAAGAGTCCAAAGCCAAATGACAAGCCAGGAGTCAAAGCCAGATCTGGAAGTCAGACGAGCCGGGTCAGGAGCCAAAGGGGCTATATGTTTTATTTTGTGGACAGTATTATACACTATTAGTTTGATCATATAAGAATATAACTGCCAAAATATGTGTGCATGAGCATAACAATAATGAAATGACCTACTTTTCCAAGTCTGCTCATGTGTGGAATTTTTGGGCAAGGTTGAGTCTTGCATCTATTAAACAGGATTAGCAATAACAATACAATAGCTGGACACTAAATCAATAATTATATTTCACTCTTAAAGGGTCAGTAAACACCTTGTAATTTTAAGACATTTCTGTTGTCTTGCATTAGAAAAACATATCAGCCAAGTCTAAATATTTTTAAAACAAACTAACATCTTGTTCTCCAACAGCCAAACTCAACCCTCGATTTGTCTTATTTTGAGCAGCCAATCTGAGCTTGAGCCTGCAGGCAACAAAGCTAGTCACAGTCATTCAGTCAGTATAAAGTAAATTGTTTTGCAGTTCCTATTAGTTAAAGGGACAGTCTACTCCAAAAATGTTATTGTTTAAAAAGATAGATAATGGGGCCCATTTATCAAGCTCCAAATGGAGCTTGTGGGCCTGTGTTTCTGGCGAGTCTTCAGACTCGCCAGAAACACCAGTTATGAAGCAGCAGTCTAAAGACCGCTGCTCCATAACCCTGTCCGCCTGCTCTGATGAGGCGGACAGGAATCGCTGGAAATCAACCCGATCGAGTACGATCGGGTTGACTGACACCCCTCTGCTGGCAGCCCATTGGCAGCGAGTCTGCTGGGGGCGGCGTTGCACCAGCAGCTCTTGTGAGCTGCTGGTGCAATGCTGAATACGGAGAGCGTATTGCTCTCCGCATTCAGCTAGGTCTTGCGGACCTGATCCGCACTGTTGGATCAGGTCCGCAAGACCTTTGATAAATTGGCCCCATTGCCTTTATTAACCATTCCCCAGTTTTGCATAATCAACATTGTTATATTAATACACTTTTTACCTCTATGATTACCTTGTATCTAAACCTTTTCTGACAGCCCCATGATCACATGACTTTGTATTTATTATCTATTGACTTGCATTTTATCACATTAGTACAGTGTCTGCCACAACCCATGGGCATTAGCACAATGTTATCTATGATTAACATGAACTAGCACTCCCCTGTTGTGAAAAGCTAATAAAAAGCATGTGATAAGAGGCTGGCTTTAGTGGCTTAGAATTAGGCAGAAATTTAGAGGTTTAAAGGTTATAAAGTTTATTAATATAATAATGTTGGTTGTGCAAAAATGGGGAATGGGTAGTGTTATCTTTTTCAAACAATAACAATTCTGGTGTAGACTGTCTCTTTAACCCTTTGAGTGCTAATGACGGCTCTGAGCCGTCACAGAGTTTCCCACTCTGGTGCTAATGACGGCTCAGAGCCGTAACTAGCACTCTCCCACCTTGAGGGAGATCTGGGGGCTCCCATCCGCTCCTACCCCAGCGATCGTGCATGTAGAGTGACAGGCATCACCGGGGCTTCCAGTTTTGCATGGTGACGTCACACGCAATAACGTAATGACGTCACCGTGCAACTTTATTTATACTTAACAATGTTAAGTATAGGAGCAGGGGGCATGCTGCTTAGAAGCCTGTATCTCAGGCATCTAAGCAGCTACAGACCCCCAAGACCCACCATTGGAAAGGTAATCACCTAACCTTTCCAACAGTGTAAGCCTTAAAAAAGTTATAAAAACAATTGTTCAAAAAAACAAAAAAAACAAACATTAAAAAATCTTAGCACCCAGGTGGGAAAGTGCTTAGCACTCAAAGGGTTAAAGCCATGTATGAATATGTAGCAGTGTTAGTCTTAACGTGTTAGCAGGGTGCATTTCCCACTTTGACAATTAGAAAATCTACAAATTTCAGAGCTAAATTAAATGAAAATGTGACAAAATAAACAATATTATATTGCAAAGTTGCTTTATTATGTATAACTAAACATTGTATATTAGAATCTCAAGGTATTTACTGTCCCTTTAATGTGATAATATGTTATTTTAATAAATAGGTTTAGACTCCTTTATATAATAAATCAAAATGTCCTCCAGCAGGGATCACCTTGCTAGCAAACAATAAACGCATAACTAAAAGCATCATGTGCAGGGTCAAAATATATATGCCAATGTAAGTCAATGTCCAACAAAGGAAATACAGGAAATATAAGAAGCCGTATAAAAAATGATGAGCTGGAGGAATCCCAGAGATAGAAGAGATAGAAGATGTTAGATGAACTGACTAATGGTGAGAGGAAGAATTATAGTGACCAAGGCTCTCTGTTCCACTGTAATGTCAGGACTAATATAAAGTATAAAAATCTGCATCACCACTGCCGTGGCTTTGTGAGTGATGGCAATAGGGACTAGGAACTCTGACACAAACAGATGGCTCATGCCTCATCAGGCACTCATTGATAGCACAAGGGACATACAGGCTTTGATTGCCAGGCATGATCATACTACTGCTTAGAGATGGGCCAGAATGGAACTAATGGATGTCCACCCAAAACTCTGTGGTAGTCGGATCCTCCCCCCACCCCACAATCTGTTTAACTAAAAATACCTGGATCCTGCTTGTTCCACATCTCTCACTATAAAATCAAAACAGACATATGTCTAATTAACACAAGCTCACCAAGATCCAAGTCTATCTAACACAAACACCTCTAGACCATGTTGGCTTCAAGTCTTTTCCCCACTAAAAAATGTCTTCTTTGATCTAATTTTTTTCACACAAAAATATACAGTCTGCTGGATCCATGCATAATCTATTCAAATGTACCTGGAATCAAGTCTTTTTCCAAAAAGACATTCAAAGTGTGGTAGATCCAAGTCTTTTTTCACAAACTACACTATCTCTAGTTAATGAAAGTCTTTTTCATTCATAAATGCTAAGATCTTGTTCAGACCTTCTCTAATAAGCACAAAACAGTAGATCCATGTTTTTGTTGTTGTTGTTGAACGCATTTAGATCTTGCTGATCTAAATTAATTAATAATTAATAATAAAAAATATCCACTTCTTAGATCCATTATTTTTACATATACACAATTCTGGATCAATGTCTTTATCCCCAACACATCAAGACTCTGACATGTCCTGGAGGATCCAAGTCTTTATTACACAAAACACTTGGATACTGTAGGATTCATGTTTTAATTACCAATACATAAACAAATGTATATCTTTATTATACATTCACATCTAGGGGTCGATATATGAAGCAGCGGATGCTGTTTCCGACCCTCATCACTTCCGGTCCACCTGACGAGGAAGTTAAGAAGCAGTGGTCATAAGACCGCTGCTCCTTAATTCGTCCGCCGCCTCTGAGGTGGCAGACAGCAATCAGCCTGATCGGATACGATCGGGATGATTGACACCCCCTGCTAGAGGCTGATTGGCCGTGAATGTGCAGGGGGCAGTATTGCACAAGAAATGCTTGTGCAATTATAAATGCAGACATCGTATGTTGTCAGCAATTATCGATGTGCGGAGGACATGATCCGCTACAGCACATTAGTAAATCGGCCCCCTAGACTTTGCCAGAACCAAAGTTTTGCACGCACAAGCCGGGTTTTTCAAAACTTGTAATGGCTGCACTATAGGGGGTTAAATAACAAATCTAACAAATGAATGAACAAATCAGCAAGCAATTATTCGTCCTTGAGCTGTTTATTCAGTTGTTTGTGTTTTGGACGACTTGTTGAATTTGTAGTTTTCAGACACTGAATGCACATCTCTAGTAAAAATGCTTCTATTCAGAATTTAATTGTATTAATGTGCAATTCATTTTTGCCTGGAATGCTCGTAATGCAAGAATCTGTTTGAAAAATAAAAAAGCCCAGCAAGATCCATCAGATCTGACTTTGACCAAGCTTTCTATGAAAAGGTTATTCTCTAGACAGATCTACCTTAGAAACATTTTTCCAAGAGACTGACTGTTTAAAGTAATGCTATCAGAAGTTGCTATACAGAATAATATGTAAACTAAAGGGTGTTTGCCCCACTGTCCTTTAATCTTGTCTCATTTGCAACACAATTCTCCATACTGCTGGTAAATTCCTGTTTACATGTTCTGCAAATAAAATGAAAAATGATTGCCCCCCCTAGTATTAAAAAGAGGTTGGACACTTATTTTACCTCTACAATACAAATTAAAATATATCCTGCAGGTGGTATTTTGTCCTATTTTCATCACACAAAAACACACACAACGTGTTAAATCAGCAAAGCTCTATTTGCAAACATATAGATTATTTCTGACACAGCTAGGTGACTGTGACAACTCACCATTAGTTTAGTCAACTTAATTAGCAGTATTAGGGCACAGCTATTCTATAATGAGAGGTGATCCATTTAAAGCTGTTTTTCCTAACCGTTGGCACTGATCAGCTATTCTGAGACAGCCAAGGGTGCATTCTGAGCTAAGGTTTTAGGAGTCTAACAATACAAGGAGAACTAAAAAACACAGACAATTTAAAAACAAATGTTTTGTCTTTCTATTGATCTTGAGTTACAAGGTACTGATATTAGTTATTAACTGGCCATTAAGAAACCGGGTCAGAAGTTTTATTTCTTCTAGATTTCTAGTATACAAATAAAGTATTGATGACACTGTACTATTTACTGCACACAATGGCCAGTGCTACCAGTCTTTGTTCTACATAGTCACTATTATTTATAAGTTCAAAAAAATGCTGCAGTCTGTGAATTACCAGTTATCTAAGGTAAAAGACCTGGGGACATAGCAAAGAAAGGCAGGACATTGGACACAATTACTGCCTATGTCCTACAAATGACTTTGCTGCCAAGTAAACATTCACAGTCCTGGATATATAATTTTATATTTTTAATCACTGATTAAATTGTTTGTGAGAAAAGTAACATCTTGTAGTCAAACTTTTAACCAGATAATGGTTTTTAATACTGAGAGATTATGATGATTGCATACATACATAGTTACATACATATATAAAACAAAATTAATACATAAAACAAACTCTGTTGTTTGAATTATATTGTCATTTTTTTAGAGATTCATTATGAAAATTTGTTCTGACTAACAGTCATCAGGTTCTATTCAAATTTGTACAAGAACAATTCCAGCAAGAAAGCTGGACAGGATACTAACCAGAAAGCACTCTGCCCTCGTACTTCTGGGCTTAGTGTATATAGGTTTTAAAATATATCAACTTTATTAGTTTATTTAAAAAGGGTAACACACAATAAAACAGTTGCAGCAAGTAAAAGTGGATTTCAACCAAATGAGGTAGATATAGTAGAAATTTGTGATTTCTTATTTAGAATTAATATTCAGGTATTATCTACAGCATACAGGGGATTCGTGGTAAACCTTAACAATGAAAGGTATGATTATGATCTACTGTGGGCTAATATCCCTGAAAAATTCTACCAAGGAGGCACCTGCTCCGGGATTCCGTGAATGAGTTTATACCACTGGTCAATGTACAGTTAAATATTACATATTGTAGTATGTAAGTTATATATGATACCTTATACAATGCATGAGCTTTGCACTTATATATAAATGTTAATGAATTGTTAGTGTGCTCTTAGGTCACGCTTGAAGGATATTCTCCACAGACTAAAGGTATATAATAGCTATCATTTGTACAACCTACTATGAAATATAAAGTGAAACGTTATTTATAAATGGTAACACAAACTTTACCATGAATTCAGAGCATGGAGTTACTGTGTACCTAAACAATAGCAACTAACTTTGTATCGTCAATGGATAATAAAGTTGCATGTCATTCACCTTGTGTTTGATTTCTACATAGCTTCCACTAGAGTATAATATTCTTAGTATTTATATCATTGTATATTAGAGTATTACACAGATTAGTGTTATAACTGGATATAATACTTTGTGCGCTACATATAGGCCTCTAGTTATCAAGCCGTCAACCTCAAATACGCTGGAATTCCGCAGCGTATTTGTGGCGAGGCTGATTCGCCTTAGTTATCAAAGGCTAGAGACTGGCAAAAGTAGAATTTTGTGACGTAAGCTTCAATCCGCCGGACTCAGTCCGACACAGATCGATTCTTACGTCACTCCAGATGTGCCGAACGCAAGTTCAGCACAATCTGACTACTTTTGAAAGTTATCAAATTCCTAGCAGGTACGCTTGGCACTTTTCCGGCCCAGCGTACCTGGTTTTAAATCCGCCGCCCTGGAGGCGGCGGATCCCATAGGAATCAATGGGAGTCTGACCATAGTGAAAATTCATGTTCGCTGCTGCCCGATATCCCATTGATTCCTATGGGAGATGTCTGCACCTAACACCCTAACATGTACCCCGAGTCTAAACACCCCTAATCTGTCCCCCCTACACCGCCGCAACGAATAAAGTTATTACCCCCTAAACCGCCACTCCCGGAGCCCACCGCCACTGTATTAATCTTATTAACCCCTAAACTGCCGCTCCCGGACCCCGCCGCCACCTAAATAATACCTATTAAACCCTATCCTGCCCCCCTATACCGCCGCCACGTATAATAAATGTATTAACCCCTATCCTGTGAATCCCTACCCCGCCGCAACTAAACAAATTGTTTAACCCCTAAACCGCCGCTCCCGGACCCCGTCGCCACCTATATTAAACTTATTAACCCCTAATCTGCCCCCCCTACACCGTCGCCACCTATAATAAATTTATTAACCCCTATCCTGCCCCCCCTATACCGCCGCCATCTATATTAAACTAATTAACCCCTAAACCTAAGTCTAACACTAACCCTAACACCCCCCTAACTTAAATATTATTTTAATAAATCTAAATAAAAATTACTCTTATAAACTAAATTAATCCTATTTAAAACTAAATACCTATAAAATAAACCCTAATATAGCTACAATATAACTAATAATTATATTGTAGCTATTTTAGGATTTATATTTATTTTACAGGCAAATTTAAATTTATTTTAACTAGGTACAATAGCTATTAAATAGTTATTAACTATTTAATAGCTACCTAGATAAAATAAAAACAAATTTGCCTGTAAAATAAAAACTAACCTAAGTTACAATTACACCTAACACTACACTATCATTAAATAAATTATTCCTATTTAAAACTAAATACTTACCTGTAAAATAAACCCTAAGATAGCTACAATGTAATTAATAATTAGAATTCGAATATTACATTTATTAAACACATTTGTAGACTAGAAATACTATCCTTGCTCTGTTTGAGGAAGGGGAGTGTGTCCCCGAAACTTCACGCTTGATAATAAACTTTTGATGAAAAGACCAGTGAGTGCCTTCCTTCACCTTGTATACTTACCTGCTGGCACCCTGGCACTATAGGACTTTGAAAGTGAGAGTGCTCTTTATACAGCATATAAATATATATATACATACATATATATATATATATATATATATATATATATATATATATATATATATATATACAGTATCTCACAAAAGTGAGTACACCCTCACATTTTTGTAAATATTTTATTATATCTTTTCATGTGACAACACTGAATAAATGACACTTTGCTACAATGTAAAGTAGTGAGTGTACAGCCTGTATAACAGTGTACATTTGCTGTCCCCTCAAAATATCTCAACACACAGCAATTCATTTCTAAACTGTTGGCAACAAAAGTGAGTACATCCCTAAGTGGAAATGTCCAAATTGAGCCAAATTAGCCATTTTCCCTCCCCGGTGTCATGTGACTCGTTAGGGTTATAAGGTCTCAGGTGTGAATGGGGAGCAGGTGTGTGTTATCGTTCTCACACTCTCTCATATTGGTCACTGGAAGTTTAACATGGCACCTCATGGCAAAGAACTCTCTGAGGATCTGAAAAAAAGAATTGTTGTTCTACACAAAGATGGCCTAGGCTATAAGAAGATAGCTAAGACCCTGAAACTGAGCTGCAGTACGGTGAGCAAGACCAGATTGGGTTGATTTCTGTCCGCCGCCTCAGAGCAGGTGGAAAAGTTATGGAGCAGCGGTCTTTAGACCGCTGCTTCATAACTTCTGTTATGAGCTTGATAAATATGCCCCACAGAGTTGATAAATAGACCTTAAAGGTACATAATCAAGAAAGATAACTTGAATACATTGCATGAGACAGTGACAAGCAGCTAGCTGACAGTAGTGCATTGCTTCTGAGCCTAACTATGCAGGCTTTTCAACAATGGATAACAAGAGAACAAAGCAATTTAGATAAGATAAGTCAATTGGAAAATTGTTAAAAAATGCATGTTATGGGGCGGAGCTTGGCAGCAGCTAAGATGGCTGCATAACTCCACAGCTCCGTCAATCTGCACCACTAAATCTACAAAATTTGCCTGATCGCCGAAATTTTATTGCACCTGAAGCTGATAATAACTATGCTAAACACTATGCTATTGCAGAGCTAACCCTCTGCCATCTTTTGGTGCCGCACGGAGGTAAATAATAGGCACGTCCTTCTCAGACACGCTGCTTCCCTGGAATCCCTTACGCGGCATACCGCTGTTCACATCAGATAAGCAGACCAGCCGGGTGAGTACTAATACCTTTCCAAGCGGTCACCGCACATAGTTTTCCCCTACAGTGATATAGCCTCAGCTGGCACTGAGACCGGCATCAGACTCCTCTCCCTGCCGCATCTTGTGAGACTTTGAGCATTATCTTCCCTCAGACAGCGCACCAGGGTGAGGTGCTGGGACTGCTGGTGCGGTGGGGGTCGGTTCCCCTGATACATCAGGACACAACACAGAGCCCTGTGATTCGCATGATACCCTAACACCGCTATTAGGGTTAAATGCACTTACCTACTGTCACAACCTTCCGGCAACACTGCTGAACCCCCAATCTTTCAATAAAGCAACCCTTATATCAAAGAAGGGAGGTGGGAAAAGCAGAAAATAGGTGCATACAGGCTCCTAAAATAAGGGAGGGTACAGGAAAGAGAGAAAGGAGAGAAAAGAAGCTGGAGAGTGGAGAGAGGTGGGAGAGCTTAGATATAAGGGACAATTTTGCAGCAGCAAGAGAGGAAAGAATTCATCTTTGGATCCAACCTCTGTAGCAATATAAGAAACTCATTTCCGGGTGAGATTTTGTGGTACAGGATCACACTTAAAGGGACTGTCTCCTGCTCTATCGGTGCAACAGAGGTAGCTCAGAGAAGAGAGGTTTATTATACTGTTACCTACAGAACCGCTGTTCGCCATGAATCCCAAACGTGCAGCAAAACTCAACAAGTTATCTAAGTTGACGGGTCCAAAAGACAGCCTGGTAGATAATTTCTTCTCCCCCACAGCTTCAAAAACTGTGGCGTCTAAAGAAATTGTAGTTTCACCACAGAAGAAGTTGCTCACCCCACAGAGACCAACAGCTGACACAGAGGAAAGTACTCCTGTACCCAATACAATTCTATCTACACTGGCGTCCAAACAGGATATTGCAGATATCATTCGTTCTTGCATCCGCGAGGAAATTGCCGAGATAAAGCAAGACCTCCACTCGGTGGGCGGCAGGGTGGAGGCACTAGAAGAATTCACAGACCAACTACAAGTAGAAATTAACGAGACCCAGGACACAACGAACCACCATACAGAGATTATCGCTGACCTTTATGACAAGATCGAGGACTTGGAAAACCGTAGTCGCCGGAAGAACCTAAGGATTCGTGGTGTGCCAGAAGCATTATTACCTAAAGACTTCCCACTCTATCTCCCAGCCCTGTTCACCCACCTCAGGAATACCTCACCTACCACGGATATACCATGGGTTAGAGCCCATAGGGCCCTCCGACCAAAGCCCCCAGACACGGCGCCCCCCAGAGACATGAAGTTTAAAGAGTTCCGTGAGAAAGAGGAGCTCTTGAACCTCTCCCGGAAAAACCAGCCTGTGAAGTTTCCGGGGGTAGTCCTCCAATTTTATCAAGATCTGTCGCAGAGGACTTTGCAGAGGAGAAGGGATTTGTCTTGCCTGACCGCACTCCTTCACCAGAAAAAGATCCTTTACAGGTGGGGGTTCCCATTTCACCTCTATGTTCTGCATGGTAACAGGAAATTAATATGCAAAACGCAAGATGACATTAGCAATTTTTGTGCTGCACTGGAAATAGATCCCCCAGCGGGGTTCTCAGCAGAAGACTCTGTGGAACCCCCCAGGAAGAGAAAATCGGCTAGGCCAGAGCAGGAAAGCTGGCATCGAGTGTCCTCCAAAGCCAAGAACACTCAGTTAACGACACTTGCCTCCTCCCCAAATTAAGGTCCTTCGCGGGAGGACTTCTCTACAAGTGGGACTTTCTCTTTATATTCTCTACTAGAGACTCAGACAGACTGTACTGATTTTTCAAGTTGGATGTTTGGCCGGGTGAAGCGGTTAAGTATGGCCAAGTTTACATATGTTTTGTTTAATGGTTATGTCTGTTTTTTTCTTTTCTTGCCCTCTCTATATATGCAATTTATTGTTTGTTCTTCCATATGCAAAAAGTGTACTGTTACTATATAATATATAACATTTATCGCGCACTTCCTCTGGTTTCCGGGGTGGGTCTCCCCCCACAACGGAGGTTAGACGAATTAGCGGCTAGGCAATAGTTAGATTTCAAACTGATAAGCTATGAAGTGGTTGCGGATTGATTCCTTCCCCCTCATACAAGGTTTTTTGTCATATGATCTTTTCATTGTTAAGATACTTTGTACTTACGTGTAATTTCTGCTATTTGCAAAAATTTACCCTAATGATTTTAATGTTTATGCTGCGCAGCGGAGGCACGGATATGCAGGATTGTTCTGTCCTTATTTTTTCAGATTCAGGCTACCAGAAAGTTAGGGGTCGACATATATCTAGATATTTCTATACTTTTATCACCATCACCTCCCAATGACTACAAACAATAATAGAACCATAACACTGCTCAGTCAGAACGCCAGGGGTCTTAACTCAGCCCACAAATGCTCTCTAGCCATGCGAGACCTCCGCAGGAAGGGAGGCGATATAAATTTTTTACAGGAGACTCACTTTTTAAAGAGCAAAGAACCAGGGTACTTTGGGGGATACTACACACAATGTTTCCATAGCTCCTACGACCATAAACGTAATGGCGTCAGTATCCTCTTGAGCAAACACCTACCCTTCGCCCCCATACAAACATACACAGACTCCGAAGGCAGATTTTTATGTGTCACAGGCTTACTGTACGGCTCCCCTGTAACCTTGGTCAGTATGTACTCTCCAAACTCTAGACAGCTCCCTTTCATAAGAAAATGCTTTGCTCAAATATTAGACCATGGGATTGGTGCCATTTATATAGGAGGTGACTTTAATATTCCTTTGCAACCGAACCTTGACACCACAAACCCCCGACCTTCAATCTCAAAGCACACAACCAAGAATCTGTGGCGGACAATGCTAGAGCAGACATTGTTTGATGTCTGGAGATTTAAAACCCCGGGGAAGAGGGATTATACCTTCTTCTCATCTCCACATCGCTCTTATAGTAGAATTGATTATCACATAACAAATCAGAATGGCTTAGCCTATGTCCTCTCTTCCCGACTCTCCCACACTGTCTGGTCAGACCACTCTGCAGTCCTCACACAGCTTCAGTGGCCCTCAGTCCCTAAATCCACCTTCTCCTGGAGGTTGGACGACAGCTTACTTAACTTTCCCGACTTTAAAGATAAGATAGAAAAACTTCTCCCCGAGTACTTCCAGTTTAACTCCTTACCAGAGACAGACCCCCGGATCGTGTGGGAAGCTCACAAATGTTTTATTAGAGGGGAATTCATAAAATACAAAGCCCATATAAGACAGAAAGCGCGTTCACTATATAAAACCTCTACCGAACTGCTATCTAAACTAGAATATGAGCATAAATGTGCTCCCACTTCCCCACAGATTCTTGCAGACTTAGAAAAGGCAAGAAAGACAGTACACGACCAACTGTTGCAGGAGGCAAATGTCTTAGCATTAAAAACTAAGCAGAAATTTCACTTTGAGAGCAATCGAGCTGGTAAACTTCTGGCCCGCTCCCTCAAACTGAAAAAGTTAAAATCCTTCATACACGAGGTTCGCACCCCTACACAACAAAAAGTAAACACCACGCCCGAGATTCTCACTCAATTTCGGAAGTACTACTCCGAATTATATAATTTACCAAAGCCCTCTTCGCCCAGTGACAGATTAAGCACCATAAAAGCATATCTACTAAACACGCCCCTCCCCCAACTCACTACCATGCAGGTGGAGGAACTAGAAGCCCCTTTCTCAACAATGGAATTATTGGCTGCACTTAAACAGCTCCCCATGGGCAAAAGCCCGGGCCCGGACGGCTTAACCGTCGCATATTATAAGAAATTCGCACCAACTCTCCTCCCTCAGTTATGCACCTTATTCAACGCCACAGATACTGACCACCCCTTCCTTCCCACCATGCTTGAAGCTCACATCGCTGTTATCCCCAAGCCTGGTAAACCTCCTGACACCCCATCCAACTTCCGTCCTATATCACTATTAAACGTTGATGTAAAACTATATGCGAAATTGATAGCCATCAGAATCAATAAGTTCCTACCGCTCCTAATACATCTCAACCAAGTTGGTTTTGTGCCAATACGCTTAAGGTTCTTAACCTGATAGAATACTCACAAACTCACAGCATACCCTCTATCTTTCTAGCAATAGACGGCGAAAAGGCCTTTGATAGGCTGGACTGGCTATTCTTGAAGTCCACCTTGGAAAGGTTTGGTATGGGGGAGGTCCTGATAGGGAGGATATTTGCCCTCTATAACATTCCGAAAGCCCGTATCAAACTGAATGATACCTTGTCGGATCCCCTTCCCATAATGAATGGCACGAGGCAGGGTTGTCCCCTTTCTCCCCTACTTTTTATCCTTGCAATGGAAGTGTTAGCAGCCAGGGTCCGAGAGGATGTTAACATACATGGTATCCAAATTGCAGACACACAATACAAAACTACCCTTTATGCCGACGATGTGCTCTTCTCATTTACCTCCCCTATACAATCTCTTAATGCACTAATGCCGGTCATCAAACAATACAGCAATCTATCAAATTTTAAAATTAACATGTCCAAATCCGAATTCCTCGGAGTAGGGATCACCGGGCAAACGGCTCACCAGATTGTTACACAATTTCACTTCACACAGAAACAAGATTCCATAAAATACCTAGGGATACAACTCTCGCTTTCTAGGGATTCCCTACTCCAAATGAATTTCCAGAGCTTACTTAAAACTATTAGGTCGGATTTGCTGACATGGCGGAGTAAAAGTCTCTCATGGCTAGGTAGGATTCAGGCTTTCAAAATGAGCATTCTACCCCATTTTCTCTACCTATTTCAAACAGTTCCCATACAACTACCCCTTCAATATATAAGAGCTGCACAGGCACTTTTGAATGATTTCACATGGGCACACAAGCATCCTAGAATGTCTAAGTCCATAATTTATAGAAATAGAGACAGAGGGGGCCTGGGAGTGCCTAACCTTCTATACTATCACCAAGCAGCACAACTGACCAGAATAGTTGACTGGTGCAAAAATATAAAAGATAAGGAATGGGTGAAGCTTGAGCATGATTTAGAGGGCACTAAAAGCCTGGGGGCGCTCTGCTGGATCTCAAGACATCACAGAAATAGATCTCCGCTTTCCCTTACCTTAGTGTCAGACACGCTCTCAACATGGGATAACCTAGCTAACCATCAGAGGGGGATTTCATCAATCCCCTCCCCACTGACTCCCTTACTTCATAATGATGACTTCCCACCATTGAAACACAGTTGGATAGGGGATCCCTATATGATTTCAACTGGCCTCCCTTGTTGTCAGGTTATAGAGAGTGGAACTATATTATCTAAAACTGCGATAGCTGATAAGGGTATACCTTACTTTGTTAGATGGCTGGAGTACCTCCAACTCTCCCACTTCCTCTCAAGTCATAAAAACAAGCCCAACCTTGTTCACAGTTTAACCCCTTTCGAGGCACTCTGCTGGTCTCCACAAGTGTCAAAGGGCACACTCTCTGCAATGTATAAAATTTTACTCGCAAATCATTCTAAAACTCTCCCGTCCTACACTAAGGCATGGGAAGCGTAGTCGGGTGTGTCTGTCCCGCCAAAAACTTGGGATGTCATATTCCAGCAGATGGGTAAGGCACCCTCATCAATGAGCATCACAGAAACAAATATGAAACTGTTAGGGAGGTGGTACTTATACCCTAGTAGGCTGGCTAAGATTTATCCACAAGCTGACCCTCTTTGCTGGAGAGGCTGTAAACATCCCGGTACTCTAGGTCATATCTGGTGGGATTGCCCTCAGCTCCAACCGTTTTGGAAAGCCGTACATTGGGAGATTCAAAAAGTTCTCTCACAATCTATTCCCATGGACCCCTGGACGATGTTATTTAACAAACCACCCAGGATCAAATGTAAATATAAAACTGTTTTGCTATACATTATGCTCAGCAGCGCTAAACAATTAATTCCCAGATTATGGAAACAGTGTGTTACTCCCTCTATGCCCGAGTGGAGACGCAACGTCACGCATCTTTTAACCCTAGAAAAATTCCACTATCTTAAAACCAACAGACTAGATTTTTACTGCTCTATGTTGTTTTATTGGGAGACTTATACCCTTTCAGATGCTGAGCCACTACCCCAACCCTCTGACCCAACAACAGCACCAACCCTGACGTAAGCTCAAAAGTTATATAAGACCAAACGGGCGGTGGGGGGCGGGGGGGCTCCTCGGATCCTATCCACTATAGCACCTAGGCCTGAGACGTGGGAGCTACGGGAACGGGGATAGCTATTGAGAGAGGGATATACTATATATTGTAATCTACAAGAAGACTTGCTAGTTGGTGAGGAGGAACACACGAATAAACTTGAACACAAACCAAGGCGCAAAGCCACCCCTGACAGTGATAATGGTAGTGATATTTGTTTTACATAACGTACAAAAGCTTTCCTGGAGAGACTTTCCTGTAAAGACTGTTGTTCAATAATCGATCCAATCTTTTCTTACTTGGTGAGAGCCTCTCGCTGCGCAGCAATATTTAATGTTTTATGATTGAAGTTTGCTGTTTCCCTTTTTCTTTTCCTTTTATTTTTTATTATTTACTGTTATCTCGTTTAATTGAAAAACACCAACAGACTTTTGGACTCATTGAAACTCAATGGTGTACTGCATCAAGGCTTGCTGACTTGAACGTAGGAGACTGCGGTAAAGAGTCCCTCATCTTATTTTGTAATTGTCTTTTTTTTTGCTTATGTAACTTGCTGCAAGCCGGTCTGTTATTACGGCTCATGTTAACCTTGTACACCTTTCTTTGGATCTGAAATAAAGCTTGTTGGAAAAAAAAAAAAAAAAAAAATGCATGTTATCTCTAAATCATGAAAGTTTAATTTTAACTGTACTATCCCTTTAATGCTATTTCTTCCTGCAAATCTATGTACACAGAATCAATCCATACTACGTTTCAAGAAGCTCACTGAACAGCAGATTGTTTGGAGTGAAATAGATCTGCAGAAGGACCTAAGTGTGAGGAGGGGGGGGGGACAAGCATTAAAAATGAAAAAATAATCTTATTGTTTTAGTTAAAGGGACAGAAAAACCCACAATTTTCTTTCAAGATTTGGATAGAACATACCTTTTTAAACAACTTTCCAATTTGCTTTCATTATCAAATTTGCTTTGTTCTCTTGTAATCCTTTGCTGAAGGAACAGCATTGCAGCAAGATGAACACATCTAGACAAATATGTGCAGGCACCAATTAGCAGCAACAAGGGATACCAAGAGAACAAAGCACATTTGAAAAGAGAAGTGAATTTAAGTGTCTTAAAATTACATGCTCTATTGGAATCATAAAATTTAAATTTTGACTTTTTTTTATCCCTTTAACTAAAACTATTTCAATTGTAATTTTTAATGCAATCATTATTTTCTCCTTCCAATACTTCCAAGTACTGTTGAATGTTAATCAAATATGAATGTTTAACCAATTAAACTGGAGATAGTTCAATGCCAAATAAGTTCATTCATTTCAGTGATCTATCTATGCATATCTATTCTAATGATATATAACCAAATCAGTAATGGTCTGATATAACTGGAAAAAATAATCTGAAGACGTATTATTCTAAAAATGAAAACAATGATTTAAATCTATTCAAATCGGTCTTATCATGATTTAAATCAATTTCATTTAAATAAAATCCACCCTGACATATACATATGCATACATATCAAAACACGAACACTCTCATAATTTTGGTATAATAAATTAACAATTGTGTTTATTGATGTTTTGGGGGATATACAAATACCCTTCTTCAAAACAAACATAAGTGACCAATTCCAACAAGTGTATGTGTTTCGCCCCAATCATATGTTTCAAACAAACAATATTAAAAATGCACAGACCTGCATTCCATACTTTGGCCTCTCGTTATCAAGGTCTGTCGGACCTGATCCGACAGTGCGGATCAGGTCCGACAGACCTCGCTGAATACGGCGAGCAATACGCTCGCCGTATTCAGCATTGCACCAGCAGCTCACAAGAGCTGCTGGTGCAACGCCACCCCCTGCAGACTCGCAGGGGGGTGTCAATCAACCTGATCGTACTCGATCGGGTTGATTTGCGGCGATGTCTGTCTGCCTGCTCAGAGCAGGCAGACAGGTTATGGAGCAGCGGTCTTTGTGAGCGATGCTTCATAACTGCTGTTTCTGGCGAGCCTGCAGGCTCGCCAGAAACACGGGGCATCAAGCTCCATTCCGAGCTTGATACATATGCCCCTTTGTGCTTGATCTAAAGTGGCCAAATGAAGTCACATCAGGTATTGGTGCTAAAAAAACAAAAGCATAACTCTCTATAAAAACATGTCATATAATGCTAATGTTCAAAATATAAAGCGTCACCATGGTAACCATTATATAAAACATTCTTTTCTTTCATGTAATTAGCAAGAGTCCATGAGCTAGTGACGTATGGGATATACATTCCTACCAGGAGGGGCAAAGTTTCCCAAACCTCAAAATGCCTATAAATACACCCCTCACCACACCCACAATTCAGTTTTACAAACTTTGCCTCCTATGGAGGTGGTGAAGTAAGTTTGTGCTAGATTCTACGTTGATATGCGCTCCGCAGCAAGTTGGAGCCCGGTTTTCCTCTCAGCGTGCAGTGAATGTCAGAGGGATGTGAGGAGAGTATTGCCTATTTTGAATACAGTGATCTCCTTCTACGGGGTCTATTTCATAGGTTCTCTGTTATCGGTCGTAGAGATTCATCTCTTACCTCCCTTTTCTGATCGACGATATACTCTTATTTATATACCATTACCTCTGCTGATTTTCGTTTCAGTACTGGTTTGGCTTTCTACAAACATGTAGATGAGTGTCCTGGGGTAAGTAAATCTTATTTTCTGTGACACTCTAAGCTATGGTTGGGCACTTTGTTTATAAAGTTCTAAATATATGTATTCAAACATTTATTTGCCTTGACTCAGGATGTTCAACATTCCTTATTTTCAGACAGTCAGTTTCATATTTGGGATAATGCATTTGAATCAATCATTTTTTCTTACCTTAAAAAATTTGACTCTTTTTTCCCTGTGGGCTGTTAGGCTCGCGGGGGCTGAAAATGCTTCATTTTATTGCGTCATTCTTGGCGCAGACTTTTTTGACGCAAAAAATCTTTTCTGTTTCCGGCGTCATACGTGTCGCCGGAAGTTGCGTCATTTTTTACGTCCTTTTGCGCCAAAAATGTCGGCGTTCCGGATGTGGCGTCATTTTTGGCGCCAAAAAGCATTTAGGCGCCAAATAATGTGGGCGTCTTATTTGGCGCTAAAAAATATGGGCGTCGCTTTTGTCTCCACATTATTTCAGTCTCATTTTTTCTTTGCTTCTGGTTGCTAGAAGCTTGTTTATTGGCATTTTTTCCCATTCCTGAAACAGTCATTTAAGGAATTTGATCAATTTTGCTTTATATGTTGTTTTTTCTCTTACATATTGCAAGATGTCTCACGTTGCATCCGAGTCAGAAGATACTTCAGGAAAATCGCTGTCTAGTGCTGGAACTACCAAAGCTAAGTGTATCTGCTGTAAACTTTTGGTAGCTGTTCCTCCGGCTGTTGTTTGTATTAATTGTCATGACAAACTTGTTAATGCAGATAATATTTCCTTTAGTAATGTACCATTGCCTGTTGCAGTTCCTTCAACATCTAAGGTGCAGAATGTTCCTGATAACATAAGAGATTTTGTTTCTGAATCCATCAAGAAGGCTATGTCTGTTATTTCTCCTTCTAGTAAACATAAAAAATCTTTTAAAACTTCTCTCTCTACAGATGAATTTTTAAATGAACATCATCATTCTGATTCTGATGACTCTTCTGGTTCAGAGGATTCTGTCTCAGAGATTGATGCTGATAAATCTTCATATTTATTTAAAATGGAATTTATTCGTTCTTTACTTAAAGAAGTACTAATTGCTTTAGAAATAGAGGATTCTGGTCCTCTTGATACTAATTCTAAACGTTTAGATAAGGTCTTTAAATCTCCTGTGGTTATTCCAGAAGTTTTTCCTGTTCCTAATGCTATTTCTGAAGTAATTTCCAGAGAATGGGATAAATTGGGTAATTAATTTACTCCTTCTAAACGTTTTAAGCAATTATATCCTGCGCCGTCTGACAGATTAGAATTTTGGGACAAGATCCCTAAGGTTGATGGGGCTATTTCTACCCTTGCTAAACGTACTACTATTCCTACGTCAGATGGTACTTCGTTTAAGGATCCTTTAGATAGGAAAATTGAATCCTTTCTAAGAAAAGCTTATCTGTGTTCAGGTAATCTTCTTAGACCTGCTATATCATTGGCTGATGTTGCTGCAGCTTCAACTTTTTGGTTGGAAACTTTAGCGCAACAAGTAACAGATCATGATTCTCATAATATTATTATTCTTCTTCAACATGCTAATAATTTTATCTGTGATGCCATTTTTGATGTTATCAGAGTTGATGTCAGGTTTATGTCTCTAGCTATTTTAGCTAGAAGAGCTTAATGGCTTAAAACTTGGAATGCTGATATGGCTTCTAAATCAACTCTACTTTCCATTTCTTTCCAGGGTAACAAATTATTTGGTTCTCAGTTGGATTCTATTATCTCAACTGTTACTGGTGGGAAAGGAACTTTTTTACCACAGGATAGAAAATCTAAGGGTAAAAACAGGGCTAATAATCGTTTTCGTTCCTTTCGTTTCAACAAAGAACAAAAGCCTGATCCTTCATCCTCAGGAGCAGTTTCAGTTTGGAAACCATCTCCAGTCTGGAATAAATCCAAGCCTTCTAGAAAGGCAAAGCCAGCTTCTAAGTCCACATGAAGGTGCGGCCCTCATTCCAGCTCAGCTGGTAGGGGGCAGGTTACATTTTTTAAAAGAAATTTGGATCAATTCTGTTCACAATCTTTGGATTCAGAACATTGTTTCAGAAGGGTACAGAATTGGTTTCAAGATGAGACCTCCTGCAAAGAGATTTTTTCTTTCCCGTGTCCCAGTAAATCCAGTGAAAGCTCAAGCATTTCTGAAATTGTGTTTCAGATCTAGAGTTGGCTGGAGTAATTATGCCAGTTCCAGTTCTGGAACAGGGGATGGGGTTTTATTCAAATCTCTTCATTGTACCAAAGAAGGAGAATTCCTTCAGACCAGTTCTGGATCTAAAAATATTGAATCGTTATGTAAGGATACCAACGTTCAAAATGGTAACTGTAAGGACTATCTTGCCTTTTGTTCAGCAAGGGCATTTTATGTCCACAATAGATTTACAGGATGCATATCTGCATATTCCGATTCATCCAGATCATTATCAGTTCCTGAGATTCTCTTTTCTGGACAAGCATTACCAGTTTGTGGCTCTGCCGTTTGGCCTAGCTACAGCTCCAAGAATTTTTACAAAGGTTCTCGGTGCCCTTCTGTCTGTAATCAGAGAACAGGGTATTGTGGTATTTCCTTATTTGGACGATATCTTGGTACTTGCTCAGTCTTTACATTTAGCAGAATCTCATACGAATCGACTTGTGTTGTTTCTTCAAGATCATGGTTGGAGGATCAATTCACCAAAAAGTTCATTGATTCCTCAGACAAGGGTAACCTTTCTGGGTTTCCAGATAGATTCAGTGTCCATGACTCTGTCTTTAACAGACAAGAGACGTCTAAAATTGATTTCAGCTTGTCGAAACCTTCAGTCACAATCATTCCCTTTGGTAGCCTTATGCATGGAAATTCTAGGTCTTATGACTGCTGTATCGGACGCGATCCCCTTTGCTCGTTTTCACATGCGACCTCTTCAGCTCTGTATGCTGAATCAATGGTGCAAGGATTACACAAAGATATCTCAATTAATATCTTTAAAACCGATTGTACGACACTCTCTAACGTGGTGGACAGATCACCATCGTTTAATTCAGAGGGCTTCTTTTGTGCTTCCGACCTGGACTGTAATTTCAACAGATGCAAGTCTCACAGGTTGGGGAGCTGTGTGGGGATCTCTGACGGCACAAGGAGTTTGGGAATCTCAGGAGGTGAGATTACCGATCA
Organism: Bombina bombina; assembly: GCF_027579735.1. Taxonomy (NCBI): domain Eukaryota; kingdom Metazoa; phylum Chordata; class Amphibia; order Anura; family Bombinatoridae; genus Bombina; species Bombina bombina. Next base: position 743,630,998 of record NC_069501.1, on the reverse strand, counting down.
ATATTTTGGAACTCCGTGCAATTTTCAGAGCTCTTCAGTCTTGGCCTCTTCTAAAGAGAGAATCGTTCATTTGTTTTCAGACAGACAATGTCACAACTGTGGCATACATCAATCATCAAGGAGGGACTCACAGTCCTCTGGCTATGAAAGAAGTATCTCGAATTTTGGTTTGGGCAGAATCCAGCTCCTGTCTAATCTCTGCGGTTCATATCCCAGGTATAGACAATTGGGAAGCGGATTATCTCAGTCACCAAACGTTGCATCCGGGCGAATGGTCTCTTCACCCAGAGGTATTTCTTCAGATTGTTCAAATGTGGGAGCTTCCAGGGATAGATCTGATGGCGTCTCATCTAAACAAGAAACTTCCCAGGTATCTGTCCAGATCCCGGGATCCTCAGGCGGAAGCAGTGGATGCATTATCACTTCCTTGGAAGTATCATCCTGCCTATATCTTTCCGCCTCTAGTTCTTCTTCCAAGAGTAATCTCCAAGATTCTGAAGGAATGCTCGTTTGTTCTGCTGGTAGCTCCGGCATGGCCTCACAGGTTTTGGTATGCGGATCTTGTCCGGATGGCCTCTTGCCATCCGTGGACTCTTCTGCTACGACCAGACCTTCTGTCGCAAGGTCCTTTTTTCCATCAGGATCTCAAATCCTTAAATTTAAAGGTATGGAGATTGAACGCTTGATTCTTGGTCAAAGAGGTTTCTCTGACTCTGTGATTTATACTATGTTACAGGCTCGTAAATCTGTATCCAGAGAGATATATTATAGAGTCTGGAAGACTTATATTTCTTGGTGTCTTTCTCATCATTTTTCTTGGCATTCTTTTAGAATTCTGAGAATTTTACAGTTTCTTCAGGATGGTTTAGATAAAGGTTTATCCGCAAGTTCTTTGAAAGGACAAATCTCTGCTCTTTCTGTTCTTTTTCACAGAAAGATTGCTAATCTTCCTGATATTCATTGTTTTGTACAAGCTTTGGTTCGTATAAAACCTGTCATTAAGTCAATTTCTCCTCCTTGGAGTTTGAATTTGGTTCTGGGGGCTCTTCAAGCTCCTCCGTTTGAACCTATGCATTCTTTGGACATTAAATTACTTTCTTGGAAAGTTTTGTTCCTTTTGGCGATCTCTTCTGCCAGAAGAGTCTCTGAATTATCTGCTCTTTCTTGTGAGTCTCCTTTTCTGATTTTTCATCAGGATAAGGCGGTGTTGCGAACTTCTTTTGAATTTTTACCTAAAGTTGTGAATTCCAACAACATTAGTGGAGAAATTGTGGTTCCTTCATTATGTCCTATTCCTAAGAATTCTAAAGAGAAATCGTTGCATTCTTTGGATGTTGTTAGAGCTTTAAAATATTATGTTGAAGCTACTAAGTCTTTCCGAAAGACTTCTAGTTTATTTGTTATCTTTTCCGGTTCTAGAAAAGGCCAGAAAGCTTCTGCCATTTCTTTGGCATCTTGGTTGAAATCTTTAATTCATCTTGCCTATGTTGAGTCGGGTAAAACTCCGCCTCAAAGGATTACAGCTCATTCTACTAGGTCAGTTTCTACTTCCTGGGCGTTTAGGAATGAAGCTTCGATTGATCAGATTTGCAAAGCAGCAACTTGGTCCTCTTTGCATACTTTTACTAAATTCTACCATTTTGATGTATTTTCTTCTTCTGAAGCAGTTTTTGGTAGAAAAGTACTTCAGGCAGCGGTTTCAGTTTGAATCTTCTGCTTATGTTTTTCATTAAACTTTATTTTGGGTGTGGATTATTTTCAGCAGGAATTGGCTGTCTTTATTTTATCCCTCCCTCTCTAGTGACTCTTGCGTGGAAAGATCCACATCTTGGGTAATCATTATCCCATACGTCACTAGCTCATGGACTCTTGCTAATTACATGAAAGAAAACATAATTTATGTATGAACTTACCTGATAAATTCATTTCTTTCATATTAGCAAGAGTCCATGAGGCCCGCCCTTTTTTGTGGTGGTTATGATTTTTTTGTATAAAGCACAATTATTCCAATTCCTTATTTTATATGCTTTCGCACTTTTTTCTTATCACCCCACTTCTTGGCTATTCGTTAAACTGAATTGTGGGTGTGGTGAGGGGTGTATTTATAGGCATTTTGAGGTTTGGGAAACTTTGCCCCTCCTGGTAGGAATGTATATCCCATACGTCACTAGCTCATGGACTCTTGCTAATATGAAAGAAATGAATTTATCAGGTAAGTTCTTACATAAATTATGTTGTTCCTTCAGTGTGATTAATCAAAAGATAAATTACAGTATACTTACGGTTATGGTAAGGATAACCCCTCAAAATAAACAGATCATATTGGAAATGTCATTCGAAAATAGCTCCTATTAATGAATTTAATCTGTTCATTATCAGACAGCTATAATTTAGTACTTACAGTAAAAGATGAAGGAATCCAAAAACAAAGATCACACAGTGCTGCGCACATACGCGTTTCATGTTGGGGCTTAGCATAAAACGTGTATGCATGCAGAACCCAGTGTCCCTTGTTTTTGGATCTGTCACTCTCTAGCTTTAAATTAAGTTTGTGGAACACAACTGCTAAGTATGTTTTCATACCACTTTAAATAATATGTATATGAATATGGGTTTTATAAGTAGAAATTTTGAGATAGGAATTTATAGAAATATAAACCTACAAAGTAAATGCCTGCTGAAATAATATACATCAAGGGTTGAATAAAGCAAATATAACTTAAACTGTAATGCACAAAATATATTGGTAATATATACACCAGAGGTAAGTATAAGTATAGTGATATCCCGAACTGTTCGCCCGCGAACGGTTCACGGCGAACATAGGTTGTTCGCGTTCGCGGCTGTGGGCGAACACATGCGATGTTCGATCCGCCCCTATGTGTCATCATTGAGGAAACTTTGACCCTGTATGTCACAGCCTTCTGACACATTAGAGCTAATCAACATCAGACACTCCTTCACAGACCCTCCCATCTTCTTGGCAGCAGCCATTTTAGAGTCATAACGACCTTGCTTTGGTAGTGAGAGGATGTGTTGTTTTTGTGCTGCTGACATTATAGGGAAATACATAGCTAGGCTTGTGTATTTAGCGTCCACTACAGTCCAGAAGGACTCATCTCATCTCTGCTGCAAGGACAGCACCCCAAAAAGCCCTTTTTAGGGCTATAATTCGAGCCGTTTTTTTTTTTCCGTATTTTTATTAGCATTTGCCTGGCTTTCAGCCTGTGTGTAAGGCTCACAGCATATGCTGTTGCTGTGATTACTGCCACCACTGATATCTGCCTAACAACATTAGTTTAAATTTAACCAACAAAAATTTCAAATTATTTTGCTAGTGTAATTTATTTTCATTTTCTATCAGGCCTGTGTCACACAGCATATACTCTGGTTCATTGCTCTGTGCCAGCCACCAGTGGTCATATCCGCTTATAACATTATTTTAAATTTTAAAAAAAACCTTTAAATCATTTTGCTAGTGTAATCTAATTACATTTTCTAACAGGCCTGTGTCTGTCAGGCTCACACAGCATATACTTAATTTTTTCTCAGTCTTTTGGTTAATTGCTCTGTGCCAGGCAGCCACCACTCATATCTGCTTCACCTTATTTTAAATTTAAAAAAAAAACTTTTAAATTTTTTTGTTAGTGTAATCTAATATCATTTTCTATCAGGCCTGTGTGTTTTGCTGACTTACAGAGCATACTGTGTTTAATTGCTGCCCTCCCTAGTCTATGAGCCACGACTCATATGTGTTTAACTTTTTTTTAAATAAAAAAAACCAAAAAAAACTTTAAATCATTTTTCTAGTGTAATCTATCAGGCGTGTGTGTATCTGACTTACACAGCCTACTGTTTTTAATAGCTGCCCTTCCAAGGCTATCAGACAGCCACGACTCATATGTGCTTAACCTTTTTCTTTAAATTCCCCAAAAAAAACTTTAAATCATTATGCTAGTGTAAACTAATTTTATTTTCTATTAGGCCTGTGTTTAACTGTCTATCTGACTTACAGAGCATACTGTTGTTAATTGCTGCCCTACGTAGCAGCCAGCCAGTGCCACCACTCATATGTGCACTGCTTAACATTATTTTAATATTAAAATATAAACTTTTAAATTATTTTGCTAGTGTAATCTAACTTAATTTTCTATCAGGCCTGTGTTGTTCTCACTTACACAGCATACTGTGTTAAATTGCTGCCCTACCTACCAGCCACGACTCATATCTGCCAGCCTGTGCGCCAGGCCCAACTAGCCAATTAGTGCCACCAATCATAGTTGTTGTAACAGTAGTGTTAATCTTTAAAATTACAAATTGTTTGATTGTGATTCATCAGTTTGCTCGTGCCATTGAATTGCACTTTCCTCCTGCCTGCCATCCTGTGTGCCAGGCCCAACTAGCCAATTAGTGGCACCAATCATATTTCTTGTAACAGTATCTAAAAAAATTTAAATCCTAATTTTTTTGACTGCAAATCTTCAGTCTCCTAGTGCCATTGAATTGCATTTTCCTCCTGCCTGCCAGCCTGTGTGCCAGGCCCAACTAGCAAATTAGTGCCACCAATCATAGTTGTTGTAACAGTATTGTTAATATTTAAAATTAAACATTGTTCGATTGTGAATCATCATTTTGTTTGTGCCATTGAATTGCACTTTCCTCCTGCCTGCCAGCCTGTGTGCCAGGCCCAATTAGCCAATTAGTGCCACCAATCATAGTTGTTGTAACAGTATTGTTAATATTTAAAATTAAACATTGTTCAATTGTGATTTATCAGTTAGCTTGTGCCATTGAATTGCATTTTCCTCCTGCCAATTTGGGAATGTTAGGTGATTTAGGCCCTTTATGGGTTAAAAGCAGACTCTGCATAAACTATGTAATTTTCCATGGGAGTTTTGCCAGGGATCCCCTTCCAGCATGCCACAGTCCCGGTGTTAGTCCACTTGAAATAACTTTTCCATCACTATTGTGGCCTTTGTAGGTTTTAAAGTTTGCCTGCCTATTGAATTCAATGGCGGTTCGCGCGGTTCGCGAACAATACCGGAAGTTCGAGTCCGCGACATCACTATATAAGTATTGACTGAGTTGTAATATTGCCCCAAGAGGTAGTCAGTGGTATTGCAGGAACAAGCGTACACAGTGCTAACTGTGAAACAGATAATTACAGAAGAGAGATGCAGCTGCTAAGCAATTAGGATGCAAACAGACATAAACAAGTAATGTCTTTAGTATTCTCAAAATAAATGGTTACGATGAGATGCGGTAGTAATGACAATAATAAACTTGAACAAGTAATACCTTTTGTGTAAGTAGTTACCAGAAGTTGCAGTAGGTACACAGATGAACAGCTGACAAGCTGTGAGCACAAGCATGAGAGTGAAACACAATCCAAAAGTGAATTAGTAACAATGTTACCTTGAGAGTTGAACAAACACTGTAGTAAACAGGTAGTACTTACACAAAGATACTTCCAGCATTTGAATGGCATCCGAAGTTTGAGATGAGTAGATACATAGGCAGAGAGACACAGGAAGATCCGTAGTCTGAGTAGATAGTGAATCAATAATCAAGCAACATAGAATGGTGCTGATGCAATTTATTGGAAAAGGAGGTGGTATGCAAAAACGTAAGGTGAATCAAGATTAAAGAGCCAGAGGTATAGTGGAAGTTAAAGGGGCAGAGGGAATTATATGACAGGATCCCTCAGTTTCATCAGTTGCATTAAACGTAAGAGAGGTGTTGCTTTTCTTTTTAATAACAATTTTAAATATAATATTTTATCTCAAGAATTATACACAGATGGGAGATTACTGATAACTGAGATAGATGAGTGGCTCAGTATGGATTTTGTGAAACATTTATGGTTGAAATATCTTGGATGTGAAGTTTTGGGATAATTTATATATTAAGGTCTTATGGTTTATAGTTAGAATTTATTTATAGCTGGAGATTTCAACATGACTCTACATCCTGATCTATATAGGTTGCGTGTTGGAGATGTTCCATTTAAGAAAAGAGTCAAAATCTTTTATAGACTTTTGTTATGAGTTAAAAGTTCGAGACATTTGGCATATTCAGCATCCAGATTTAAAATCCTTTACATGTGAATCTAAAACTCATACATTTCTATAATTGACTTATTTCTAATTACAGATTCCATACTTAGGCCTAGATTCTATTGAGGTGGTAAAGTTTCCAAACTCTACCACCCTTAGTCCGGATGTTAATACATCAATAGATATTGTTATCTCCTACTATGCGATTATTTTATTAGAGATCAAATTTAGCTAACATCCAAGAAATAATACAGGTACATTCTTTTTTTTACCAAGATATTTGTTACATAGTATACATTTTAAAAATTGGTTGATTGGGAAGTGGAAAGAATTTTATGCTTACGATAAAGCATATATTTTTAAAATTGAAATCTTCTGGGAGGCCACTAAGGGGCATATTTATCAATCTCTGTATGGAGCTTGATGCCCCTGTTTCAGTGCGAGCCTTCAGGCTTACCGGAAACAGAAGTTATGAAGACTGCTGCTCCATAACTTGTCCGCCTGCTCTGAGGCCATGGACAGAAATCAACCCGTTCGAGTTGATTGAAACCCCCTGCTAGTGGCCGATTGGCCGCAAATCTGCAGGGGCGGCATTGCACAAGCAGTTCACAGGAACTGCTGGTGCAATGATAAATAAAATAAAAAGGCTTTATGGGACAGGGTATCTCTCTCAAAGATTTCCTTGGAGGATCTGCACCAATTGAATCAAAATATATATTCAGGAGAGATCTTAGCTGCTATTAATCACAGAAAAGGAAATAAGGCTCCTGGGCGAGATCCAATTCCTGCAGAATTTTCTAAGATCATATCTACCTTTATGAAATTATTTATTGCTCCCACTCTTACACTGTGTTTGACTTTGTTTTTTTGTGTGCATAGGGTACCACACATATTACAATTTGAAAGTAAAAGGTTTTTGCTTGCGAACTAACCAGATGCATGCAAAAAGCTAAAATTAGAATATCGCAACAATGTTAACATATTCTCCCATAGACTTCAAAGAAGCATGAAAAGTGGAGGAAAAAACACCCAACAAGTCGCCCAAACACGATCACATTTTCTCAAGTGTTTTTTGGGACAATACATATCTATACCTATATAATTATGATTATATATAGGTATAAACAGATATATATAGGAATATCTATTTATAAATACTTAGAACATATTCCCCTATGTAAAGAACATTGGAATGTGAAATATTTACACTAAAAACACAGTAAACAATTTCATTAAATATAAATATTGCATAAATACACACATATAAATGTTGCAGAAAGACTTAATAAATGTTTGGGTACACTTATAGACAATGATCAGTCAGGTTTTTTTTCACTGCCAGGAATCCTGTAAGGAATATACGTACAATTTAGCTTACATTAGACTATTATTGGAATAAGGTAGAATCTAGCAAATCCCACCAGAAAGTTGATTTAGCATTACTTACAGTATATGCTGAGAAGGTGGCTTAACATCTAAATTAGTACTTTCCAAAAGGGACAAGACAAGGCTGACCCCTTTCACCGCTAATTTTAAATTTAGCTACATAGTCTTTGGCAGTCTTACTAAAACAAGAGTTAAAGGGGATTAAAGGAGACTAGAAAGAGTGTTCCATGTATTTTGAATATAATTAATAATTATAAAATATATAAAATCAATCAGGAGAAATCAGAAGTTTTATGAATCTAAAAAAAAAATTTATACTTTAAGCAATCATCCCTTCAAGGTTGTGGATTAGATTAAATATCTGGGTATAATCAGCAGGAGCGATCTGCACTTAGTTCTATGGCGCGGTCGGGCCAGGCTGTGACTATACAGCTGGCCCGATGCGCTGTTTGAAAAAAACAGACCCGCTCAGAAGATCACAGATAGCAGGTCTGTAAAACAGCAGTTATTTTTTAAAATTCAAAGGGGAAATGATGTTTTATAAAGATTGCGCTAATATAATGTTATATAATTCTGCACTATGTGCAGAATTATATAACATTATTTTTATGGTTTACTGTCCCTTTAATTAAGACTTTTGATGCGTTATCTTTGGAATGTTCTCTACAGTTAGGCATTTTATTCTGATTTGATCGAGAAACAGGGGTCTAATTGGGAGCTGAGAGAGCCAGAGAAACACATCCAATTATGGGCAAGATTATAAATTGAGTGGTATTTAACGCTCTCGCTTGCAGCGCTAACTCTGCTAGAAGTAATGTTTTTGCACGCGTCGGGTATCGCTCGTATTACAAGTTGAAAGTAAAAATTTTCGCTTGCGTGCAATCCTAATGCACGCAATAAACCCCTTTTCGCTCGTGTGTAACTGTTAGTGCAGCACTCATAATCTGGACCTATATGGGGCAGAAATCCACTCTATTTCGGTCTGGTTCAAATTACTCATGCTTAAACAAGGACAATAACATTTCCAACTTATGCCTCAAAAATGGCAAAAGGTATTGAATGATTTAGAAGTAAAGAACATTAAACAAAGTATAATCTTGGTTGAAAGCTCTACCACTTCTCTAGCCTGAAGAGAGTTGCATATAAGATTAATTAATAATTCTTATATCTCTCCTATTCTTTTGTCTAAGTGGAATAATGAATGCTCTGGTAAATATTTTTAATGTTCCTTCCTTTATTCATTGTTTTGGTCTTGTCCTAAAGTTGCCAGAATGTGGAGTGAATTTCTGGTTAAATAGGTATTTGAGGAATAAAGTGTGCCTTTAACTGAGACATATTACTTTTCTCTATAATGAGAAAGACACTGGTAGGAACAGCCGGTTAATTAATACAGGAATTTTAGTTGGACGTAATTTAATTCTGAAATATTGGAAATCTTCACATTGCCCTAGTATTACTGAATTTACTAAAATGATGCAGCTACAAGTGATTTTGGAGCAATATGGTGTATCATTATTTATTATTACTTAATAGGCAGTTGAATTTATTATTATTTCAATAAAAGGAGGTCATTAAATCCCGACCGATGTCTGCTAACTGCTAAAATTGTGTCTTCTTTTCATTAATCGATTTTCTTCTACACTGCCATTCAAAAGGGTGTTTTCTCTCCCAGTAGTTCAATGAACCCTTTTGAACTATTATGTAGTATTTAGATAGTACTTCTGAGAAGAGGCAAAAGGGTTTGAGTAAAGGGGAGTCAATTATTATTTTTGTAATGGAAGAATTGTGACTACTTAAATCTACAGAATATCTGTAGCATGTTGAAAGTTTTGTGATAAAATATTGTGGCCCAGATAACAAGTTGTGCGGTATGGCTATACCGCTTGCAAAATGGTCTTTGCGTGTGGAATGGTCACCTACTTGATATTACAAGTCGTGCAGTATGACTTTACTGCGATCGTTATGGCCTATACAGCAAAGATCCATTCCGCATTCAAAGACCTGTAGTTATGTGTTTTGCAAAACCAAAAAGTTTCACAAAACACATCAAAAATATTTTACAAAGTACACTAACACCCATAAACTACACTATTAACCCCTAAACCGCCACCCCCCCTGCATCACAACTAATAAATAAACCTATTAACCCCTAAACCACCATCTGCACACATACCCAACACTAAATAAAGCTATTAGCCCTTAAACTGACATTCACCCACATCACCAACACTAAATAAAGCGATTTACCCCTAAATTGCCATCACCCCACATGGCAACTACCTAAATTAAATTATCAACCCCTAAACCTAACACCCCCTAACTTTAACAAAATTAAAATACACCTAAATTAAAGTTACATTATACTAACTACCTTAAAATAGTTAAAAACTTACCTGTGAAAAAATAAAACCTAAGCTTAAACTAAATAAAGCCTAATAATAATAGTAATAATAAAAAAATAAAAAACCTAACATTACTGAAAATAATAAAACCTAGCATAACCAAAACAAATTAAAAAACAAATTTACAAAAATAAACACTAAAATTACAAAAAATAACATACAAAATTATCCAAAATAATAAAATATATTCCTATTCTAGTACCCCCGTTAAAAAAAAAACACCCCAAAATAGAAAAAACTCCTAATCTATAAATAAAGTACCAATAGCCCTTAAAATTGCCTTTTGTAGGGCATTGCCTTAAAGTTAACAGTTCTTTTGCAAAGAAAATAAAGAAATTACCCCATCACATTACAACCCGCCACCCCCCAAAAAAATAAATAAATAAACCTAATCTACCCATTGGCCCGAAAAGGGCTTTGTATGGGCATTGCCCTTAAAAGGGCAATAAGTTATTTTTCAGCACATTTAAAAAAGCCCTAATCTAAAAAAAAAAAAACACCCCAAATATAAAAAAACAAACACTAACCCCAAAACTGGTACTCACCAATAATGAAGGCCGGCAAAATACCTTCAACCCATCTTCATCCATCACGGGACCATCTTCTTCAACCTTCATCCAGGCCGTGATCCATCTTGTATCTTCATCTCGGTGTCGACGGCAAAGTCCTCCGTCAATGTCATCTGCAACGTCGGTACTTCTCTACAGAGCATCGACACGGAGCTCCTCTTCATGTGGTCCCTAGCCACATAATGAAGATCTAATGCAAGGTACCCCTTTTATATGTGGTTACCCCTGAATTCCTATTGGCTGACAAATTCAAATCAGCCAATAGAATGTAAGCAGCTTTCATCCTATTGGCTGATTTGAATTTGTCAGTCAATAGGAAGGCAAGGGTACCCATATATAAAAGGGCCTTCATCAATGGTGAGTACCAATTTTGGGGTTAGTGTTAGTTTTTTTTTTATTTAAGGTGGGTATTTTTTTTAGATTAGGCCTTTTTTTATTTTTAATGGGCTGAAAAAGAGCTGATTGCCCTTTTAAGGGCAATGCCTATACAAATGCCCTTTTCAGGGCAATGGGTAGATTAGTTTTTTTTTTAGTTAATTTTTTTTTAATTTTGGGGGGGTTGGAAGTTGTAATGTTAGGGGGTAATTTCTTTATTTTTTTGCAAAAAAGCTGTTAACTTTAGGGCAATGCCATGCAAAAGGCCCTTTTAAGGGCTATTGGTAGTTTATTTATAGATTAGGGACAAGATAACATATGCAGCATCGCCCGCAAAAGTCGGTGTCGGCTGTTTTTAGATGGATGTTGCGATCACATACTGTATACGGCGCCACATAATAATTTGTCACGTATATTTTACCCATTGGCCGCTGTTTTTACTCCCATAAACTAACATAGAACCGGCGTTGCAAGTCACTATCACATATTCAGCACAAAAACTTACGCAGCGAAAATGGAGAAATTTTACTCTATTATCAATAGTGATGCCCCGAACTGTTCGCCCGCGAACGGTTCACAGCGAACATAGGTTGTTCGCGTTCGCGTTTGTGGGCGAACACATGGCGATGTTCGATCCGCCCCTATGTGTCATCATTGTGGAAACTTTGACCCTTTATGTCACAGCCGCCTGACACATTATAGCCAATCAACATCAGACACTCCCTCACAGACACTCCCAGCTACTTGGAATCCGCCATTTTAGACTCATAACGACCTTGCTTTTTTAATGAGAGGACATGTGTTTTTGCTCCTGACATTAATAGGAAAAACATAGCTAGGCTAGTGTATTTACAGTCCAGAAGGACTCCACTCATCTCTTCTGCAAGCACAGCACCCCAAAAAGCCCTTTATAGGGCTATATTTCGTGCCGTTTTTTTTTTTTTTTTTTATTTTTTTTATTAGCATTTGCTGTGTGTTTAAGGCTCACAGCATATGCTGTGACTACTGCCACCACTGATATCTCCCTAACAACATTAGTTTAAATTTAACTAACCCAAAAATATAATTATTTTTCTAGTGTAATTTTTTTTCATTTTCTATCAGGCCAGTGTCACACAGCATATACTCTGGTTCATTGCTCTGTGCCAGCCAGCAGCCAGCAGTGTTAATATCCGTTTATAACATTATGTTTAATTTAAAAAAAAAACACAAAAAAATATTTTTCTAGTGTAATCTAATTACATTTACTATCATGCCTGTGTCTGTCAGGCTCACTCAGCATTAATATACCTCTTTTTTTTTCAGTCTTTTGGTTAATTGGTCTGTGCCAGGCAGCCACCCAGCACTCATATCTATTTTTCTTTCACCTTAATTTTAATATATAAAAAAAAAAGTTTAAATTTGTTTGCTAGTGTAATCTAATATAATTTTCTATCCGGCCTGTGTGTTTTGCTGACATAGAGAGCCTACTGTGTTTACTTGCTGCCCTCCCTAGTCTATGAGCCACGACTCATATGTGTTTAACCTTTTTTTAATGCCCCCCCAAAAAAATAATTTCAATCATTTTTCTAGTGTAATCTAATAGTATTTTCTATCAGGCGTGTGTGTATCCGACATACAGAGCCTACTGTTTTTAATAGCTGCCCTTCCAAGGCTATCAGCCACGACTCATATGTATGTGCTTAACCTTTTTCTTAAAATTTCCAAAAAAAAGTCTTTAAATTATTATGCTAGTGTAATCTAATTGTATTTTCTATCAGGCCTGTGTCTAACTGTCTATCTGACTTACACAGCATACTGTTGTTATAATTGCTGCCCTACGTAGCAGCCAGCCAGTGCGACCACTCATAGAGTCATATGTGCATTGCACTTCTTAACATAATTTTAATATTAAAATCTAAAATTTTAAAATATTTTGCTAGTGTAATGTAACTTAATTTTCTATCAGTCCTGTGTTTTTGTCACTTACACAGCATACTGTGTTAAATTGCTGCCCTACCTACCATCCACGACTCATATCTGCCAGCCTGTCTGCCAGGCCCAAGTAGCCAATTAGTGGCACCAATCACAATTCTTGTAACAGTAATAAAAAAAAAAAAAAAACATAATTTTTTGGACTGCAAATATTCAGTCTCCTAGGGCCATTGAATTTCATTTACCTCCTGCCTGCCACTGCCAACCTTTTGTGCCAGGCCGTCTAGCCAACTATTTACACCAATCATAATTGTTGTCACAGTCAGACAGTATAGTTATTAATTTAAATAAAAAAAATTTTTAGTGTTGATCTTAATCCTCAGTTTGCTCGTGCCTTTGAATTGCACTTTTCTACAGCCTTCCAAGCCTGTGTGCCAGGCCTACTTAAAAAATATTTACACCAATCATATTTGTTGTGACAGTATTCTAATAATTAAAAATTAAAATTTTTGGTAATAGTTGCTGTGATTTGAATCCTCAGTTTGCTGGTGCCATTGAATAGCACTTTCCTCCTGCCTTGCAGCCTGCTGTGAGCCAGGCCCACCTAGCCAATTGTTGTCAGCAATCATATTTCTGTTAACAGTATTGCAAAAATTGTCAATCATCACTGTTTAGACTGTCAGTAATCAGTCTCCTAGTTTCCTTGAATTGCATCTCCCTCCTGCCTGCCATCCTTTTGTGCCAGGCCGTCTTGCCAACTATTTACACCAATCCAAATTTTTGGTCACAGTATAGTTACTAATTAAAATTAAAAAAATCTTTATTGTTGATGATCTTAATCCTCAGTTTGCTTGTGCCTTTGAATTTCACTTTTCATGCAGGCTGAAAACATTCAGTGTCGTATCAGCTATTAAACTAATAAGAACAGTACTACCAAAATACAGCCAATGAAGGGCCTTAGGAAGACTGAGCCAAGGTTGGATTGTAGTATTTGGTTAGGCTAATCATGATGGCCATGTAGACCACCACCACCGAGAGTCCTGGAAGTAACAGGGATGATGAGATGAAAGTGCTAAGAATAGTACTACTTGAAACAACAGAGTTAGCCATGGGTGTTAATCCAAGACCGCTTGGATTTATTTTTGTATTGGGTGCAGCTAATCATGCAGGCCATATACAGCTGACAACATTCGGTGTTGTATCAGCTATAAAAATAATAAGAACTGTACTATCAAAATACAGACAATGAAGGGCCTATGAAGACTGAGCAAAGGTTGGATTGTAGTATTTTGTTCGGCTAATCATGATGGCCATGTAGACCGCCCGTAACAGGGATGAAAGTGCTAAGAATAGTACTAATTGAAACAACAGAGTTAGCCATGGGTGTTAGTCTAAGACCACTCGGCTTTTTTTTGGGTTTGGGTGCAGCTAATCATGAAGGCAAGATAGACCTGCCACCATTTGGTGTTGTAACAGGTATGAAAATGCAAAGAACAGTACTACTTAACACAACCTACTTACCATGGGTCCCAGAGCATATGTTTGGTTGTTATATTTTGTAAGGGTAATCATGCAGGCCATATAGACCTCCACCGATAGGGTGAGTATGAGTAACAGCTATTAAAATGCGAAGGACATTACTAATTAACACAACATAGTTACCATGGGTTGCAGACCAAGAGCAGATGTCTTATTATTATATTTTGTATGGGTAATCATCCAGGCCGTATAGACCTCACCAAATAGGGGGAGTTACAGAGATTAAGGTGCTAAGAATGGTAGTACTTAAAACACAACCTCGTTAAAATAGGTAGCAGACCACATGTCTTATTATTATAATTTTTCAGGGTAATCTGGCAGGCCATATAGAACTCCCCCGATAGGGGGGGGGGACAGGGATTAAAGTGCTAAGAAAAGTACTAATTGACACAAGCTAGTTGGGTCCAAGAACGCATGTTTGATTATTAGAATTTATTAGGGTAATTATATATCTAACAAATCTATCTATTTCTCTTCTATCGATTCTATCTAACTATCAATCTATGTATATCTATCTATCCTATCTATCACTATCAATCTATCTTCTGTCCGGGATGTTTTGAGACAGCCACTTTGGGAATATTAGTTGATTTAGACCCATTATGGCTTAAAAGCAGACTCTGCATCAACTATGTAATTTTCCATGGGAGTTTTGCCAGGGATCCCCCTCCAGCATGCAACAGTCCAGGTGTTAGTACCCTTGAAACAACTTTTCCATCACTATTGTGGCCAGAAAGAGTCCTTGTAGGTTTTAAAGTTTGCCTGCCTATTGAATTCAATGGTGGTTTGCGCGGTTCGCGCGTTCGCGAACAATACCAGAAGTTCGAGTCCGCGGTTCGCGAACCGAAAATTTTAGGTTCGCGACATCACTAATTATCAACTCGCCACACATAGGCAGGCGCAGTAAGCCTTGCGCTGAGTATATGAGTATCCTAACTCCCTGGAAGTTTTAACAAACACCTAACGCATGCACAATATGTACCTCTCAACCGCCATCCCCCCACTGCAATAACTAATAAATGTATTAACCCTTAATCTGCCAACCCCCACATCGCAAAATATCTAATATAGTTATTAACCCCTCATCCGCCACCCATCCAAAACGCGAATTACTCTATTAACCCCTAAACCGCCAACCCCCACAATGCAATCTACCTAATTAACACCTAATCTGCCATCCCCACAACACAATTTACCTATTAACACTATTAACCCCTAAACCGCCAACCCACCACAACGCAATCTACCTAATTAACCTATTAACCCCTAAACCCCATCCTCCTACAATGCAAAGTATTAATCTAATCACTAAGCCCCCTAACCTAACACCCCATAAGTTAACCCGTTACATAAAATAAAAAGACTATCTTACTAACAAATTAATTAAAAATTACCAAAATAATAAAATCCTAACTTAAAATTAAAATAAAAAATCCTAACATTACATTAAAAAAATCCTAAAATTAAATTAAATTAAAAAAATCTAATATTCATTAGTTCATTAGAACTGATAGTGCAATGATAAATGCCGAGAGTGTATGCTATCGGCATTTATCGATGTGCAGCGGACATGATCCGCAATATCGGATCATGTCCGCTCGCACAATAATAAATAGGCCCCTAAGTCTGGTGAAGGACTAAGTAGTCCCTTTATTTAGAGTTTGTATATTTAAGGGGATAGGGGGATGGGAGGAAGGGGAACGGGTAACTATTTTTACGTAGATTAATTCCGGTCACAGTCAGATGAAACTATGTCAGTCAGTGGTTGAGACGTTGGGTTTCCATGCCATGTCATATTTATCTTTCTAGTCAGCCCAAACTAATTTATAGATATCTGAGTTATCTAATTTATAGAGATTGTCTTTCTCCAATATATATATATATATATATATATATACTGTATATGAAATACAACTAAAGAAGAAAGGATTGAACATATATCTAAGTCAATCAAAGCGGGACACAGGCTGCACAAAGTTAATCAAAAGCTTTTATTACCATAAAGCTCAAACCGTTTAAACAGGCCGTCTACCCTCCACCCTATTCCTAATAATGTGCAACTAAAACCTAGTTAATTACATAAATATTAGAACAGGCCGGCCGGCTTGCAAGTCAAATTGCAACAATAACAATATTTATCAGCTATGATGTTTGAGACCGTAAAATTATGAACATTTCCTCATATGTTAACTTTCATATAGTCCATATTATTTTTCACGGGGCCCCAAAATTTCAGTTGTACTAATTATTAAGGAAAATTCAAAAGTCCAGGCACATTAGTGTCAAAAACATCTCAATAGAATAATTTTTCAGCATGAATCGAGGTGGATCTTTAGACTAAATACATTAAGCCCAATAGGCTTAAATGAAAAAATAGAGTATGCATGTTTCCTGTAGCGTAGAATGTCCCTTGATGCATAAAACCCCTTTAAGTGTATATCGATAAGATATGTAAATAGTCATGCTGACACAAGGATAAGATACGTTAACAAACATGTTGATACAAAACGTGCTACACGCCAACTATTGTTATTATTATAGGTGCAAAGATGTTTGTTTTTTGGAGAAAGTTCTAAATGAATAGTGTTCTGAGTTGCAAAAAGAATGCCGTTTTGACAATTTATAGCCCATTGTATATGATTTTAATTATAAATGGGTTAGGTTTAAACAACATAAATGTTGACAAATCCGATTTTCTAATGTGAAGCTGCAAGATAATTCGGTACATACAAAAGCCATGATGTGGTAGTTGTAAATAGTGTATATAGTAATGATCAGTTCCTACATTGTGCAACTTGATACCGTGTTAAAAAACATGTGTCTAAAAATCAGCTGTTATGCAAGCATATGCTGTCTAAGGGGTGGACCTTTGAGCCAATGGTAGTATAAAGTTGATACACACCCCTCAACCAATACATCTGATGAGGCCCCGACACTCAGCCCTATGTGGGAGGGGAGAAACGCGTCATGAATGACTGAGCATGCAAAGGAGGTAAACAGCTGAGAACTAGCCAGCGAAATTTGAATCCGAATAGCAACGCTGAAGCGTACATGGCGGTAAGCAAGCGAAGAGGCCAGAAACAAACAAAGAACTTTTCAGACTGATCCGACTGGAAAGCAGGTACAGCTGAATTTAACTCTTGATAAGTCTTGGAAGTCTTGCGGGTGACAGCCTGGTCTGTCTAGCCATGGTACATTGCGCATTGTCTATTTAAGAGATTTGAGTTGATTATGGAGTCATATGCACGGAATGATATAATACAGCAGTAATGATGTTGCCATATTGTACAGATATCTAAAGGAATCACACAGACCAGAGCGTGTTTTTGACACTAATGTGCCTGGACTTTTGAATTTTCTTTAATAATTAGTACAACTGAAATTTTGGGGCCCCGTGAAAAATAATATGGACTATATGAAAGTTAACATATGAGGAAATGTTCATAATTTTACGATCTCAAACATCATAGCTGATAAATATTGTTATTGTTACAATTTGACTTGCAAGCCGGCCGGCCTGTTCTAATATTTATGTAATTAACTAGGTTTTAGTTGCACATTCTTAGGAATAGGGTGGAGGGTAGAGGGCCTGTTTAAACTGTTTGAGCTTTATGGTAATAAAAGCTTTTGATTAACTTTGTGCAGCCTGTGTCCCGCTTTGATTGACTTAGATATATGTTCAATCCTTTCTTCTTTAGTTGTATTTCATATAAATTGGGACAGCTAGCACATTTTAAAAGCCATGGAATCTTGAGTTAATTGTGCACCATCACACATTTATATCTTTTGCTATATATATATATATATATATATATATATATATATATATATATATATATATATACAGGTATATATATATATATATATATATATATATATATTTATATATATATATATATATATATATATATATATATATATACCATATTACTAAGAATTCTAGACCATTTTGGAGTGGTTTCATTCTTTCATGAGTTAGCTATGGCGTTTTTAACAGTCGTAAAGAGGTTATGCCTATGTTGGAAAGGGTGAGAAAGCATGTCCATCCACATCCTCGCCAACAGTTAGGAGAGGCGTTATGGAACATTCTGGTTAATCTAGTGGGAACATAGTACCAGTGTGCTAAATTTTTATAGTAGGTCTCATACAGGGTTATACAATGGATTTGCTTTTTTGGTTAGTTCTAGTGAGGTACCCCTTTTATATTGGGGCACCTTGCATTCCTTTTGGCTGAATTTTTTAAATCAGCCAATAGGATGAGAGCTACTGAAATCCTATTGGCTGATTTATGAATGAAGATGGAGCCGCCTGGAAGAAGACCTTCACCGCCGGACTTCAGGAATGTCGGGGTTAGTGTTAGTTTTTTAAAAAAAAATTGTGGGTGTTTTATTTAGATTAGGGACTTTATTTTTATTTTTAAAGGGCATTAAAGAGCTGATTGCCCTTATTATGGGCAATGTCCATACAAATCCCTCTTTAGGGGCAATGGGTAGCTCAGGTTTTTTTTTTTTTAGGGTAGGTCTTTTTTATTTGGGGGGATTAGGTTTAAAAAAATGTATTTTGAATAATTTTGTTTATTTTTTTCTGTAATTTTAGACTTATTTTTATAATAGATTTTTTTAAATTTAATTTAATCTTAGTTTTTTTTGTCTTTTTTTATGTAATAGGATTTTTATTTTTATTTTAAATTAGGGTTTTATTATTTTGGTAATTTTTAATAAATTTATTAGTAAGATAGGCTTTTTTATTTTATATAATTGGGGTTAATTTAGGGGTGTTAGGATAGGGGGCTTAGTGATTAGATTAATACTTTGCGTTGTGATGGGATGACGGTTTAGGGGTTAGTAGTGTTAATAGGTAAATTGCATTGTGGGGGTTGGTTGGTTAGGGGTTAATAGTGTTAATAGGTAAATTGCATTGTGGGGGTTGGTGGGTTAGGGGTTAATAGTGTAATTAGATACTTTGCAATGTGGGGGGATGGCGGATTAGGGATTAACACATTTATTAGGTACTTTGTGATGTGGGAAATGGAAGATTAGGGGTTAATACATTTATTAGGTAGTTTGCGTTGTGGGGGGATGGTGGATTAGGGGTTAATACATTTATTAGGTACTTTGCAATGTGGGGGAAGGCAAATGAGGGGTTAATCAGTTTCACCTAAATTACAAGTTTTGCGCTATAGAGGGTGCAAAATGAACGCAACAAAAGTTGCATTATTTCACCCTCCATAGCGCTGCCCATTTTTGAAAATCCACCTTGTGGGTGCGATATGGTTGCGTCAAGCTCCATACAGCACAAAATACAAGCACTGCTTTGACGTGCTCATTCATGCTTTCCCCATAGACATCAATGGGGAGAAGGTGTTGGAAAAAACACCTGCGATCGCGGAATGAAAAGCTCCTTAACGCAGCCCCATTGATGTCTATGGGGTAAATTTTTTTACGTTTAAACCTGACACCCTAACATAAACCCATAGTCTAAACACCCCTAATCTGCCGCCCCTGACATCGCCGACACCTACATAATGTTATTAACCCCTAATCTGACGCTCCCGATATTGCAGCCACTGAAATAAATATATTAACCCCTAATCTGCTGCTCCCAATATCGCCACCACTATATAAAGTTATTAACCCCTATTCCCTGCACCCCAACATCGCCCACACTACAATAAAGATATTAACCCCTATTCCGCTGCTCCCCGACATCGCTGCCACTAAATAAAGTTATTAACCCCTAAACCTCTGGCCTCCCACATCACTGTCATTAAATTAAACTATATTAACCCCTAAACCTAACCGCAACCCTAAACCCGAACACCCCCTAACTTTAACAAAATAGATCTAAATTAAAGTTACAATTATTAACTAAATAATACCTATTTAAAACTAAATACAAACTTACCTGTGAAATAAAAATAAAACCTAAGCTAGCTACAATATAACTGATAGTTTTTCATTTCACAGGTAAGTTTTATTTTAACTAGGTAGACTAGTTAGTAAATAGTTATTAACTATTTACTAATTACCTAGTTAAAATAAATACAAACTTACCTGTGAAATAAAACCTAAGCTGCCTTACACTAAAACATAACATTACAAAAAAAAACAACTAACATTTCAAAAATAAAAAAAAATACCATTACAAAAAAAAAAAAACACTACAATTACAAAAAATAAAAAACTACCATTACAAAAAATAACAAACAAAATTATCCAAAGCAATAAAAATTATTCCTATTCTAATACCCTGTTTAAAACAAAAAACAAATAACACATCTATAATAAACTACCAAGGGCCCTTAAAAGGGCCTTTTGTAGGGCATTGCCCTAAAGAAATCAGCTATTTTTCTAAACTAGAAAAACAAACACCCCCTAACAGTATACAAACCCCCATCCCCCAAACTCACAAAATAAAAATAAAGTTAAACCTAATCTACCCATTGCCCTGAAAAGGACATTTGTATGTGCATTGTCCTTAAAAGGGAATTCAGCTCTAGGGATGGGCGAATGTGTTTATATTCGAATTCGAATATTAGAACAAATGTTATTGTAGAAATTCGATTTACATAATAGAATGTTGATAAGAACGAATATTCTTAAAAATTCAATTTTCGAATGTTATTTACAGTTTTTAAATGTCACATTCGAATTCGAATGTGACTTTCGAATTCGAATATTACATTTATAAAACACAATTGTAGACTAGAAATACTATCGGAATTAAGGTAGGAAAAATCTGATTGGCTGATGGAATCAGCCAATCAGATTCAAGTTCAATCCGATTGGCTGATCGGAACAGCCAATAGAATGCAAGCTCAATCTGATTGGCTGATTAAATCAGCCAATCAGAATTTTCCTACCTTAATTCCGATTGGCTGATAGAATCCTATCAGCCAATAGGAATTCGAGGGACGCCATCTTGGATGACGTCCCTTAAAGGAACCTTCATTCTGTGTTAGGACGTCGGAAGAAGAGGATGGATCCGTGCTGGAGGTCTTGAAGATGGAGCCGCTCGTCGTCGGATGGATGAAGATGGTTGCCGGTCCGGATCTCCTCTTCTGCCCGGATAGGATGAAGACTTTGGAGCCTCTTCTGGACTTCTTCTTGCCGCTTGATAGAAGACTTCAGCCGGATGATGGATCTCTTCAGCCCCCGCTTGGGCTTGGATGAAGATTTTGGAGCCTCTTCTGGACCGATCGGTGATAACCGGCATGGTGAAGATAAGGTAGGAAGATCTTCAGGGGCTTAGTGTTAGGTTTATTTAAGGGGGGTTTGGGTTAGATTAGGGGTTTGTGGGTGGTGGGTTGTAATGTTGGGGGGGTATTGTATGTTTTTTTTTACAGGCAAAAAAGCAGAATTCTTTGGGGCATGCCCCGCAAAAAGCCCCTTTAAGGGCTGGTAAGGTAAAAGAGCTTTACAATTTTAATTTTAGAATAGGGTAGGGCATTTTTTTTTTATTTTGGGGCCTTTGTTATTTTATTAGGGGGCTTAGAGTAGGTGTAATTAGCTTAAAATTGTTGTAATATTTTTATTATGTTTGTAATTTATTTTTTTATTTTTTGTAACTTAGCTTTTTTTATTTTTTGTACTTTAGTTAGTTTATTTAATTGTATTTATTTGTAGGTATTTGTAGGTATTTTATTTAATTAATTTATTGATAGTGTACTGTTAGGTTTAATTGTAACTTAGGTTAGGATATATTTTACAGGTAATTTTGTAATT
This sequence comes from Bombina bombina, assembly GCF_027579735.1. Lineage (NCBI taxonomy): Eukaryota > Metazoa > Chordata > Amphibia > Anura > Bombinatoridae > Bombina > Bombina bombina. The sequence goes on along the minus strand of NC_069501.1, from coordinate 743,609,033 downwards.
ATTTTAACTAGGTAGCTATTAAATAGTAAATAACTATTTAATAGCTATTGTACCAGGTTAAAATAAATACAAAGTTGCCTGTAAAATAAATATTAATCCTAAAATAGCTACAATATAATTATTCGTTATATTGCAGCTAAATTAGGGTTTATTTTACAGGTAAGTATTTAGATTTAAATAGGAATAATTTATTTAATAAGAGTTAATTTATTTCGTTAGATTTAAATTATATTTAATTTAGGGGGGTGTTAGGGTTAGGGTTAGACTTAGCTTTAGGGGTTAATACATTTATTAGAGTAGCGGTGAGGTCCGGTCGGCAGATTAGGGGTTAATACTTGAAGTTAGGTGTCGGTGATGTTAGGGAGGGCAGATTAGGGGTTAATACTATTTATTATAGGGTTATTGAGGCGGATTAGGGGTTAATAACTTTATTATAGTAGCAGTGAGGTCCGGTCGGCAGATTAGGGGTTAATAATTGTAGGTAGGTGGCGGCAACGTTGGGGACGGCAGATTAGAGGTTAATAAATATAGTATAGGGGTCGGCGGTGTTAGGGGCAGCAGATTAGGGGTACATAGGGATAATGTAGGTGGTGGCGGTGTGCGGTCGGCAGATTAGGGTTTAAAAAAAATTATTAGAGTGGCGGCAATGTGGGGGGACCTCGGTTTAGGGGTACATAGGTAGTTTATGGGTGTTAGTGTACTTTAGAGCACAGTAGTTAAGAGCTTTATGAACCGGCGTTAGCCCAGAAAGCTCTTAACTCCTGACTTTTCTCTGCAGCTGGAGTTTTGTCGTTAGAGTTCTAACGCTCACTTCAGCCAAGACTCTAAATACCAGCGTTAGAAAGATCCCATTGAAAAGATAGGATACGCAAATGGCGTAGGGGGATCAGCGGTATGGAAAAGTTGCAGCTGCAAAGTGAGCGTTAGACCCTTTCCTGACTGACTCTAAATACCAGCGGTAGCCCAAAACCAGCATTAGGAGCCTCTAACGCTGGTTTTGACGGCTAACGGCGATAATTAGGTAAGAGGTTTGGCAGACCTGTGCCTAATGGTGGTCTGGGTCTCAGAATTTCTGTTAGGCCATTGGGCAAAGGTAAGTTTGAATATGTGAGCTAAAGGGGAGTAAGTTAAGTACTCATGCGTGACCTCAGATAACTCTTAAGTGACAACATTTCTTTTCTTTTCATGGGGTGTAAAGTGATGTGGACGTATAGTTGAGCTTAGTAGAGGGTAAGATATGTACCCGTAGGTGAGCTCTCTTCTTCATGTGGTTTGGTTGCTAGGTGTGCGGGGGCGTTGATTCCAAGCTGGGGCAGATGCGTTAAGTGGTTCCGAGGTGTCTTCCTGAGTGTTGTTTGGTTTCTGAGGTAGGTTAAGTTCCAGAGTGTGGAGGAGTTTCATGCCTTGTTCAGGAGTGGAGATTGCGTAAGATCTGTCTTGGTGTTGCAGAAAGATTTTCACAGGGAATCCCCATCTGTACTTGATGTTATGTTGGCGTAAGACTTGTGTGAACTGTTAAAAGGATCTTCTCCTCGCCAAAGTGTGCTGAGACAGATCTGGGAAGATCTGCAGGTTTTGGTATGGGTCTTTCAATGACTTGTTTGCAAAAGAGGCTCTGAGCAGTTTTTCTTGGGTTGTAAAGTAATGTAGCCTCAGAATAACGTCTCTAGGGGTATCTGATGAAGAGTTCCGTGGTCGCATAGCTCTGTGGGCTCTGTTAACCAATAGTTCTTGTGGCTGAAGTGTGTCCAGAATCTCTTTGAATAGCCCTTGTAGATAGTCTGGTAAGTCAGTTGAGGTGACCGATTCCGGTATTTCCCTGATTCTCAAGTTATTACGGCGTGTCCTGTCTTCGAGATCTGCTAGTTTGCCTTTAAGGTCTGTGATTTGCAGCGTCAAGTTTTGGGAGTAGTCAAGGAGATAGGAGTGGTCTAGAGAAAGATCTTTGTGTTTCTTTTCCAGATTTTCAGTGCGTTTACTTACTGCAGACATATCTCGTTTAAGTTCAGCTACAGATTGTCTAAGTTCCTGACGGAAGGAATTTTAGTGCGTATCCATTTTGTCAGAGAGGGCCTGAATTGCATCTAGGAATGTTGACTGTGAGAGGGTGGAGCCTTCCCTGCGAGGATTATCTGACGTAGGTAGTCTAATAAGTTAAGTTGTAGAGTCTCTGGAGTCATCCTCTGAGTTTTCTACATCTGAAGCAAGTTTGCTGTGGAAATAATCTGTCAGAGTTCTCTTAGGGGTTTTTTGGGATTTTTGTTTTCTCCTCATCACATTTGCCATATTGAACCAGAGGTTTAGAGGACATGCAGCCCAATCTGAGTAGGTGAAATAGTGAGGACCCTAATGTTGTTGTCATCTGGAGGGTATATGATCTCGCACCCCAAGTGGAGTGCCTTTAGCCTTGCATTATATTTCAATCTTGGCTCAGCTAGAATATAGGGTTAAACATTTATAACGTAGTGCTTACGTGCGACCCCCTCCCAGGGGAGTGCCCCCTATTGGGCGAAGTGGGGAAAAGGGAGTTGGGTATGACCCGCTGTCACGGAGAGCAGCGGGAAAGTGGGGGAGGGTGTCTGAGCCTGGTAGATTTTTATCTCTACCTAATGATTTCGGAGGGGGTAGATCTCTCTCTTATTTCCTCCATTCTCTCCTTAGTTAGTATAACATGCAGTGAAAAGAGATCAATTTGGGAAGTTTCTTATCTTAGCTGCACCTCTAGTAGCGTGAGGGAAGGTGTTGGAGGGTGAGATATTAAGAATCTTATGGACCAGGGTACTCACTGAATCTTAGAGTCTCCAGCTAAGTACAAACTTTAATATTGGTGATAGGAGTAATCAGTGTGGTGTCTACGTGGCTGGGAGGGCTGTTGTATGATACTAATAAAAATAAACATACCAGAGCATGTGATAGAAAGTGTCCATGTCTATCAGTATTTTCAGATTTTCAGCCCTGCTAAGGAGTTAAAGTGCCTTCATCCCCGAGCCTCTTTTATTATAGGTGCAGGTGTTTTTGCAATTGTCCTGCAGTTTGTGTGATGCACCCTATGTTATGTTTGGGGTTTATAATGAAGGATGGCGCATTAGTGTCACTATCAAAGTATTCCTGACAGTTATAGGTCTTATTGTCCCCTGCATGCACCTTTTTCTATGGGGTGCGTACATAGTAGAGTTTTTGCGGGCCGTTCTGGCCACGTGGGAATGTTAAATGCGTGTTTGAATCCCTGGGCAGGCTTCTGACAATTGGGGAGCTAATAATAAGCAGGAAGACTCACCCGTTGTGTACCGGTCATGAGAGAACTGCAGCCTCAGGTCGCGCAGCAAGAGGGTCCCTGTGATGTCTGAGAGATGAGGCCCAAAGATGGTGGACTTTCGCACCAAGACACACCCGATGATGCGTCCGGCCTCGGCGATCCACTCTGCAAAGGTGACGGATGACTGGCTGTAAAAGGTTGGTGAGTCAGAGAGGTCTCAATCTTTTTTTTTTTTTTAAATATTTTTAATGATTCCAGCAGAAAGTGAGAAACAAAATAAACATATGTCAGAATACATTTCAAAATAATAGCCCCAGCAGGCCTTCATACATGGATTAGTACATTTGAAAAGGCAAAGTAAATGGTTCACAGTACAATAGTTCAAACAAAATAATTACTAGTATCTGACATTCATAACATCACTGGAGTTTTTTTGTTTTTTTTTAAATACTAACCAAACAATCAAAAAGAGAAAGAAAGAGAAAAAAAAAAAAAAAAAAGAACCCACAATAAAAAAAATGAAGATATATCTTTCTTTTCTTATCCCTCCTCCTCCGCCACCCAACATCATTATACGTAACCATCGATCTTAATATTTAATGTCTTGTCACTAACTGCCTACCCATTCCCCTTCTCTCCCCTTCCCTTTCTCTCCAGCATAATCCTTAAATCCTATCTCATGTAGTAATCTCCCGGTAACCCGATACCCATAATGGTGGAAACAATCCTAATATAACCAATTCTAAGAAAGCTATCGTATTTAAAAAAGGCTGTAAAATACGCCTTTGAACCTGGAGCGGATAAGATATAATTAGCGGAAACCAATCCATAAGGAAAACTCTGATTCTACTGTCCGTCAAGGATTTAGTGTGAAAGGATTCAAATAAAATTTGAAACTGAATTTCTTTAAGAAACTCTGAAACCCTGGGGGCTATATGGTCTTTCCAGCCCTTAACAATTAACTGTCTTGCAGTTAAAATAATAGTATTTAGTATTTTTATCACACATTTAGGGCGCAAATCAGCATTGGTTAAAAAAAATATCTCCTCAGCAGCTATCGGATTCATATCTTTATAGTGTTTACTATACCAATATCTTATCTTTTGCCAGAATTGTTGAATCTTAGGACAGGACCAGAATATATGAAAAATATCAGCCCTATCCAAAGAGCACCGTGAGCAGACATACTTTTGGGTGGGAAAAAATCTAGCCATCTTAGCGGGAGAAAGATAGTAATTATTGAGTAGTTTTAAATGCGTTTCTTTCCATGATATAGAGATTTGTAATTTTACTAACTCTCGGAAGCTGTACTCTATCCTATTCTCGTCCAATTGTGGGAAGTATCTCTTCCAAAAAGTATATAATTTATCCAAATTGAGTTCCCCCTGTTTAGCCAGGAGAATATCATAAATCAGGGATATAGAGGAGCGACCCAAAGAAAATTGACGGATTATATTCTTAATATCCAACCAATCCACAAACACCTCAGTATTCCACTTTTGCGAAAATATATAATGACGTAGCTGAAAATACGCAAATAAATTTGAATGGGGTAAATTAAACTTATGAAATAATAGTTCTGAGGAAATTAACTGATTAGAATCAAATAACTGATAAACATATATCAGACCTGCCTCCGCCCACAATCTAAACACCCTCTGGTTTAAACACGAAATAAATTCGGGATTACCTGTTATCGGGAGAAATTCAGAGAATAATGGAGAAATTTTTAATACTCGGCAGATTTTATGCCAGGCTATAATAACGTTTTTGAAAGAGATCAATTTATTAAGATTCGAAGGCAATTTTTTTACCGGACAGTGAAGAATAGCTTTTAGAGAGAAGGGAGAAATCAAAAAAGTTTCCAGATCTACTGAAACAAATTTGTCTATCCCTGTAATCCAATCAAAGGCCAATTTGACTAGACAGGACCAATTATATAACCTAAAATCTGGGAGTGCAAGCCCTGCCTGAGAACGTTTCTGCATTAACTTGTTCAAACTAATCCTAGGCTTTTTATTGCCCCATATAAATTTAGATTGCCAGGATTGTACATCCCTAATATCTTTATTAGTCATTAGTAACGGAAGATTCTGAAGAAGATATAAAACTCTGGGGAAAATAATAGTTTTAATCAAATTAACTCTTGCAGACAATGATATTGGCAAAGAGGACCAGTTTTCTAGGTCATATTTAATTTTCGACAAGACTGGGGGGAAATTTAATTTGTACCAATTTGCTGGATTTCTGTGAAGAATAATCCCTAAATACTGAAAGGACTCAACTACTTTAAAAGGATGCTCTCCCCAATAGAAACCGTTCTTATGTATCCAAAGAAGTTCACTCTTATCAAAATTGATTTTATATCCTGAAAAGGAGGAGAAAGCCTTAAATAATTGTAGCACTATAGGAATATAATGTTGAGCCTTATCCAAAAATATTAACAGATCATCGGCATACAAAAGTGTTTTTAGTCTAGTGTGACCCAGTGGGATTCCTGGTAACCTATCCCGTAACAAAATGGCAAATGGTTCCAATGCCAAGTTAAAAAGCAAGGGGGATAGGGGGCACCCTTGCCTAGTTCCTCTTTTGAGTGATATGTATGGGGAAGAGAGACCGTTGATGCAGAGATAGGAAATCGGATTTTTATATAAATTTTTAACAAATTCAAGAAACTGATTCCTAAATCCGAAATGCTCAAGAGCCGTAAACAGGTAATTCCAATTCACTGCATCAAAGGCTTTCTCAGCGTCTACAGTCAAAATAGCTGCTTCCCTGATCTTCTTAAATTCCTCCTTTTTAGGATCTAAATTCCAAGCATAGTCCAGAAAAGTGGTAACTTTACGGATATTCTTAAGGGAGTTCCTGCCCTTCATAAATCCAGTTTGATCAGGATGTATGATCCCATCTAATGATTTAGCCAGTCTTGTCGAAACAATAGCCGTCAGCAATTTGTAATCAGCATTAAGTACAGATATAGGTCTATATGACCCAGGATCCTCCGGATCCTTACCTTTCTTTAGAATCAGAGATATGCGTGCAGCAGAAAAATAATTAGACATTAACTTACCGGAGGAAAAATAATAATTAAACAAATTAACTAACGATAACTTGATTTCTTCCTTTAATATTTTATAAAACTCTACCGGAATCGCGTCTGGTCCGGGAGATTTATTAATATTAGCTGATTGTATAGCCTCCAAAACTTCCTCCTCTGAAATAGGTCTATTAAGATCTAGCAGATTCTCTTCCGTAACACCCGGAAGTTTCACACCGGTCCAAAAATTTGCTGCATTATCCAAATTTACCTCTGATTCTGAGTACAACTTTTCAAATACCTTAAAGAAAACTTGACTAATATCCTCTGTATTAGAATACTTCACATTATTAAATTTAATAGCCGAGATTAAATTCTTATTTTTCCTAACTTTTACTGTGCTAGCCAGAAATTTGGCAGAGTTCCCATAGTGGCCTCTAAATTGATAATTTAACTTTAATTCTTCTTCTTGGGACCTTTGTTTTAAATAGATGTCTCTTTCCCTTTTTAATTTACAGTATCTATCCCAGTTATCCTTTGTCTTGTCATTATAGAATTTCCCGAGCGCATTTCTGACTTGAGCAGCTAATTGTAATTCCTGCTCCAAAGTTTTCTTCCTCCATGTAGCTAGATAGAGTTTAATTTCCCCCCTCAAGACAGCTTTTGCTGCTTCCCAAAAGACCTCTGGTTTACTAAATTGCCCGACATTAAAGGTAACATAATCCTTACACTTTTGTTTTAACCAATTGCCAAACCTCGGGCTGTCAGCCAGATACCGCGGGAAGACGAAAGATGTATTGGGCATGTTAGGGGGGGAGCTAGCCATCAATGTGAGAGAGATTACTGCATGGTCAGAAATAGCAATATCATAGATATTAGCTTCAGATCTGCAAAGAGCAAGTGACTTAGAAATTAAAAAAAGATCAATTCTAGAAAGTGTCATATGGGATTTGGACTCACAGGTGAAACTACGTTGTTCCGGATTTTTAAATCTCCATATATCAATTAATCTTAGTTCGTGACAGAAAAGTTTAAAATATTTTGCCAATTTGGCGTTTTCACGTAAGTTTTTTAGTGATAATCTATCCAAAATAGGGCACAATGTCATATTGAAATCTCCCCCTAAAATTAAATTAGCTGCTGAAAATAAAAATAGTAAAATCTTACAGTTTACAGTTGTAGGTAAGTCTGGATATCCAAAGTGTGACTGTAGCTGGTGGAAGTCCGGGTCTCTATGGTGCAGCCAGTCCCCACTTCTTTGCCGCTGGTGTCCGGTGTCAGTTTGCTATTCCGGAGCGGAGCCCCGACCCTCTGCAAAGCAATACTGATGTTATCACTGGGTTTCTTACCGCGACACTGGAGTAGTGAAGTCAGACTTGTGTGCTCTGGCTGCGACAGCCTGATGGTGCGGTGAGGTCTATGCCGCCCAAGTTATTCTCTGTATTATGTGGATGTGAGTGAAAATCTCCTCTTCCACGGTCACTTCCCTGCTTCTAGTACAATATCCCAGTAAGTAGAGGTTAATTTGACATCGACCTAGTATGTAGTCAAAAGTTTTTAGTAGAAAATATGAGGAGCTCTTAAGAGAAGCGTCTCCTCAGTTTGATGGTTAGCTCCACCCCCCATGATTTGTATTTTAATTATTACAATAAACTCTTTGTTCTCTTTTTATTATGTTCTGTAATTATTATTAATTTGTATTATTTGTTTTTGTTTATTTTGTGACTAGAGGCTCTAGCGCGTATTGAGCAGACCATGCTGAGTAACAATCAGTTGCTGGGAAGAATGCATTAAACCAATGCGTATCCAGCTGCGGCTTCATCGCTTGACTCTAGAACGAATAATGCTTTAGAGGCATTGCATGAAGCCGCAGCTGGAGATGCACAGGACGGTGAAGGTGATGCTGATGCCCCATAAGTGGAAGATCCGGAGATGGCCCGAGGGAGAACATCCACATGTTGTTATTTGTTTTTTAAATCTGTTGCCATTTGGCCTATTTTGTGTTTATTGTTGTGCTTGTTGCACTATTTCATCTTGTCAGATTTTAATTAAGGGGCCATGTTGGCCTTTGTTCTGCCTTTGTCAACGCCCTCCAAGGACTGTGATGCATTATGTCACCTTGTCAGATGGCTCCAATGGGGCTGTGTTGGCCTCTGTTTTGCCTTGTCAACTCCCTCCAAGGACTGTGATGCACTATTTCACCTTGTCAGATGGCTCCAATGGGGCTGTGTTGGCCTTTGTTTTGCCTTGTCAACTCCCTCCAAGGACTGTGATGCACTATTTCACCTTGTCAGATGGCTCCAATGGGGCTGTGTTGGCCTTTGTGTTACCTTGTCAACTCCCTCCAAGGACTGTGATGCACTATGTCACCTTGTCAGATGGCTCCATTGGGGCTGTGTTGGCCTTTGTGTTGCCTTGTCAACTCCCTCCAAGGACTGTGATGCGCTATGTCACCTTGTCAGATGGCTCCAATGGGGCTGTGTTGGCCTTTGTTTTGCCTTGTCAACTCCCTCCAAGGACTGTGATGCACTATGTCACCTTGTCAGATGGCTCCAATGGGGCTGTGTTGGCCTTTGTTTTGCCTTGTCAACTCCCTCCAAGGACTGTGATGCACTGTCACCTTATACAAAAAAGAAGGTAGTCCAGTGTAGCCTTAGAAAATGAAATCACCATTATTAAACGTAATAAAAATGTAATGGAGACATCAAGGAGGGAGCCTCAAAAAGTAGCCAGCAGAAAATCTGACCGGTTTCAGTCACAAAGACCGTAGTCATAGACACAAATTAATACACATGTTCACTTACTTTTAAAAGGGTAAAAACATAGTGATTGGATAAGAACATTGGCTACATAATTGACAACAGATTTAAAGGGGACAAGGTCAATGTTAGAAGATTAATAATTTAAGCTAAACTAAGATAGATATTATATATAAAGTGCAAACATGAAGTAGTGAAACATCAAATACAGAATAACAATACACAGTATATAGTATTTCATGGGTCACGTAAGAGCATTGATTCACAATAGAAATAGACAGTAAATGTAATGAAAATAGAGAATGAACCCATATGGCAAGATGGTATTTAGAAAATATAGTCTATATGAACCTATGCTCTAGAGTCACATGACGCTATATATTGATACAAGCATAAAAAGTGGAACTACTAATAGAAAATAACAGTGCACCATACATTGTACTTGCTTAATCATCTAAGAGCATTAATTCTAAATAGAAATAACAATGAATATTGTAGAAATCCTATAGCACCTATATTAATGAGTAACCTATAGATGATCTCAACTATGTAGCAAAACGGCAAACAGCCTTGAAATAAATATAGTATGACAGGGATGAGGAGGGGATAAACCCAGATTACTAGGGGGATTTTAAAGAAATATAGCCTATATGAACCTGTATTCTAGAATAACATAAAACTAACATAAAACTATATATTGATACCCATAAATAAATGGACCTAAACTATCTCCCTCAGCATAATACCCTAACATAGTAGCTATTTGATTTAATTGCTCAGGAACGCAAATATATAAACAGGACATTCTAGAGAACATCTTTAGGCAATAGGTCTCTTGTCTGCACAATGTGGACAGTCTGTCTCCTCCTCTAGAAGTTTTAGGGATCTGTTTGATCGCCTGCCACTTGAAACTTGTCACATCTTGGTCATGAATATCCAGAAAATGTCTAGACAATGCTGAGCATGGCCTTTCACCTGATACATAGGATAGATGTTCCCTTACTCTAGTTCCCACTTCTCTTGTTGTTCTACCTACATAGGATTTTGAAAACTTGGAACACTCAATAAGATAGATAATGTATATAATCTTGCAGTTTACACATCCCTTGGTGTCAAAACTTTCCCCTGTGTGCCGGGACACAAAGGACCTGCCGGTCTGGATGTGGTCACATGAGGTACATGAATATCTACCACATCTATAAGTCCCATCATGGCATAACCATGAACTAGGTGGTGAAGGTTCTCTAAGCAAACTAGGCGAGAGTATATTACCCAGCGAAACAGCCCATTTAGCTACAAACATACAGCCACCTTCTATTCCCTCTCTCAATTTTCTATCCCCCATCAGTATTGGGAGATTCTTCCCAATGATGTTACATATCTCATCATACTGATTGGAGAAGGAAGTAATGAACTTTGGTTTATTATTTCTCAGGGAAGGTTCAAACTTGCTGCTTTTAGTACAAGTTAGAAGAGTTGTCCTGTTCATTTTATTCGGGCCTCGTCTACCATCCCTTTAGGATAACCCCTCTCTCTGAGTCTTTTATTCAAGTCTCTGCTCTCTTCAAGAAACACACCCTGCTGGGTACAATTGCGACGCACCCTCATAAATTGACCCTTAGCAATTCCACCAAAAACATGTTTAGGGTGATTGCTTTTAGCATGCAAAAAACTGTTGCCTGCAATTGGTTTCCTAAAAAGTGAAGAGACAACTCTATTCTCTTGGGATATACCCTTGAAGGTAATATCCAAAAAAGAGATGGCATTTCTGCTCCACTCGAAGGTGAATTGAATGCTAACATCATTAACATTGAGGCCTTCCACAACTCTTTCAGCCATCACTGAATCTGCTGACCATATCAAAAGCAGGTCATCAATCTAGCAAACATATCTAACGATATGACCAGTGGAAAGGGTGCCACTATCATCCACCACCCCATGAAGAGGTTAGCATAGGAGGGGGCAAATGTTGCCCCCATAGTGGTCCCATGTCTCTGGAGGTAGTAGCGGCCTTGAAACATGAAAAAATTGTGTTCCAGAAGAAACTTAACTGAATGTACAATAAATTACTTCATTTCGGCTGAACGATCAGTATAGAGGTCCAAATAGAACTCTACAGCCCTTAAACCATATGTGTGAGGGATAGAGGAGTACAGTTAAACAACATCAATTGTTAACCAACTGTACTCCTCTTTCCAGATTACATCTTCCATCCCACATATGGCCTGAGTAGTGTCCCTTATATAACTCAGTAGCCTCAGAACCAAAGGCTGCAGGAAATGGTCCACCCACTTTGATAATGGTTCCAATAGGGACCCAATCCCCGCAACAATGGGTCTGCCTTTAACATTGCTAGTACTCTTATGCACCTTAGGGAGGTGGTGGAAAATGAGAACAACTGGATTCTTTACTAACTAATAATTAGCTGTAACATAATCCATTAGTCCATCCTCCACCGCCTCATCAACTAGGTGACTCAATTCATCATAGAACCTGGATGTAGGATCCCCAGGCAATAGGGCATAGGTCTTAAAGTAATCCAGCTGCCGGCAAGCCTCAGCCTCATAGTGATCCTTGTCCATGATAATGACGCTGCGACCCTTGTCCGATTGCTTGATGACAATATTATCGTTATTCTGTAAACTAGCCAAGGCTAATTTTTTTTTTTACAGTTAAATTATGTGGCCCAGCTGTCGTAGTCATGGACAATTTGGTTAGGTCCTCCACGACTGTTTGGTGAAATACCTCAAGAGATTTACCCCTAACATGAATAGGACAAAAGGCAGATTTAGACTTAAGTTTAGAAATTTTAGTTGAAGGGTAATCACTTTCATCCCTCCCTTCATGTAGTAAACTCTCAAGAGATATCAAGGCACATGTGTCAGCAAAATCTAAATTATTTTGAGTATCACTATCACAGGATAATTGTCCTATGTCACCATGACCAAGATTAGACCCTGAGTCAGAAAAGTACTTATAAACAGTGAGATCACGAATCAGTTTGTTCATATCAATTATGGTCTGGAAAAGATCAAAGCTTCTTGATAGAACAAAACCTAGACCATAATTGAGTACTTTACGTTCAACCTCTGTTAGATGGTACCTGGATATGTTTATTACCATATCTACTGATATTTGCTTTGTTTTTTGTTTTTTGTCGCTCTCAGCGGATATCTTTGTTGGACAAAATTTCCTATCTGGGGATTTGGGGTGACCATAACTTGCTTCCCCCCTCGAATTGATCCTGAGCCCCGTGAAAAACCTGTGACTTAGGTGTTTGTGATGCTATAGGACCAGATTTAACAGACTATTAGTTGAATGTTGACAGCACATGTATTCCAATTTCACTTACATCTTATTGTAATAGTATAACAAAAGAAATCACTGTGTGTAATGTACATATTTTAGATGATTAATATATTTCTATTATTATTGATTATCTTTAATTATCCAACGATATATTGCTATAGGTAGGCTGACCATATTTCCGCTTGAATAAGTGACACATATGATAAATATATATGTCATTATTCTTATTCCAAAAAAATATTTAAACAGCTCTGAAAACATCCCTGACATATGTATTTCTCATGTGTCCCTTTTTAAAGTGTAAAGATGGTCACCAAAGCTAGAGGTAACATATAATGTATAACCAATCCACATTTTCATAATGTATCTCGTAGCATTCTTTCTCAGTTAAAGGGACATGAAACCCAATAATGTATTTTATCATTTAGGTATAACATACTATTTTAAACAAATGTAAAATTTACTTCAATTCTCAAATTTGATTCAGTCTATTGGTAAAAAATTTTTAAGGAGCAGCAGTGCACTACTGCTTTCTAACTGAACACATAGGTGAACCAATGACAATCGGTATATATATGCAGCCACCAATCAGCAGTTAGAATTTAGGTTATTTTATGCTCTTGAGATTACCTTGAAACACATTTCATCAAAAGATAACAAGAGAAAGAAGCAAATTTAATTATCAGTAAATTTGAAAGGTAGTTAAAATTGCAATCACTTACCTAATCGTGCAACATAAAATGTGGGTTTCATGTCCATTTAAACACTGCTGCTTCCTAAATAGTTCTGAATCCTCATATTCTAATGAAATATATACTCATTACCAACAATGTAGTATATTTCATATATCACAGTATTACATTATCATAGCGTGACATTATGTGAAGTTGTGCATTACATGAAACAAACACGCTTCATAGATAACAATATAGCACATACTAGTTTTTAAAATATAAATATGTTTCTAACAATATAGCACATACTAGTTTTTAAAATATAAATACGTTTCTAATTGACATGCAAAGCTGTAAAATGCGTCCGTTGATTGGATGACGTTTTTACGTGATCTCTGATGCGCCATGTTGCTTAAGACGTCACATGCAAAGCTGTAAAATGCGTCCTTTGATTGGATGGCGTTTTACACGATTTCGGATGCACCATGTTGCTTAAGACATCATATGCAAAGCTGTAAAATCCGTCCTTTGATTGGATGACATTTTTACGCATTCTTGGATGCGCCATGTTGCTTAAGACGTCCCATGCAAAGCTGTAAAATCCGTCCTTTGATTGGATGACATTTTTACGTGATCTCAGATGCGCCATGTTGCTTAAGATGTCACATGCAAAGCTGTAAAATCCGTCCTTTGATTGGATGACGTTTTTACGCGATCTCGGATGTGCCATGTTACTTAAGATGTCACATGCAAAGCTGTAAAATTCGTCCTTTGATTGGATAATGTTTTTACACGATCTCAGATGTGCCATGTTGCTTAAGACGTCACATGCAAAGCAGTAAAATCCATCCTTTGATTGGATGACGTTTTTACGCAATCTAGGATGCGCCATGTTGCTTAAGACATCACATGCAAAGCTGTAAAATCCGTCCTTTGATTGGATGATGTTTTTACACGATCTCAGATGTGCCATGTTGCTTAAGATGTCACATGCAAAGCTGTAAAATCCGTCCTTTGATTGGATGACGTTTTTACACGATCTCTGATGCGCCATGTTGCTTAAGACGTCACATGCCAAGGTGTTAAAGTCGTCTGATTGGATTACGTTCTCCTGCAATATTTGCATTTCCACGTAACCCATGTTTGCGAATGAGAACACAAGTTTAAGACCATGACTTTCTTGGATTATGGATTGTGTCAATCATGTACATTCTTGAACCATAGCTGATAAAGAACACAAAAATATCTTTTGATGGCTGTCTCATTGACGAAATGAATAAAGGCAATATGTTTTTTCATGCAGAATAAATTTTGAGGCAAGTCTATGAATATACTCCATTTTGTTTAATATGTTTGTCAACGATATTTTCAATTTACAAAATAATTAATGTGTTGTGTTGAATTTTCTACATATATAATTCCTAAAGATGTACTTTTGTATTTGGATAAAATAATCAATATGACCTTTATCATATGATAAATATATGAGATGTCTACTTATTATAGATGTTATGTCCTGATATTTTTTCTTAATGTATACATGTATCATGTCATGTATGGCTTCCACATTGTTGATCTTTAAATATAGTCCTGTGAGCATATATTTCTAATGTAACTCTTAGAAGAACATGAAACCAGAATTTTTTATTTTTTTTTCACATACATTTTTAACCCGGTGTGCAATTATCTTCTATTCTCAAATGTGCTTCAGTCTCTTGGTATAATGTGTTGAATGAGCATCAATACACTACTATATTTTAAGTAAACACATGGGTGAGTCAATGACAATCGATAGGTATATGCAGCCACCAATCAGCAGAGCAATCCTAGATAAATCTTTCTGCAAAGGATAACAATATAACGAGTCAAAGAATGTGAGTTAGTGTGAATGTTGTTTAAAATGTTAGACTCTCTCAAAATCATGTAAGCGAATGTTCTGCTTTCATACACCTTCTAAATGAAATGTCTTTCTTAAAAAATTCAAACACTATAATGTATGTTTAAAAAAATATACTTTATTTAACACGTCGTGAGAAATATGGCATACAGGCTTAGTATCCTATTCAAATATTTTCTTGTTTTAACAAGTATGCGTAGATATACCAACAAGCCCTAAGGATTAGTATATGTTAGCATATGTTATTGTTTAAAGGGACAGTCAAGTCAAGCAAAACATTAATGATTTAATATGAAAAAATTCAATTTTCTTTATATTTCTCTTAAACTTTTATCCCCAATTTATCTTTGTTCTCTTAGTAGAAATCTAAACCTAGGAGGTTCATCTGCTCATTTATTAGACCTTAAAGAGTGCATCTAATCTGAATGTATTTTGACCACTAGAGGGCATTAGTTAATGTGTTTCATATATAAAACATTGAGCTCATGTAGTATAGTTACCCTGGAGTGATCAGTGATTGGCTGAAATGCAGGTCTGTCAAAAGAACAGAAATAAGTGGTCATTTTTCAGAGGCATAGATACAAGGTTAATCACAGAAGAAAACTTGTATTTCTATAACAGTCTTGTTATTCAAAACTTGATAATGCCTATGAAAGGGTTTTCTTTGTAACCAACAATAATTCATGTTATGACTGTCCCTTTAAGCTGTGTTGTTGGCATCAAAACAGTGATATGTATAATTGTAATGGTCATTTTGTTTGAGATTAGGAGAACAGTTTGGACATCACATCGCAAAAAACAATCAATGTAATTAACAAAGACAGCATGTGATGATTAGTGATGTCGTGAACTGTTCGCCGGAGAACAGTTCACCGCGAACATAGCTTGTTCGCGTTCGCCGCTGCGGGCGAACATATGCGATGTTCGATCCGCCCCCTATGTGTCATCATTGAGGAAACTTTGACCCTGTATGTCACAGCCTTCTGACACATTTGAGCCAATCAGCAGCAGACACTCCCTCACAGACCCTCCCAGCTCTTTGGCAGCAGCCATTTTAGACTCATTAAGATCTTGCTTTCTTAGTGAGAGGAGCTTTTAGTGTTGCTGCTGCTGACATAATAGGGAAATAGATAGCTAGGCTAGTGTATTTAGTGTCCACTACAGTCCTGAAGGACTCATCTCATCTCTGCTGCAAGGACAGCACCCCAAAAAACCCTTTTTAGGGCTATAACTTCAGTCGTTTTTTGTTTTTTTTTCTTTGTATTTTTATTTGCATTTGCCTGGCTTTCAGCCTGTGTGTGAGGCTCACAGCATATACTGTGATTAGTGCCACCACTGATATCTGCTTAACATTAGTTTAAATTTAACCAACAAAAATTTGAAATTATTTTGCTAGTGTAATTTATTTTCATTTTCTATAAGCCCTGTGTCTCTCAGGCTCACACAGCATATACTGTGGTTCATAGCTCTGTGCCAACCACCACTCATATCTGCTTAACATTATTTTAAATTAAAAAAAAAAAAACTTTTAAATCATTTTGCTAGTGTAATCTAATTTCATTTTCTATCAGGCCTGTGTGTTTCTGACTTACAGAGCATACTGTGGTTAATTGCTGCCAAACCTAGCAGCCACGACTCATATGTGCTTAACATTTTTTTAAATTTTAAAAAAAAACCTTTAAATCATTTTGCTAGTGTAATCTAATTTTATTTTCTATCAGGCCTGTGTGTTTGTGACTTACAGAGCATACTGTGGTTAATTGTTGCCCTACCTAGCAGCCAGCCACCACTCATATCTGCTTAACATTATTTTAAATTTAAAATAAAAACTTTTAAATCATTTTGCTAGTGTAATCTAATTTCATTTTCTATCAGGCCTGTGTGTTTCTGACTTACACAGCAAGCATACTGTGGTTAATTGCTGCCCTACCTAGCAGCCACGACTCATATCTGCTTAACATTATTTTAAATTTTTCAAAAAAAACGTTTAAATCATTTTACTAGTGTAATCTAATTTCATTTTCTATCAGGCCTGTGTGTTTCTGGCTTACTCAGCATACTGTGGTTAATTGCTGTCCTAGCAGCAGCCAGCCACCACTCATATCTGCTTAACATAATTTTAAAGTTAAAAAAAACCTTTTAAATCATTTTGCTAGTGTAATCTAATTTCATTTTCTATCAGGCCTGTGTGTTTCTGACTTACAGAGCATACTGTGGTTAATTGCTGCCCTACCTAGCAGCCACGACTCATATTTGCTTAACATTTTTTAAATTTAAAAAAAAACCTTTAAATCATTTTGCTAGTGTAATCTAATTTTATTTTCTATCAGGCCTGTGTGTTTCTGACTTACAGAGCATACTGTGGTTAATTGCTGCCCTACCCAGCCAGCCACCACTCATATCTGCTTAACATTATATTAAATTTAAAATAAAAACTTTTAAATCATTTTGCTAGTGTAATCTAATTTCATTTTCTATCAGGCCTGTGTGTTTCTGACTTACACAGCAAGCATACTGTGGTTAATTGCTGCCCTACCTAGCAGCCACGACTCATATCTGCTTAACATTATTTAAATTTTTTCATAAAAAACGTTTAAATCATTTTGCTAGTGTAATCTAATTTCATTTTCTATCAGGCCTGTGTGTTTCTGGCTTACTCAGCATACTGTGGTTAATTGCTGTCCTAGCAGCAGCCAGCCACCAGTCATATCTGCTTAACATTATTTTAAAGTTAAAAAAAAAACTTTTAAATAATTTTGCTAGTGTAATCTAATTTCATTTTCTTTCAGGCCTGTGTGTTTCTGACTTACAGAGCATACTGTGGTTAATTGCTGCCCTACCTAGCAGCCAGACACCACTCATATCTGCTTAACATTATTTTAAATTTAAAATAAAAACTTTTAAATCATTTTGCTAGTGTAATCTACTTTCATTTTCTATCAGGCCTGTGTGTTTCTGACTTACACAGCAAGCATACTGTGGTTAATTGCTGCCCTACCTAGCAGCCACGACTCATATCTGCTTAACATTATTTTAAATTTTTCAAAAAAAACGTTTAAATCATTTTGCTAGTGTAATCTAATTTCATTTTCTATCAGTCCTGTGTGTTTCTGGCTTACTCAGCATACTGTGGTTAATTGTTGCCCTAGCAGCCACGACTCATATCTGCTTTACATTATTTTAAATTTAAATTTTTTTTTTAAATCATTTGCTAGTGTAATTTTCCATCAGGCCTGTGTGTTTCCTGCCCACATCATATAGTGTGACACTGATTAATAGCTCTTTTTTCCACCACTTATTTCTGGTGTAACAACATTAGTGTAATTTTTTTTTAAAAAATTTTTTTTTACATCAGTCCTCTTCTAGTGTTATTTAATTTTAGTTGCCAGGCCAGCCTGGCTGCCATTAGTGCCAGCCTGTGTGTCTGGCTGCCAGCATATACTGTGCCTACTTCCATCCTCAGTGCCAGTCCACCACTCCTATCTGGTGTAACATTATTTTAAATTTTGTTAAAAAAAAACTTTTACATCAGTCTTCTAGTGTTATTTAATTTTAGTTTACAGGCCAGCCTGCCACCACTAGTGCCAGCCTGTGTGTCAGGCTGCCAGCACATACTGTGCCTAGTTCTATCCTGAGTGCCATTGCTCCTATCTGTTGTAACATTTTTGTAACTTTTTTAAAAACAAACTGTTACATCAGTCTGCTATTGTTATTTAATTGCAGTTGCCTGTCTGCCAGAGTGTGTGCCAGGCCCACTTTCAAACTAGTGCCACAAATCATATATGTTATAACAGTAGTGTAAATATTTAAAATAAAATCTTTTTTGACTGTGAATCATCAGCCTGCTAGTGCAATTGAATTGCAGTTGCCTGCCTGCCAGCGTATGTGCCAGGCCCACTTGCCAACTAGTGCCACCAATCATATTTGTTATAACAGTAGTTTAAATATTAAAAATAATATTTTTTTGACTGTGAAAGATCAGTCTGCTAGTGTAATCTGCCAACTATTGCCACCAATCATATTTGTTATAACAGTATTGTAAATATTTAAAATAAATAATTTTTTGCCTGTGAATCATCAGTCTGCTAGTGCCATTGAATTGCAGTTGCCTGCCTGCCAGCGTGTGTGCCAGGCCACTTGCCAACTAGTTACACCAATCATATTTGTTCTAACAGTATTGTAAATATTTAAAATAAAAAATTCTTAGATTGTGAATCATCAGTCTGCTAGTGCCATTGAATTGCAGTTTCCTGCCTGCCAGCGTGTGTGCCAGGCCCACTAGCCAACTAGTGCCACCAATCATATTTGTTGTAACAGTATTGAAAATATTTTAAATCATAACTTTTTTGACTGTGAATCATCAGTCTCCTAGTGCCATTGAATTGCAGTTGCCTGCCTGCCAGCGTGTGTGCCAGTCCCACTTGCCAAATAGTGCCACCAATCATATTTGTTATAACAGTAGTTTAAATATTAAAAATAATAATTTTTTGACTGTGAAAGATCAGTCTGCTAGTGTAATCTAATTGCAGTTGCCTGCCTGCCAGCGTGTGTGCCAGGCCCACTTGCTGCCAACTATTGCCACCTATCATATTTGTTATAACAGTATTGTAAATATTTAAAATAAATAATTTTTTGCCTGTGAATCATCAGTCTGCTAGTGCCATTGAATTGCAGTTGCCTGCCTGCCAGCGTGTGTGCCAGGCCACTTGCCAACTAGTTACACAAATCATATTTGTTCTAACAGTATTGTAAATATTTAAAATAAAAAATTCTTAGATTGTGAATCATCAGTCTGCTAGTGCCATTGAATTGCAGTTTCCTGCCTGCCAGCGTGTGTGCCAGACCCACTAGCCAACTAGTGCCACCAATCATATTTGTTGTAACAGTATTGAAAATATTTTAAATCATAACTTTTTTGACTGTGAATCATCAGTCTCCTAGTGCCATTGAATTGCAGTTGCCTGTCTGCCAGCGTGTGTGCCAGGCCCACTTGACAACTAGTTACACCAATCATATTAGTTCTAACAGTATTGTAAATATTTAAAATAAAAAATTCTTAGATTGTGAATCATCAGTCTGCTAGTGCCATTGAATTGCAGTTTCCTGCCTGCCAGCGTGTGTGCCAGACCCACTAGCCAACTAGTGCCACCAATCATATTTGTTGTAACAGTATTGAAAATATTTTAAATCATAACTTTTTTGACTGTGAATCATCAGTCTCCTAGTGCCATTGAATTGCAGTTGCCTGTCTGCCAGCGTGTGTGCCAGGCCCACTTGACAACTAGTTACACCAATCATATTAGTTCTAACAGTATTGTAAATATTTAATATAAAATATTCTTAGACTGTGAATCATCAGTCTGCTAGTGCCATTGAATTGCAGTTTCCTGCCTGCCAGCTTGTGTGCCAGGCCCACTAGCCAACTAGTGCCACCAATCATATTTGTTGTAACAGTATTGAAAATATTTTAAATCATAACTTTTTTGACTGTGAATCATTAGTCTCCTAGTGCCATTGAATTGCAGTTGCCTGCCTGCCAGCGTGTGTGCCAGGCCCACTTGCCAACTAGTTACACCAATCATATTAGTTCTAACAGTATTGTAAATACGTCCAGCTGTGCTTTGGGCACCTCTCAAGTGACCAGTGCCATTCGCCCGCCTGTCACCACCACCAACACTAGCACCACAGCCGCTTCACTTGATCTGTCACAGGAGTTATTGACACATCAGTTGGAAGAAATGAGTGATGCGCAACCATCATTGACAGAGGATGTAGATAACAGTGATATGTCTCAGTCAGGCAGCATTACAGACATGGAGGTACGGTGTGATAATGATGATGATGATGTTGTACCCGCTGCTTCCTTTCTTGATGTGTCAGATACAAGTGAAGCGGTTGATGATGATGTGTCGGTGGATGTCACGTGGGTGCCTGCTAGAAGAGAAGAAGAAGAGGGCGAAAGTTCAGATGGCGAGACAGAGAGGAGGAGGAGGAGACGAGTTGGAAGCAGGGGGAAGTCGTCGCAAGGAGCTAGTGGCACAGTCAGACAGCATACATCGGCACCTGGGGTCAGCCAGACAGCACGCCGACGACCATCAACGCATGCTGTTGCCACCACCAGAATGCCGTCATCGCAGAGCTCAGCAGTGTGGCATTTTTTTTGTGTGTCTGCCTCTGACAACAGTGATGCCATTTGCAACCTGTGCCAAAAGAAACTGAGTCGTGGGAAGTCCAACACCCACCTAGGTACAACTGCTTTGCGAAGGCACATGGTCTCACATCACAAACGCTGATGGGAAGAACACATGAGTAGAAGCAGCACACAAACTCAAAGCCACCCTCCTCCACCTGCTCCAGCATCTTCAGCCACGTCAACCACTGCTGTCCTCCTTGCCCCCTCTCAACCATCCTCCACTGAGTCTCTCTTACGTAGCAGTTCCTGGTCATCTGCCCACAGTCAGGTGTCTGTCAAGGACATGTTTGAGCGTAAGAAGCCAATTTCTCAAAGTCACCCCCTTGTCTGACAGCTGGCTTGTCTGAACTCTTAGCCCGCCAGCTTTTACCATACAAGCTGGTGGAGTCTGATGCTTTCAAAAAATTTGTATCTATTGGGACACCGCAGTGGAAGGTACCTGGCAGAAATTTCTTTTCACAAAAGGCAATCCCAAACCTGTACTCTATTGTGCGAAAGGAAGTAATGGCATGTCTGACAAACAGCATTGGGGCAAGGGTCCATATGACCACGGATAGCTGGTCTGCAAAGCATGGTCAGGGCAGGTATATCACCTACACTGCGCATTGGGTAAACCTGCTGACGTCTGACAAGCATGGAATGCGTGGCTCTGCAGAAGAGTTGGAGACACCGCCACGACTTGCAGGCAGGCCTGCTGCTACCTCCTCTACTCCTCCTACTCCATCCTCTTCCATAACCTCTTCCTCAGCTGAGTCCTCTTCTGCTTCTGCGTCTTGCTCCACATCAATGGCACCCCCCCAGCTCCCCAGGTACTATTCAACATCCCGGATATGGCAGTGTCACGCCGTTTTGGGGTTGACTTGCCTGAAAGCAGAGAGTCACACTGCACCAGCACTCCTGACTGCCCTGAACGCACAGGTGGATCAGTGGCTGACTCCGCACCAACTGGAGATTGGCAAGGTTGTTTCTGACAATGGAAGTAATTTGGTGGCAGCATTGAAATTGGGCAAGTTGACACATGTGCCGTGCATGGCACATGTGTGTAATCTGATTGTACAACGCTTTGTGCATAAGTACCCAGGCTTACAGGACGTCCTGAAGCAGGCCAGGAAGGTGTGTGGCCATTTTAGGCGTTCCTACACGGCCATGGCGCACTTGTCCGATATCCAGCGTCGAAACAACCTTCCAGTGAGGCGCTTGATTTGCGACAGCCTGACACGTTGGAATTCAACACTCCTAATGTTCGACCACCTGCTACAACAAGAAAAAGCTGTTAATGGTTATTTGTTTGACCGGGGTGCTAGGACAGCCTCTGGGGAGCTGGGGATTTTTTTGCCAAATTACTGGACGCTCATGCGCAATGCCTGTAGGCTCATGCGTCCTTTTGAGGAGGTGACAAACCTTGTCAGTCGCACCGAAGGCACCATCAGCGACATCATACCATTTGTTTTCTTCCTGGAGCGTGCCCTGCGAAGAGTGATGGATCAGGCCGTAGATGAGCGTGAAGAGGAAGAGGAAGAGTTGTGGTGTCCATCACCACCAGAAACAGCCTTATCAGCATCGCTTGCTGCAACTGCGGCAACGCAGGAAGAGGATTGTGAGGAAGAGGAGTCAGAGGAGGAATGTGGCTTTGAGGAGGAGGAGGAAGACCAAAGGGATCCCAGGGTGATCGTTGTTGTCACCTCTCTGGTAACCGTGGTGTTGTACGTGGCTGGGGGGAAGAAGATACCCTCAGTGAGGATGAGGAATGGGACATGATTAGCTCGGCATCCAACCTTGTGCAAATGGGGTCTTTCATGCTGTCGTGCCTGTTGAGGGACCCTCGTATAAAAAAGCTGAAGGAGAACAACCTGTACTGGGTGTCCACGCTACTAGAACCCCGGTATAAGCATAAAGTGCCTGAAATGTTACCAAATTCCCGCAAGTCGGAAAGAATGGAGCATTTTAAAAATAAATTAAAAACTATGCTTTACACAGCGCATAAGGGTGATGTCACAGCACAACGGGAATCTAACAGGGGAAGAGATGAAAGTAATCCTCCTCCTCCTCCCATGACCACGGCGGCAAGGACAGGACGCTTTCCTGATGTGTTGTTGATGGAGGACATGCGGACCTTTTTAACTCCTATGCATCGCCAGAGCCTTTCGGGATCCAGCCTCAGAGAAAGACTCAACCGACAGGTAGCAGACTACCTAGCATTAACTGCGGATCTCGACACTCTGATGAGCGATGGACCCCTTGACTACTGGGTGTGCAGGCTTGACCTGTGGCCTGAGCTATCCCAATTTGCAATTGAACTTCTGGCCTGCCCCGTTTCAAGTGTCCTATCCGAAAGGACCTTCAGTGCAGCAGGAGGTTTTGTCACTAAGAAGAGAAGTCGCCTAGGTCAAAAAAGTCTTTACTATCTCACCTTTATTAAAATGAATGAGGGATGGATCCTGAAGGGACTGACATTGGGCGATACTTTTGAGTAAAAAAGGCCTGATGATGAGATAAGCTGCCTTGGGCTACAGATGGTACACACGCTGGCTTTTTTTTTCTTATAATGCAGGATGACTTGCGTGACTTATCCGCCAACAACTAGTGTTCAAGCCGCAAGGTTTTAGGGCACTTTCTAACTGTTTTATAAACATCAAATTTTCTGGCCACTGCTACAGCAGCGGCTGCCAAAATACCGAATTTTTCAGGAATTTGTACATGCCTAATTTTTCTGGACTCTGCTGCTGCACTGTGGCTACAAAACTCAAAGCAAAAAATGCACATAACAGTGATTAAACTGTTAAGAATAGTACTACTTAACACACCACTCATATCTGATGGCACAGTAGATTGCACGTGCAGTGCCCCAAATTTGAAGTAGGAGGACCGACCAAGCATCTTTTTCAATCTCTTGGTTCCTCTAAATTATCTCCGGGTTCTATCTATGCCATACCTGTACTCTATTGTGCAAAAGGATGCCATATGTGGTGTTTCATGCTGTTGTGCCTGTTGAGGGTCGTGGCCCATCGTATAAAAAGGCTGAAGGAGAACGACCTGTACTGGGTGTCCAAGCACATTTTTTGTTCAATATTCCCGGTTCCTCTAAATTATCTCTGGGTTCCTCAAATCAATGCCATACCTGTACTCGATTGTGCAAAAGGATGGCATATGTGGTGTTTCATGCTGTTGTGCCTGTTGAGGGTCGTGGGCCATCTTATAAAAAGGCTGAAGGTGAACGACCTGTACTGGGTGTCCAAGCACGTTTTTTGTTCAATATTACCGGTTCCTCTAAATTATCTCCGGGTTCCTCAAATCAATGCCATACCTGTACTCGATTGTGCAAAAGGATGGCATATGTGGTGTTTCATGCTGTTGTGCCTGTTGAGGGTCGTGGGCCATCTTATAAAAAGGCTGAAGGAGAACGACCTGTACTGGGTGTCCAAGCATGTTTTTTGTTCAATATTCCCGGTTCCTCTAAATTATCTCCGGGTTCCTCAAATCAATGCCATACCTGTACTCGATTGTGCAAAAGGTTGGCATATGTGGTGTTTCATGCTGTTGTGCCTGTTGAGGGTTGTGGCCCATCGTATAAAAAGGCTGAAGGAGAACGACCAGTACTGGGTGTCCAAGCAAGGTTTTTGATCAATATTCCAGGTTCCTCTAAATTATCTCCGGGTTCCTCAAATCAATGCCATATCTGTAATCTATGAGAAGAAAAAACAGAAGCGCCACATGGCCCAATATTGTTTGTTCAGAGTTGAATAAATCTTAAGGTGATGAGTAAACTCACATTTAGTAGAGCACCTCAATTAGTGCTAGATATACGGTCTGGGATCTATAGGGTCACCCAGAAGACCAACCTCCTGCACAGGAACTGATGTCTAAATAGGCGAGAGGAAGACACAGGTGCCAATATGGCCTAGTATTGCTGATGCAAAGGTTTCAATACAAGCAAAGAGAGGAATAATACTCACAAAGTGTGAAGCACCTCTTGTGGTGCTATAGAGGCATGAAGGGGTCAATTCAGTCACCCAACAGACTTCTAGCCAGAGATACAAATGGATCCAAAGGTACAAAGGATCCCACAGCTGGTCCAGATAAACGAATATTCCTCCAGAGAGGGATAAAAGATATATGTCCCAAAGAAAAATGCAGCAAGTGTTCAAAATATTAAAAGTTGATTTTAATAAAAATTATAAAATAATAACAGGCAACGCGTTTCTCAGCAGATAGCTGTTTCATCAGGCTTCATAAAATGTTTACTGAACACTTGCTAGATATACCCTAAACCTAAACTGGTTGATATTAAACAGGTGATGGTGGGAGGGATCCACTTAATCAGTAATCTGGTCTTAACCAATCGGTTGTTGCCATATAGGTCCCACATTAAAAACATCAACATATACATAGACAGTTTATAATATAATATACACTGCATAAAACAGATTTCATACATTCCTAATTGTCCTACAGTTTGTTTGATCAAACATATTTGGAAGTACTTCAAGACAACTTTTAGGAATTATTATACCTTATTTTTGAGAGTGATAATAATGAGGCACACATTAAAGTATAAACCTTATATCAACTTATAACCAGTGGGGGAGGCAGTGATTAGTAGTAATTTTAATGTATATATTTTTCTTATTAGTGTCACATTTGATATTGATCTAAACTTATGATAGTCATACCTTGTTATGATTGGGATGTTGTCTGATGACAAATTAGTTTCAGATGATATGCATGATGAGAGCGGACAGAGCACAGCAACTCCAATACTAATGAATGTTAAGTTATTTTAAAGACATAAATAATTGTCTCAGTCAGCTGTTAAGTGGTAGTTTCTAGTTTAGTTGTAATTTGAATACGCCGCTGACTAAGTCGGCGTCTACAGGCGCTCAATGCGCATGACGAGCCAAAGTCGGATGTGGCCCAATCGCTGCATGCTAGAAACACCATTATTCATTACCGGGTATAGTAACCAATTTAGACAAATCAAGCAAATAATCCACAAACATTGGCCCATTATTTGTAACGACCCATATCTTAAGGAATATATTTCCAGAAAACCGAGGGTAGTATTTAGAAGGGCACCCACACTCAAGAATAAACTAGCCCCCAGCAAAGTGGTGAGGGATAAGGTGGGCGTTCACAACCACAACATAGGAACCAATAGGACCTTTTTGGGCAATTTTTTACCAAGACATGGAATATTTAAATGCCTTAAATCGAGGTGTAACATGTGTAAAGTCGTGCGAAGTGGAACAAACACTTTTTCTTCCAATCAAACAGGAGAACAATTCAAAATCACAAAGAGGATGTCATGTGAGTCCACCTACGTTGTCTATCTGGTCAGTTGTATGTGTGGGGTCCAATACGTAGGACGTACCGGACGCACCATCAAAAAACGATGGGGCGAACACACTTACAACATCAAAAGGAAATTTTTGAAACATAGCCTCTCCAGGCATTGTGCTTATGCACACAAAGGTAGTGCTAAAACACTTTCCATACTCCCTATAGAACAAATTTCCAGAAACAGCCATAATGCTATGCTCACTCTACGACGTAGAGAGACTTACTGGATCCACAAATTACACACATTGGCCCCTGAAGGCCTTAATGAATGTGTGGATTTGGCAGCATTTGATTTATGAATAAAAGTCCATCTTTCTAGATATAAGAACTGGCTACACTCTTTGAAATTGACAAATTTGTCCTCCGACCATATATACATCTCTAACCTTCTTGCGCATATATGGTTATGCGGGTAGGTGTGTGTGCATATATTATAGGTGCACACATTCACAAACCTGTGGACGCAATAAATCCACAAATCCTATGAATCCACCAGATATTTGTTGCTATAGGCCCTGTTTGATTTATATAACTAGCCACTTATCATCATGTGTCCACATATTTTGTGGACACCTAGTCTTACTAGATAATCCCTTGAGAGATCGTCATTGGGTTTATCACTCTGATCACTCATCTGATAGAATAATACCACTATCTAGTTAGTATAATGGCCTTTGATGTGTGGCCTGTGTTGTGAAGATTATGTCACACTAGAGATGTCCTTTATAGATTGGAGAGATATTCCCCAATCTTACATAAGTTGTTCATAGATTGAACAATTATAGCAATCCATCACAATTAGATATTAGAGACAATATTATTCAACCTATTATAGATTAGTGTACTATTTTGATTGGATTTGATGATATAGAGATTGCTATCACGTCTGTCACTTGAATTTCTGATATACAGTTTTGACCATTTATGGATATCTCTTAATATTTTCTTATCTTGAAGTGGTATATTGCATGTTTTCCATTTAGATGTACTCAATAAATATATATTTGGGATTAGATCTAATGGTAGTTCTATATGACCATTATGCACATTATACACGTTTTAGTTATCATTGGTATGTATATTGAAAAACAATATATTACCCTATGTACTTTACCGGATCCAAATATTTTATGTCTCTTTATATATCCGGGACATTAGTGGCCCTCTTGAAACCACACTGACTATCCTATGGGAGTGCTCACCAGTCATAAACACTGTTTTTTATCTGATATATCTCCTATTAGTGTCAGTAATCACTGTAGCTGTAGTATTCACTGTAGATCTATGCCTCAACGTTGTAATCTATATGACAGTAATGCTTATTTTCCTATCAGATAAATTTAGTGTTCGCCTAGAGAACGTTCTCTCTTTATTGGCCCTTCATTGGCGCAACACAAGTTCTCTCTATACTAGATAATTCTAGTGGTCACTCTAGTCAATCCCCACATTTCGACCCCTCACGAGTACAATGATGTTTTTATTTATTAAAGATTAAAAAGATGCACCGTGGTTATAATATATCTCACGCCCCTTATCATCATACACCTATCAGCCAGTGCCACATATTTGTATTAGGATCGCTATTATATGATCCTCATTAGACACACTCACTGTAGCCGGGCATGCGCATTTAGCGCATTGGGGCCGGGCATGCGCACTCAGCACAGAGGAGGAATGTGGTTAAGGTTAACGCCTATGATCGAGCGCATGCAGCGATTGGGCCACATCCGACTTTGGCTCGTCATGCGCATTGAGCGCCTGTAGACGCCGACTTAGTCAGCGGCGTATTCAAATTACAACTAAACTAGAAACTACCACTTAACAGCTGACTGAGACAATTATTTATGTCTTTAAAATAACTTAACATTCATTAG
Source organism: Bombina bombina (assembly GCF_027579735.1). Taxonomy (NCBI): domain Eukaryota; kingdom Metazoa; phylum Chordata; class Amphibia; order Anura; family Bombinatoridae; genus Bombina; species Bombina bombina. The sequence continues at coordinate 743,580,697 of NC_069501.1, read as the reverse complement.
TATTGGAGTTGCTGTGCTCTGTCCGCTCTCATCATGCATATCATCTGAAACTAATTTGTCATCAGACAACATCCCAATCATAACAAGGTATGACTATCATAAGTTTAGATCAATATCAAATGTGACACTAATAAGAAAAATATATACATTAAAATTACTACTAATCACTGCCTCCCCCACTGGTTATAAGTTGATATAAGGTTTATACTTTAATGTGTGCCTCATTATTATCACTCTCAAAAATAAGGTATAATAATTCCTAAAAGTTGTCTTGAAGTACTTCCAAATATGTTTGATCAAACAAACTGTAGGACAATTAGGAATGTATGAAATCTGTTTTATGCAGTGTATATTATATTATAAACTGTCTATGTATATGTTGATGTTTTTAATGTGGGACCTATATGGCAACAACCGATTGGTTAAGACCAGATTACTGATTAAGTGGATCCCTCCCACCATCACCTGTTTAATATCAACCAGTTTAGGTTTAGGGTATATCTAGCAAGTGTTCAGTAAACATTTTATGAAGCCTGATGAAACAGCTATCTGCTGAGAAACGCGTTGCCTGTTATTATTTTATAATTTTTATTAAAATCAACTTTTAATATTTTGAACACTTGCTGCATTTTTCTTTGGGACATATATCTTTTATCCCTCTCTGGAGGAATATTCGTTTATCTGGACCAGCTGTGGGATCCTTTGCACCTTTGGATCCATTTGTATCTCTGGCTAGAAGTCTGTTGGGTGACTGAATTGACCCCTTCATGCCTCTATAGCACCACAAGAGGTGCTTCACACTTTGTGAGTATTATTCCTCTCTTTGCTTGTATTGAAACCTTTGCATCAGCAATACTAGGCCATATTGGCACCTGTGTCTTCCTCTCGCCTATTTAGACATCAGTTCCTGTGCAGGAGGTTGGTCTTCTGGGTGACCCTATAGATCCCAGACCGTATATCTAGCACTAATTGAGGTGCTCTACTAAATGTGAGTTTACTCATCACCTTAAGATTTATTCAACTCTGAACAAACAATATTGGGCCATGTGGCGCTTCTGTTTTTTCTTCTCATAGATTGCCGCTCCTGGATCCTGGCCTGGATCATCACAGATAGCTGCCTCCCATCCCAATAGAGACTTTTCACTTTATTACCATTGTGTTTGTATGATTGTATAATATTTGTTTCACTTTGTATTACATTGTCACTAATTTTTTATGCATAATATTGCACATTTTTTATTATTTACAACCCTTTATTCGCATTGATATTGGTATACACAGTATATTATATTGATATCCCACTAGTATACTTAGATTTGTTAGCACTATATTTATAACACAGGTACTTAATATATAGACATATAAATATAGATTTATTTGGTTACATTCCCTCTCTTACACTTAGGGCGCCCCCTATCTATCTCTTTTTATATCTGTAATCTATTGTGCAAAAGGATGGCATATGTGGTGTTTCATGCTGTTGTTTCTGTTGAGGGTCCGGGACCCTCGTCTAAAAAGGCTGAAGGAGAACAAAGTGTACTGGTTGTCCAAGCATCTTTTTCCATCTCCCAATTCCTAAAAATTATCTCCGGGTTTCTAAAATGGATGCCATACCTGTACTCTATTGTGCAAAAGGATGGCATATGTGGTGTTTTCTGCTGTTGTTTCTGTTGAGGGTCCTGGACCCTCTTATAAAAAGGCTGAAGGAGAACGACCTGTACTGTACTGGGTGTCCAAGCATGGATTTTGTTCAATTTCCCGGTTCCTAAAGATTATCTCCGGGTCTCTATAAACAATGCCATACCTGTACTCTATTGTTCTAAAGGATGGCATATGTGCTCTTTCCTGCTGTTGTTTCTGTTGAGGGTCCTGGAGCTTCTTATAAAAAGGCTGAAGGAGAACGAAGTGTACTGGGTGTCCACTAATTTTTTTTGTTCAATTTCCCAGTTCCTAAAAATTATCTCCAGGTTTCTAAAATCAATGCCGTACCTGTACTCTATTGTTCAAAAGGATGGCATATGTCCTCTTTCCTGCTGTTGTTTCTGTTGAGGGTCCTGGACCCTCTTATAAAAAGGCTGAAGGAGAACGACGTGTACTGGGTGTCCAATCATTTTTTTTGTTCAATTTCCCGGTTCCTAAAAATGATCTCCGGGTTCCTAAAATTGATGCCATACCTGTACTGGATTATTCAAAAGGATGGCATATGTGGTGTTTCCTGCTGTTGTTTCTGTTGAGGGTCCTGGACCCTCTTATAAAAAGGCTGAAGGAGAACGAAGTGTACTGGGTGTCCACTCATTTTTTTTGTTCAATTTCCCGGATCCTAAAAATTATCTCCGGCTTTCTAAAATCAATGCCGTACCTGTACTCTATTGTTCAAAAGGATGCCATATGGGGGGGCGGAGCCAACTGCCAAGCTAGCTGGACGCATAAAGTAAGAGCTCCGGTTCTTAATGCTAAATTTGGGGGATAATTGAAAATATTTTAAAATACTTATTGCACCCAAGGTGCCTGAAGACGACCCCTACGGAACTTTGCTGGAAACTAAGCATAGATCTCTATTTAGAAGTGAGTAAGTGACCTTCTATTTCAATCACATTTTCTGAACCTGCCACGAGGACATAGAGCTCAACTACGACTCCTAGAAGTCTCGTGGGGGTCTGCAGTTCAAACGATACTTATATGCCTATTGTTTATGAACCTGACTACATCTACAAAAATGGCTCTGTCATCTATAATAGACCCGCATTCTACAGTAGTGTCCCTACTAAAAAAACTGGCATGGCAGATGGATGAGAACTGTGCCGAAATTGCAATGCTGCTACATTCAGCTACTTACGATATACCAAACCAGCCCATAGCAACTGATGAGGATCGGGCTGGGCCAGCGCAGACATCTGCAGTGAAACCCGCTTCATCTACTTTTGAAGTAATCAATGGAGACTGTCTGCTTGATGAGACTAAGCAGTATGTGGTGACCCTTTTGAGCTGGCTAACAGCAGAGGACTCCTGGACCTAAAACGCCAAAGGGATCGCTCCAGCAATACCTTGAGTGATGCTGCCAATCCCTCTCTACCTACCGTGTGTTCCGATACTGCACCGCAATTATATAGAAAGAAAGGGGTAAATCTTACCAGCCTCGGAGCATTACCGATGCCTTGTGTAGGCCCACCTAGGTTGGCAGTTAGAGTCCCGGCGCTGAATCCTGACACGATGGTGACACCGGATGTCCTTACATCCAAGAGAGGCTCCTTCTCACTCGCATTGAGGCCCACTCGGCACAGAGAATCTTTACGCGGGCCATCGCAACCGTCTGGAGGTGCATTGAAGTTTAGGTCGGGAGTGGGCTAAATTACTCCCGCATGAGCTTTACGGCTCAAAATGCTAAAAGCATTATCCATTTCTATTTTGAGATCCGGTGTGAGGGTATTGCTATCTCTTAACTGTACCTTAGGTGGTGAGTAGTAGGTGCCCAACGGCTCTCCATTCTACTATGCAATTGCTGTCCCACAGACTATAAGTTTGGAGTCTAGAGACTTACTTTGGATTATTAAAATGTTTAACCTGTTTATGCCAATTTTAGTTTAGCAGTCCGTATTTACTTATACAATATTATCTAGTTATTTACATTCAAGAGACTTTTTTTTCTTATGGAACTCTTTCAGCATCGGACAATACTATACAGTGGGTCATCATTTTCCTACAGATATATCTTACTTTTCAGGGGAAAAATATGATAAATAGATATGAGATGGGTGTTTTATTAATGTTGTTTTTCACGAGTTAAATAGCTGCAACAGTCTCAATTATAATTATGAAAGCATGACATAGTTCTACACGCACTTGCAGACATACAAGACTTTACTCTCAACTCCATTTCTCCGTTATAGTACCCAGCTAATACAATTGGGTTTATAGACTTAGGTTTATAGCTATTACAGTTTTGTATTATTGAGCCATTAGAATATGTGAACTGGCCAGTGTTGGAATCTTGGGCTAACCCCTTAAGTTTGACATTGCTCTGCACTGTCCTATTCCCTACAAGTTAACATTAATAGCGACCTGTTTTAAATGTTTACTATGCTGTTAGTTCAGCAGCAGCAGAGACTTGTTGCTTACTATCAGGATCTGGGTCACATATTAATACTTAACAGTCTGACACCACAGACTGAGCTAGCACTTTAGTTATAATGTTCTGTAATACAAGGTTCTTAGTCACTACTTTAAACACCTGACTAGTTGCCCCTTTTTGTTTACATCCTAAATGTTTTCCTCTTTAGATATGTTTGAGGTGCTGTCTGAGAAAGTTAATTGTTCTATAATTATATGTTTTACTTAGATATGTAGAAAATATGTCTCCCCATGCTATTTTTCTCTGCCCATGCAATAATTGTGGGAATTGCCTAGTATATGATGTACATGACAGGACGCCAGAAAAAATTTCCATTGGCTCTCTCACTCTAGACCAAATATTACCAAATGTGGTCTAACTAATACTTATATGTGGCAATATATTACTACCTTCTTTTTTATAGTGGAAAGGAGATATCTAGATACTATCTAGCTGATATTTTACTGCCTAGTTCACTACGTACTTTTTATTTAGAGATGTGTACAGTTATAAGTTTTCTTATGTGTTCTGTTTATTCATCTCAATTCCTGCCTGTGTGCACGTTAAACACTTTAAGGTTCCCATATATTTACTCAGTTGAGATCTAGTATTATGCATGTCATAGACAGAGCCTCTATATCTTCTATACACCATGTATTTCTGCCTAGCTGAATATTTATATCTATGACGTGTCAGGAGCTATGTTTTAGAGTTCTAAAGTTTATTTCATACTAGCACAATATACTATACATCCTAATTCATACTGTGTAATGAGATTGCTGAACAGGTATACTTTAGGTTCATATAGATTTTTTATGTTTCTGACACTGAGATCTGTTATTTATGTTCACCTTATGCTTGTTATCTATGTTTTGGATACTATTAGAAATATTAACATTTCACCTTAAATAGGGGAACTCTTTCTACATAATCTACAAATGCTCCTTGCTAATAATGTCATACCTCCTATGCAAAATTATTATTAGTGGTACAGATTTTTTGTTTCAGCTGAGCTCCTCTCCTCCCTTTCCCGCAGGTACTTGATGCCTGCGGGTCATATCCCTATCCCTTTCTCCCACATCGCCTATAGCTGGCACTTCCCCAGGAGAGGAGCTCATTCAGAAGTCCTCTATATCCCTTACATCTTAATATCCCCCCTCTCGCATAGTTTGGTCAATAACTACCCTCATTCAATCTATAAACAACAGTTCAACTGGTACCACAGAGTACCCAGAGCAGTTCCTTATTACAAAATATATTTATATGTTTTCATATCACCTACTGTAACATATGATGTTGCGACTTCTTATAAGGTCATCGACACTTTATTTCTGCACTAGTGTTATAGGAACTTTATTTCTGATACCTCCGCTCCCCCCCTTTTTTTCCCCTTTCTTCCATGCTCCGAGCGGTGCTCACCCGCTGACTTCCTTCCTACTTCCCCCCATCTATCATAAAGCCCAAAAGCGGCTATCCTTCAGACTAATATACCGATTCATTTATCATAACTAAAAGGGTCCATGAGTGGCCTACTAATTAGTCTGTCAAATGAAGATCAAAAAATTGTAAAATAGAGGTTTGGTTAGCCTCGCTCTCCTATATATGTGCACTGTCTTGCAATTGTTTTTGTTCTATATATATCGACATGTTTACTGTTGGCAATATGAGGCGATGTATGTTTTTTTTTCTTTTGTATGTATTATAAAACCCCAATAAAAAATTATAAAAAAAAAAAAAAAAGGATGCCATATGTCCTCTTTCCTGCTGTTGTTTCTGTTGAGGGTCCTGGACCCTCTTATAAAAAGGCTGAAGGAGAACGAAGTGTACTGGGTGTCCAATAATTTTTTTTGTTAAATTTCCTGGTTCCTAAAAATTATATCTGGGTTTCTAAAATCAATGCCGTACCTGTACTCTATTGTTCAAAAGGATGGCATATGTCCTCTTTCCTGCTGTTGTTTCTGTTGAGGGTCCTGGAGCCTCTTATAAAAAGACTGAAGGAGAACGACATGTACTGGGTGGACAATCATTTTTTTTGTTAAATTTCCTGGTCCCTAAAAATTATCTCCGGATTTCTAAAATCAATGCCATACCTGTACTCTATTATTCAAAAGGATGGCATATGTGCTCTGTCCTGCTGTTGTTTCTGTAGAGGGTCCTGGAGCCTCTTATAAAAAGGCTGAAGGAGAACGAACTGTACTGGGTGTCCAATCATTTTTTTTGTTCAATTTCCTGGTTCCTAAAAATTATATCCGGGTTTCTAAAATCAATGCCGTACCTGCACTCTATTGTTCAAAAGGATGGCATATGTCCTCTTTCCTGCTGTTGTTTCTGTTGAGGGTCCTGGAGCCTCTTATGAAAAGGCTGAAGGAGAATGAAGTGTACTGGGTGTCCAATCATTTTTTTTGTTCAATTTCCCGGTTCCTAAAAATTATCTCCGGGTTTCTAAAATCAATGCCATACCTGTACTCTATTGTTCAAAAGGATGGCATATGTGCTCTTTCCTGCTGTTGTTTCTGTTGAGGGTCCTGGACCCTCTTATAAAAAGGCTGAAGGAGAACGAAGTGTGCTGGGTGTCCAATCATTTTTTTTGTTCAATTTCCCGGTTCCTAAAAATCATCTCCGGGTTTCTAAAATCAATGCCATACCTGTACTCTATTGTTCTAAAGGATGGCATATGTGCTCTTTCCTGCTGTTGTTTCTGTTGAGGGTCCTGGACCCTCTTATAAAAAGGCTGAAGGAGAACGAAGTGTACTGGGTGTCCAATCATTTTTTTTGTTCAATTTCCCAGTTCCTAAAAATTATCTCCGGGTTTCTAAAATCAATGCCATACCTGTAGTCTATTGTTCAAAAGTATGGCATATGTTCTCTTTCCTACTGTTGTTTCTGTTGAGGGTCCTGGACCTTCTTATAAAAAGGCTGAAGGAGAACGAAGTGTACTGGGTGTCCAATCATTTTTTTTGTTCAATTTCCCGGTTCCTAAAAATTATCTCTGGGTTTCTAAAATCAATGCCATACCTGTACTCTATTGTTCAAAAGGATGGCATATGTGCTCTTTCCTGCTGTTGTTTCTGTTGAGGATCCTGGACTCTCTTATAAAAAGGCTGAAGGAGAACGAAGTGTACTGGGTGTCCAATATTTTTTTTTGTTCAATTTCTCGGTTCCTAAAAATTATCTCCGGGTTTCTAAAATCAATGCCATACCTGTACTCTATTGTTCAAAAGGATGGCATATGTGCTCTTTCCTGCTGTTGTTTCTGTTGAGGGTCCTGGACCCTCTTATAAAAAGGCTGAAGGAGAACGAAGTGTACTGGGTGTCCAATCATTTTTTTTTATCAATTTCCCAGTTCCTACAAATTATCTCCGGGTTTCTAAAATCAATGCCATACCTGTACTCTATTGTTCAAAAGGATGGCATATGTGCTCTTTCCTGCTGTTTTTTCTGTTGAGGGTCCTGGACCCTCTTATAAAAAGGCCGAAGGAGAACGACCTCTACTGTACTGGGTGTCCAAGCATGGTTTTTTGTTCAATTTCCCGGTTCCTAAAAATTATCTCTGTGTTCCTAAAATCAATGCCATACCTGTACTCTATTGTTCAAAAGGATGGCATATGTGCTCTTTCCTGCTGTTGTTTCTGTTGATGGTCCGGGACTCTCTTATAAAAAGGCTGAAGGAGAACGACGTGTACTGGGTGTCCAATCATCTTTCTTTTTAAATTTCCCAGTTCCTAAAAATTATCTCTGTGTTCCTAAAATCGATGCCATACCTGTACTCTATTGTTCAAAAGGATGGCATAGGTGGTGTTTCCTGCTGTTGTGTCTGTGGAGGGCCCTGGACCCTCGTCTACAAAGGTGGAAGGAGAACGACCTGTACTGGGTGTCCAAGCACGTTTTTTGTTCAATATTCCCGGTTCCTCTAAATTATCTCCAGGTTCCGCAAATCAATGCCATACCTGTACTCCATTGTGCAAAAGGATGGCATATGTGGTGTTTCATGCTGTTGTGGCTGTTGAGGGTCGTGGGCCATCGTATAAAACGACTTAAGGAGAACGACCTGTACTGCCTTGCTGCTCCTTTTAGGCAGGCCAGCTCTTTGCATACATGCCCACAGACTCTGTAATGGATGCCTCTTTTAGGGAGAGGTGCAGCCATAATGCAGGGTCAGAACCTCTGTCTGCAACTGGTATACTTGATTGTGCAAAAGGAAGTAACCTTACCATGGTTCCCTGACCGCACGTCTTGTTGTTATATTTTGGTGAGGGTAATCATGATGGCCATGTAGACCTCCCCCGAGAGGTCTGGAAGTAACAGGTATGAAAGTGCTAAGAATAGTACTACTTTACACAACCGAGTTAGCCATGGGTCCCAGTCCAAGACCGCATGTCTTGTTGTTTTGTTTGGTGCGGCTAATCATGCAGGCTATATAGACCTCCCACCATTAGGTGTTGTAACAGGTATTAAACTAATAAGAACAGCACTACTTAACACAACCTAGTTACCATGGGTCCCAGACCGCATGTTTTTTTATTATATTTTGTAAGGGTAATCATGCAGGCCATATAGACCTCCCCCGATAGGGTGAATAACAGGTATTAAAATGCTAAGAACAGTACTACTTAACACAACCTTATCATGGGTCCCAGAGCATATGTTTTATTATTATATTTTGTAAGGGTAATCATGCAGGCCATATAGACCTCCCCCGATAGGGGGAGTAACAGGTATTAAAATGCTAAGAACAGTACAACTTAACACAACCTTACCATGGGTCCCAGAGCATATGTTTTATTATTATATTTTGTAAGGGTAATCATGCAGGCCATATAGACCTCCCCCGATAGGGTGAGTACAAGGTATTAAAATGCTAAGAACAGTACTACTTAACACAACCTTACCATGGGTCCCAGAGCATATGTTTTATTATTATATTTTGTAAGGGTAATCATGCAGGCCATATAGACCTCCCCCGATAGGGGGAGTAACAGGGATTAAAGTGCTAAGAATAGTACAACTTAACACAACCTAGTTAACAGTGGTTCCCAGATTGCATGTCTTGTTGTTATATTTTGCCAGGATAATCAGGCACACCATATAGACCTCCCCCGATAGGGAGAGTAACAGGGATTAAAGTGCTAAGAATAGTACTACTTAACACAACCTAGTTACCATGGGTCCAACACCGTGTGTTTTGTTATTATACTTTGTCAGGGTAATCATGCAGGTCATATAAACCTCCCTTGATAGGGGGAGTAACAGGGATTAAAGTTCTAAGAATAGTACTACTTAACACAACCTAGTTACCATGGGTCCCACACCGCATGTTTTGTTGTTATACTTTGTCAGGGTAATCATGCATGCCATATAGACCTCCACCGAAAGGGGGAGTAAGAGGGATTAAACTGCTAAGAAACGTTTTACTTAACACAACCTAGTTACAATGGGTCCCAGACCACGTGTCTTGTTGTTATACTTTGTCATGGTAATCATGCAGGCCATATAGACCTCCCCCGATAGGAGGAGTTACAGGGATGAAAGTGCTAAGAATAGCACTACTTAACACAACCTAGTTACCATGGGTCCCAGACCGCATGTTTAATTATTATACTTTGTCAGGGTAATTATATATCTATCAAATCTATCTATTTATCTTCTATCGATTCTATCTAACTATCAATCTATGTATATCTATCTATCAAATCTATCTATCTCGTGTCCGGACTGTTTTGAGACAGCCACTTGTGTTTTTGACAGATTTGAAGTAGGAGGACAGACCAATCATCTTCTTCCATCTCCCTGTTCCAAAAATGCAGGCCATATAGACCTCCCCCGATAGGGGGAGTAACAGGTAGTAGTAAACTGCTAAGAATAGTACTACTTAAAACACCACGGGTCCCAGACCGCATGTCTTATTGTTATACTCTGTCAGGGAAATTATATATCTTTCAAATCTATCTATTTATTTATCAAATCTATCTAACTATCAAACATATCTATCAAATGTATATTGCATCTATTGATCGATGTAATTCGTATCTATAGAATGTATATTGCAACTTTTGATTGATGTAATTCGTATCTATCAAATGTATATTGCATCTTTGGATCGATAACATTCGTATCTATCAAATGGATATTGCATCTATTGATCTATGTAATTCGTATCTATCAAATGTATATTGCATCTATTGATCTATATAAGGAAAAAGGAGACAATGGCACTACTCAATTTATTTGTATGTATTGGACGTTCCCCTATAAATTCATAAAGTGATGAGTATACTTAGTATCAGTATACTCCAATATTGTTAGTCTAATAGGGGTTGGTGCTTGTACCTACTGGCAAACTTTTACAGAGAATCAGTGAGAGACTGACAAAAGGGTACAAATGTAGCACTCTTGGAACGTACTAATATAACAAAAAAGAAATGTACGGATTAAAATATAACTTTTACTAGATCATGTTAAAAACAGGGGATTTATAAACATATTAAAAAATCAAATTTGGGTCCATTACCAAAAAGCCAGATAGTGTCACTGCTGGCTAATAGAGACAAACACCTTAGTTAGGTTGATGTAGAGTCTCTTAGTAAAAAGATGACAAGGTTATCCCTTTAAATATTACTCATGCGGTAGTAATAATAGTACCTAATTGTGGTAGGTCTAAATAAGAGATATATATGAAGGTAGAAAGGAAGGTATTGGGTATACAGTGTCTCACTTGTAATGGGGGATATTGGGATAAATACTTGGGATAAACTGTTTGTGTAAATTAAATAAATCTCCACCCAAAGATATGTATTTTTCTCCACAGTGGTTTAGTTGGCTTATTTACAAAACTCTAGCCTTATAATACCAAGGTTGGTAAGCTATGAGTTATATTATGATACCATGTTATGTCATTTACAATAAATTGGTACCTTTATATCTCCCATTTTTAAGATAGAATACCTCTAAAATTGGGTTAATTCCTTAGGGTGTCCTTTATAAGTTTTTAATCTGTTAAGCCTATTGATTTTACAACAAATACACCCAAATGCCAAATGGCACCGTGTTTATAGGTGTGTTTGACTATCTTAAATGACCCTGGTAGACAAGGATTAAAGACACTATTGAAAATGTGCTTAGTAACCATGTACTGCCGTGGAGTGTGAAGAATAAATTCCTCTGTTATACCTTAATGTTACCGTTATTAATATCAGGATTGGGAGTAGCCCAATACCCTTATAGATGAATTGTACTGCAATACCCACAATGCTATAAGGAGTAAGAAAGCCTGATAGACTCCTTATTTTTACCTATTAATACCGTAATTAATTGTACTTGGGTTCCATTTAATATTGTTATAGGGAGTCAGTTAATAAACTCCTTTGTTTGGTTACCTTTAAATACCATTTGTAAATATCACTGGTAAATATCTAGGTTAGGATAGACCAGACCCTTATATAAATGTTACCTTGTAGGTACCTCTAGTAATAATATAGATTAGGGTAAGCCTAACCCTTTTAGCGATGTTACCTTGTAAATATCTCTAGTAATAAATAGATTAGGATAAGCCTAACCCAATACCTATATTACCTATGAGTGATCAAAGTATAGTGGTCCAGCTAGTGTAGCTAGATCAGCTTAAACTAAAGACCGCTAATGCGGCAACTAAATTTTTTAGACCAAATTACGTTGTCATTTTAAATAAAGGTAGTGGATCAACAAATTATTTTAAAAACAACAAACAGGGAAGAACGGGGGGACGCCACTGACGCGTTTCGCCGTGGTGGCTGTATCAAAGGGCAGTCTCACTCTGTCTTCGTGAGATTTAAATACCCTTGAGTGTTGGCGGATTGGCTGTTGGAGAAGGCCTTGGTTGTATCAGCCAATTTGATTGGTCAAAAGAATAGGTGTGTAGCGAAAATGCATTTTGATTGGTCCATTTGCCGTAATCATTTATTTGTGTTTATATTAAGAATATGGTTATCTGCTTATGTTTAGCAATATTGTTTTTCTAGCTGAATGGCCCTATTATGCCTAATATAAAATAATACACGCAGTATCATTCATTTGTTTATATATGATTATTAATCGGTTACGTCATTCGTCATCATAGCCTTTCTATTATTGGGTGCCGCATCTGTCAGTCATGGTGACTCAAATTGCGAAGAGAGAGATGAGTAGTAATTGGCCTAAGGGAGCTCTCAATCTTACGTACATGTCGAGTTGTTCAGACCTACGTCATCTTCACTATGTGGCTCCACTATCTAACTCTCATACTCTGCTATTGGGTTACGGACCTGTCCATCATTATGTCATTCGGGACCCGCTGTATATTCTTATTTCTACATCTTATTTGGTAGCTATGATGAATGGATAACCGTGATTAGTTTTAGATTTTATACACTACATATAGATATATTATGTACATCACATATATATTTGAACATTCTACTTGAAACTGAATCACAATATGAATAGTTTCTAATATCCGTCATCTGATCTTATTTGGATCATACTGTGAATTTATTCATCATCTAATTCTATTAAATCCCACCCTATTTGATATTTGGAAACCATACCTACTAATAATTGTTGTGTTCTGATAACTGAAATAAAATTGGTGATGACGTGAAAAATGAATAAAAATAAAATAAAATTAACTTTAAAATTAAATTGAATTGAATACATTAATGTGAGATTAGATGTGTTGTTTGTGTTTGTTATCAGTGACTTGTGTATTGTGGTATACGAGTGATAATGAGTGAGGTGGTTTTAAATGAATGTTAGATAATGCAAATGAGTGCTGCAATAAATACTAGGTGATAGGTTATGAAAAAATTGGTGAATGGTATAATTTAGTGTAATTGAGTGAAATTGGAAAGAAAAAACCTTTTTGGAGTGACAGTGATGTGAGGTAGATGTGAGGTGTGAGATTTTGAAAATGTTGGGAGAGTGTGTGACATCCAAATGTTGACTAAATAATGGTCAATGGATGAAACAATTTTGAAAGAAATTACATAAAGTGCTAAACATATTGTGAATGTGTGTGTCACATAAGGTGCTAAATATATTGTGACCATATGTATAAATTAAATTATGGTCAGTGAAAAAAAGCAATATTGAATAAAATTGCATAAAGTGCTAAAAACTTAGTAATGCTTAATATTTAAATTGTAGAAATAAAATACACACATAAAGTATATGTGTATTATAGGGGTGTATATGTGATTCCATAAGGTAATATTCCCACATGAAACCATAAAATCAACATTAGATGAAGTTTTTGATGACTACAATTGACGTTCTGAGATAGTTCAATCTATTAGGTATGGTACATTCATATGTACAGTATTATAGTTTAATCCAATAAGATGTTAACTAAGAATGACATTATATAGTTCTATGCATTTCTCTTATTTAGGCAAAAATACATAATAATTATTATTCTCATTAAGACCATATGGATTAACAGAATTAAGCAAATAAATCCATTTGCATTCTGCCTGTAGTAATGCATCTTCTAAGTCTCCACCTCTAATGCCTAATGATATTTTTTCTAGGGCGAAGAAAGATAGAAATTCTGTATTCGAATCATGTTTATGCAGGAAATGTTTTGCTATCTGTGTGATTTTTTTGCCTTTTTTCAGGTCCGATTTAGCATTCCTTATATTACACATATGTTCGCCCACCCTCTTTTTGAGCAGGCGTGAGGTCATACCTACATAGTTTAATTTACAGCTGCATTGTAATACATATACTACACTCGCAGTGGTACATGTAATGTGTTGTTTGATGTAATGTGTTTTTCCGAATCTGTCTTTGATTTGTTCAATCTGAAAGGTATTTGGACAATACGTGCAATTTCAGCATGGATAGTTGCCAGGATATGAAATTTTAGCCTTCTTTCTTACAAAGTGACTTTGGACTAGTCTGTCCTTTAAATTCCTAGACCTCCGATAACAGATAGATATTCTATATCCAAGACTCTCACTCAAATCTGGATCATTTTGAAGAATATACCACGATTTTTGTATAATGTGTGTTACGTCCTTGATTTGTGAGTTAAATGTGGTTATTAATCTTGTGTACCAAGATATAAATGAATAAATAAAGCAAATTGCTACAGCTATGAGTTCCAAAGATGTAAAAACAATTTATTGGCAATTTAAATAATGGTCAAAATCAATTCAAAATAAAAATTCAATAATTTACTGCATTAAAACACCGTTGTCTATTGTAAAACCAAACTAGCATATAAGACTAGCCAACTACACAGAACAATCCTTAAAAATGAGTGACAATAATAAATCAAGCAATGCACATACAGTTAGAAATAAAAATGGTTAAAATTAGAAGGTGCAATTGGAGGAATTATTTAAGCAATACTTAAGGACTCATATACTTCGAGACTCGGCGGTCTGTATATCTATTCTGCAAATACGTATTTATGTTGCAGAAGGGATGTAATACATCTTATTATTTAAACCAATTCCTAGAGTCTGATGTGGTGGATGATGTGATCAGAACGCTGTCAAAAATTACTATAAAAAAAGGGGGTAGTTCATTTTCAAATGTACTTTCAAATTTTAGCGGTTATTTTAAATTAAATCAACAGCTGCTGCCAGTTCTCCTTCAGTTCACCACTTTGGTAAGCCCTCTGACAGTTCTCTCTTACCCGGTGTTCCGGTATGGGAGGTGGTAAGCTTCGGCCACTCGCCTGTGATACTGCAATGTACTACTGTGATAATATTGTTTCTATTTTCTTCTAAGTGTGCACACTTACATTTGGTCTTTACTCCTACAGGCTGCTCAGCGATGCAAGCTTTCACTGGTGCTGGCTTAACGGTCCTGGGAGCCAAATCAATCCGTGTCTCTTTCAAACAAACTGGGTCCTGGTGTGGTTTCTACGCGTTTCAGCTCTCCAGGGAGCCTTTGTCAAGATAACCTCCACCAGCTGTGCTACCTCTTTTATAGGGTTTTCCTTATTAACTCTTTCTTGGTTTTTTTCATAGGCCATCTGATGTTAGTATCCAGTTCAATGATCACATAATTCATCATCCATTCATTAGAAGTTTTCTAACAGACTGGCTTTCTAAAAACACTGTTAGCAATCGATTAATTCAATCAGTTGGTTATACTATATTCTCTTTTAATCTAGTGTTTTTGTTTTCACATAGCAATTCGCTTTATAAAACATCTATATCCAATGGTTGACCTCTTTAGCAATATAAGTTTATTTCTATAATAGGTTATAAGTTAATCTCGTCGAATAAAAAATAAAAATATTTTTTTTTTATATTTAATAGTCATAAAAAGTTTTGACCAGATTCAAACTAGGGACCTTGGACTTTGGAGCCCAAATACTTAAAGGGACACTGTACCCAAATTTTTTCTTTTGTAATTCAGAAAGAGCATGCAATTTTAAGCAACTTTCTAATTTACTCCTATTATCAATTTTTCTTTGTTCTCTTGCTATCATTATTTGAAAAAGAGGGCATCTAAGCTTTTTTTTGGTTTCAGTACTCTGGACAGCACTTTTTTATTGGTGGATGAATTTATCCACCAATCAGCAAGGACAACCCAGGTTGTTCACCAAAAATGGGCCGGCATCTAAACTTACATTCTTGCATTTCAAATAAAGATACCAAGAGAATGAAGAAAATTTGATGATAGGAGTAAATTAGAAAGTTGCTTAAAATTTCATGCTCAATCTGAATCATGAAAGAAATTTTTTGGGTACAGTGTCCCTTTAACCATTCAGCTATAACGGCTCATTCCTTGTTGGCTAGACATAAGGTAATCAAATCTCTCATCTAATCCTCACCTAATAAAAAATTTAGTTATGTTTTTCCTCACTGGATTCGAAGCCTTGGACCTATCCTATCTGAGGTGGACACCTTATCCACTAAGCTAGCTGTGTTGTTAATATAACTTGTCTAGATAGTAAACTTATTATATAATTTCTTTTTTGTCAATTTTGAACATTTATCTCTCCTTACTCTCTATAAAGGAAATAATTTCCGTGTCTTGTCCTAATTGATACATCTCAGATGGTGTATTACCTGAAATTACCTGAAATCTGAGTCCTTAAGTATTGCTTAAATAATTCCTCCAATTGCACCTTCTAATTTTAACCATTTTTATTTCTAACTGTATGTGCATTGCTTGATTTATTATTGTCACTCATTTTTAAGGATTGTTCTGTGTAGTTGGCTAGTCTTATATGCTAGTTTGGTTTTAGAATAGACACTGGTGTTTTAATGCAGTAAATTATTGAATTTTTATTTTTAATTGATTTTGACCATTATTTATATTGCCAATAAATTGTTTTTACATCTTTGGAACTCATAGCTGTAGCAATTTGCTTTATTTATTCATCTATATCTTGGTACACATTTTTTATTAACCAGATAGCCTTGATTTGGCGCCACCTCCCCCCACTTTGTATTTTGGACATCCCGAATCGATTGCATATGTGGTGAAAAGTGCAATCAGGAGGTTGGCTAATCTGTAATTTACCTATCTACAGCCTACACACACTTTGCCTTTCACTTGGTTATTAATCTTGTTTTGTTATCCATTCTCTTAGGTCTAGGAAATAAGAGATCTTGTCTAGGAGTATGTAACGCTCTATATTTAGTTTTTTTCAGGCTTCTGTTACTGTACCCTCTTGCTTTCATTCTGGTTTCCAATTCTTTTGCTCTTATTTTAAATATTGAGTCTGAGGAACAATTTCTAAGTGTTCTTAAAATTTCACATATTGGCAAAGATCTGAGGGTACTTTTAGTGTGAGCACTGCTGTGGTGTAAAATAGAATTTGTTGCAGTTTGTTTACGAAAAATATCAGTTGTTAGATTGCCATTCTCATCTTTGGTTATTTTTAAATCCAGAAAATTTACCTCCACTTGACTGCATTCATATGTTAACTTGACATTGATGTTATTATTATTAAGTATAATCTTCAGGAACTCATCCAACTCTGGTTTGGACCCTTCCCAGATGAAGAGGATGTCGTCAATGTAGCGAATCCAAAGTGGTATTTGTTCCATATAGATAGCATTGGCATCTGAAAAAACTGTCTCCTTCTCCCACCATCCTAAATATAAATTAGCATATGTGGGTGCACATGCTGTGCCCATGGCGGTTCCACGTGTTTGTAAGTAATAGTGGTCATTGAATACAAAAAAATTATGATTTAATATGAATTTGACTAATTTGAGAATGAAGATATTATGTTTGTGAGATTCAGTGGAGTCTAGATAATGGAAATGCTTTACTGCCTTTACACTCAAGTCATGCTGAATGCTCGTGTACAGAGACTCAACATCTGCTATAATTAGCCATGTTTCTCTGGCTACTTGAATCCCTTCCAATCGCTGAAGTACCTCTGTTGTGTCTCTGACATATGAGGGTAATTCTTCTACAAAACATCTCAGTCTTTTGTCCACATATATACTGGCTTTTTCAGTTAAACATCCTTTGCATGACACAATGGGTCGGCCTGGCGGATTTGTTATATTTTTATGTATTTTGGGAATTAGATATAGTGTTGAGATTCTTGGATTTTTGACTTGTAGAAATTTGAATTCTTTATTATTAATAGTATGATTCTCCTTAGCTATTTCGATCATAGTATCATACTGTCTTTTATATGTTGCTGATGGATTGAATATTAGTTTTTTATAGCAGTTAACATCATTCAGTTGTTTATTTGTCTCACATAGATATAGTTCAACCGGCCAAATAACAATGTTTCCACCTTTGTCAGATCCTTTGATCAGTACATCATCCCAACCTTCAATTTCTCTCAGTGCCTGTTGTTCTTGTAATGAAATATTAGTACCTATGTTATTAACAGTGAGTGAATTAATCTCATTACATACTATTTGGTTGAAAGTTTGTATATTATGAAATTGAGAAATGTTTGGTATGTATTGTGATTTGTTTTTAATTAGATCACGCCACTTTTGATTAGTTTCCAGGTCATCACTTTCTTTTAAAAGTTCTTCCAAGTCTTGTAGACTTTGTAATTCTTCTCTAGACCATTCTGTATTATCAGTATTATTTTTCATGCTATGGATCTTTTTGAGCATCAATTTTCTGACAAATAAATTAATGTCTTTTGTTAGTAGAAATTTGTCTAGTTTGTTGTTGGGACAGAACGATAATCCCTTGACTAATACAGAGGAGTTATGTTCCGATAGAATATGGTCAGAGATTGATTATATTTAATTGTTCAGTCTGATATGGGAGAATGGGCTCACTGTTCTCTTCCTCTGTTTGGCACCCCTGGTTTCCCTTCTGTGGTGTTCTTGGGGTTTCCGTTTTGCCCTTGTTTTTACCTCTCCCTCTCCTGGTGTGTCTGTTTCTGATCCTGAACTGTGACCTAAAAAAAAGACTGAGTGCGTGGTGGGATACTTGTACTTGAGGTTGGGGCTGTATTGTTTGAGTTATCAGAGTTTCGTGCTTCCGATTCCTCACCATCTGTATCAGATATATCAGTTTGTATGATGTTACTGGATGTTTTGTTATTCTTAAAAAAACCTTTTTGTCTCCATCTATATACCTTTTGATTGGCAAAGTCAGTTTTATCTCTGTATAGTTTTTGACCTTTGGTTTTAGTTATCTCCTCCTCCAATTTATCGAGTTCTTTTTGATATTGTTGGTATAATTTCTGGAAATCTTCCAGGTGTTAAAAATTCTGTTAATTTTGATTTATAATCATCAATCTCTATTTGGAACCTTGCTACCTCAGATTTGTCGTGCTTGACTAGAATGGACATCAGTTTTGTGAGCACTCTGTTAGTGCTTCTTCCCATTCAGTGGTTAAATTTTTATCTTTGAATTGGAAAGCCGGAAATAGCTGGACACGTAGTCCCCGTGGAATTAAGTTGTTAGTAATATAACGTTAAAAAAAATGATGATTTCACCATACTTTCGATTGTTTGTATAGTGATTTGTGTAATTCCTTTAATATGCTGTTCATATCTGGTGTGTCATTACAATTTCCCATTGGTGTATTGAATACTGCATTTAGATCTTTCATTCTCTTTTGCTGTCTATGATCTATGTAATTTGTATCGATCATATGTATATTGCATCAATTGAGCTATGTAATTTGTATCGATCATATGTATAGTGCATCGATTGAGCTATGTAATCTATGTATCTATCTATCAAATCTATCTCGTGGTTGTGCAAATGGACTGTTTGCGGTTGTTTGCGGTGCGTTACACTTGGAGTTTGGTCTGTCACTGTGAAGCGGGTGTAACCCTTACACTACCTGATCGATACGACTTCATAACTGATGTTTTAAAGCATGTTATTGCAAACAATTTATTAATGTTAGATGATTTAGGCCCTTTATGGGTTAAAAGCAGACTCTGCATCAACTATGTAACTTTCCATGGGAGTTTTGACATGGATCCCCCTCCAGCATGCCACAGTCCAGGTGTTAGTCCCCTTGAAACAACTTTTCCATCACTATTGTGGCCAGAAAGAGTCCTTGTGGGTTTTAAAGTTTGCCTGCCTATTGAAGTCAATGGCGGTTCGCGCGGTTCGCCGGTTCGCAAACAATAGCGGAAGTTCGAGTCCGCCATTCGCGAACCGAAATTTTTAAGTTCGCGACATCACTAGTGATGATGTGGTCTCCACACACTTGTAAAACACACTCTGCAAACAATATGCCTCCATGGACCCGGTCCCATAGAAACCTATTAAATACAGAGTGTGCTCCACAAGTGTAAGAAGACCACATCATCACATACCTATCCTTTACACATTAAATAAATAAAAATATATACAATATTACTTCCTTTTCCTTTCCCTCTTTCCATGAGACGGAGGCTCTGGGGGGGGCAACTGCCCCCTCCGATGAGTTCTCATAGGAGATGTTTGGGGGAGAGGGGGAGGAGGAGTACTGTGAGTGGTTAAGGGATCACCAGGCTGAGGAGGAGATTGAGGCAGAGGAGAAGGTAGAGGAGGCCCAGGAGCAGATGGTCCAGGAGCAGATGGTGTATTTGGCACATCCCGGAGGACCTGCAACATATTCTTAAGAGTATTCAAAATATCTCTTTGTCCTTCGCAAATATCATTCAGTACTCCTGTCAGGTACACTCTGTATTCCCTACACACACAATAGCAAGGGCACTATAAAGTCAAGCTCCTCAATGGTCTATATTACTTAAGATACTTTGTCTGTCAGTATCAATATACTATCTAATCGTGAGGAGTGGTGCTAGCATTTGATGCAAAATTTTTTGAACAATGGGATTAGATTCCCCAGAGAGAAATGCTTAGTAGCACTCTTTGCCCAGACGGATTTGAGAGGCAAGATAACTTTGTTTTAAAATGTAACTTTTATTAAGTTATTTAAAAGATGGGTGAACACAAACATTTAAAATCATTCTATCATATGTAGCTGTGATCATTAAACTGTGAGACCTGGAAATATAATCTGGCCTTTATAGCGTGAAATAATTATTGGTACTCACTAGTTTACGTCTACCAGTCTGAATTGTATGGGGTGGTAAAGACCAAATAAATTGTATGTATATAAAAAATGGTATTTGTCAAAGTGTGATAAAATTAGATTCGATTACCCAATAGTACAATCAGGGTGAAAATAGATTGATTCACAATAATTCTCCCTATTTCCAAGGGAGGTTAGAGTATTTGTGAGTTCACAACAATAGTAATATTATTGTTTGTCAAGAGGTAAAAATAGTTGTCAGCATATGCTAATTATGTTGTGTAACATATTGTGGTTTAACTAGTTCTGGTTGAATTTAGCTCACTGTGATATAAATACCGCAGTGTTACTGCAGTTATCAATCCCTCACTGCCCTTTGCAAGTATGCTGCTTGGCTTTATAGTTGTTAAGTTTTATATAGTATTGGCCTAAATAGGCTACTTTGTGCAATATATTGGCACTTCTTATAAAAAGTCAATCTAATTGGGCCAATGAAACAGTTCTTGCTTTTTGTGAAAACATATCAATGTCAGTCTGCTTCCCCTATGCTGCCCATGGGATTGAAATTATGACAGTGTTATATATTCTGTCTGTATGTTATTACACTATTGCACAATGACTAATATTTGTTGTATTCGGTTCAACAAAACCACAATTGTTTGCCCACACTACCTGAGTTTAAATATAATGTATGGTTAATTTGTGCTGGGCATCAAAATGGTATTGTAATAGTATTGTCTACTTTGACTGTATGTTACTAGATTGTTACACAGTGAATAATTTTTATTACCTTGAGTTTGACAAAAATGCAATTATTTTGCTCACACCTCTGAGTCTGCATATATTGATTTCGGTATAACGATACTGTAATTATTGTACTTACTGGGTGTAAATATTTGTACAAATGTGGTGATTGTTTTTGGTATCTGTTGTATGCATATACCAATTGATGATACTTGTGATTTTTGATAAAAAATCCCTTATTTTATGCAATCTTTCTTTGGTGCTTGTTGTATATTATCTATATCGGCATTTATATACTGTGCACTTAATTATTAAGCTAACGTTATATTAAAAATCATGTACTTAGTATATTATATTGGTATCAACATGTAATAGATACTATGATAACGTTATGTTGACACTGCTAATATCTTGATAGTTGCTTATACGTATTTTAGTTGTACGTTTTGGCATTCTATATTGCCCGATATATGGATGTATCTTAATTAGTGATGAGTTCTTTATTGCAAGTAAGAACTTTTTAAGATAACATTGCTATATTCAAACTCGTGTCTTTGGTGTATTGAATCACTATCAATTGATAATAGGTGCTATTGCAACCTTGTTGTAACACTGTTACTCTCTTTGTGCTTACTAGTACATATTTTAGTTGTGGTTTTTTTTGTACTTTGTGCTTACTAGTACATATTTTAGTTGTGGGTTTTTTTGTGCTCTATATTTCCCAATATGTTGGGTATATCTTAGTTAATACTTGTGCTCCAAATAGACCTTTATAAAGTATGTTTCAACTTGTAAACTGTATATTGAATACTTCTATTGACACGTGACCTGTGTTTCGTTTTATCTCGTAAATTACTGGACAAGGTGACAGTCAGTTTTTTAGTTGATATTCCAAACTGAGAATTTCTAATGGTCTTGAATCACTATTCTTACACATATATAATGTTATTATCACTATCAAAGTACGCAAGTGCACATAAATTTTCAGATGTTCTTTGTATGTTGCAAGTTGCTATATATGAGCTGCATACAGCAGGTCTCTAATGGTTTCGTTTGCGATTAAAGCGTACACGCATTAATATGTAACATCTGTTAGCGTTTGTTCATTCCTATTGTATACATATGTCTGTTATCGCTCAGTTGTTTTATATGAGTTACGTGCGGAAGGTCTCTAGTAGTTTAATTTACTGTGGAAGATACCTGCTTACGTTAATTCATTCACACTGTATAAATATGTCAATTTCCACTCTTATCTATATTTACCATTCACATACACACTTTGGGGTTGATTGCTATATTGTGATAAATATAACCGCTATATATATAAAGGTTTCACAAAAAGTCTCCTTATAAACTATCAGTTTATATCAATCGTTGCCTGATATTCTAAAGTGGTTATGGTGTCAATGCTCCACTAAATCAGTGGTACCACCCCCAATCCTAAAGACTGGCTTGCAATTCAAAATATAATTTTATAATAATTTTTTAACAGCTATGATAGATTAAGGTTAAAATAACAACTAATTGGACCCCATTGTCCCACACAACCACCCTGATGCGTTTCGCCTGTTTTAGGCTTTATCAAGCCTAAAACAGTTTTGGAGAGATTTATAATACTGATTGTAGACTTGTGATCCTTGTGTGCTAATTTAATGTATATACCGTAAGTGTCTGCCTTTGTGGGGTGGGTACTGTGTCCTCTATGTTCATATGCCATTGTCTTTCCCCAGCTCCTTTGGGTTATTATAGGTCACTATCACTTATTAGTAATATAGGCTTAGACAGCCTGTTCATGTAAAATGTCAATGCTCACTGCATTATTGTTGATACTATGATGTTTGGCGTTTTTTTGTTCTAATTAGGGGGTGGGGTTATGTATTGTTTGCTTATACAGTATATGTACTTCACTTTGTATCACTTGTTGTCGGAGGAAGGGGATACATTATCCCTGAAACGTCATGGTCACATCACAGTAAAGATTTATTAAAAAGTTCCAGTGAGTGCAAGTTTTTTCCTTTACTAATATATATATAGGTACACATGCTGCCCTGAAACAGATCCATCACTCCCTTATTTTTATTTTTTACTATATTAAAAATCATTATTTTTTTTAGGCTAATAATTTATTTTGTATAGGCACTCATTTGATATATCTAAGGAAAAACATGCATTGTACAGTGTATACTACCATTATACATATTTAGGATAAATTTAATTTTTTATCTATTTTCTGAATGATCAATATAATCAACACTTCCAAGATTAATATATACTCTCTATATTGATTGTGTACTACATCTTCTACCATACAGTACTCCTCGTTTAAATGTCCTTTTCAAAATTTCAATTATATCCATTTTCACTGCACTTACTCAGGGTGACAACGTGAGAAACGGATACTGGACTTTCAGTGTACAATGACTTTGATACCCCTTAGTTAAAAAATAGTTTATCAAAGTATTTTACGTGTACCCATAGTAGTAATTATGACATTTGCCATATTTTCTCCAAAATTTGTATTTAATAATTTTTTTCAAATAATGTAAAAATGACATATCAAATGTAGATGTCTTTCACATTCCAAACTTGTACATTGATTAATGTACATAACTTCCTGTTCTGAACCTACTGATCAATCAATGATTCATCTTTTTATTGATCTTTTTATTGATAATGTGTATTTATTTTTTTAAATTAAACATATATATCTCTATATATGTGTATATATATATATATATATATATATATATATATATATTTAATAAAAAATTGATTTGCTCAAAATTTCTTTATTTTAACAATTGAAATTTATATATCTTTTCTTTTTCTAATAATATATTCTAGACAATGGCATCCAATTATCCTGATTCTGTAAGAAATTTGATGGACATGGATGCTGACGAGGTGTCAAGATTGGTAAGTTTGAAAAACTATTGCACTTAGTTTAGTAATGTATATATAATATTATTCTAAAGCCTATGAATTGTTAGACATTGCAATAATTTTTTATATAATGAAAGTAACATCAATTTTGATATAAGTTAATGTATTCATGTTGGTAGTAGTATCTATTTAGATACAATAGAATCGTTAATTACAACGGGAGAAACAACAGCCAATACTCAATACTTTTCGAACTTGACCTGTCTGCTGCCTTTGAATTAAAAGCTAAGTATGGTGCTCAGTTGTGACTCCTAGCTCCTTTGCTAATCAATCCTTACCTAAGATTGATGATAAATGTAGAACAAAGTACAGAAATATATAAGTAAAGGAGCGCTAATTAGCTCAGCAGTCAGGGAAGAAAAAAATATTTAAAAAAACTCCTTATAGTAAAATAAATAGTATTTATTCAAACATTCATATTAAATGCAATATAAGTGTTTTAAACTCAGGGACGTCGGGGGGGTGTCCAAACCGCGATCAGAGATGGTTGCATTTCTCCTAAGCTCCTTCTGAGTTCTCAATAAGCCGTTGATTATTTGGGACATTCTACAGGACAATCTTATATTCTCTAACTACATGGAGCAGCACTATATATTCAGGAAGGCTGGTCTGTATTTTTGAAGTTGGAGCCGGAATTGGACAAGAAGCTTAGACCGGCGGCTCACATGTAAGCAGCGTCCCCCCCTCGAGAGATCGAGGGTTACCTGGTCGCAGCTAGACACAGTTAAATAGTAATAAAGATCTGTGCCCCACTGCCAGCTAAACTGGAAAGCTCTTACAGCCAGGA
The DNA here is from genome assembly GCF_027579735.1 of Bombina bombina. Lineage (NCBI taxonomy): Eukaryota > Metazoa > Chordata > Amphibia > Anura > Bombinatoridae > Bombina > Bombina bombina. Next base: position 743,555,665 of record NC_069501.1, on the reverse strand, counting down.
CTTACCCTGACACTACCGACTCCTACTATACATAGCTGCGCCAAGACTTTCTGTCTCTAAAATGGCCGACGGAGAGGAGGCTGACTACCTGGACATATTCGACAATGTGCATTGGCGCAGGATTGAAGAGCTTTGCTTGCGCCTCATAGCTAATGCACCGCAGGACGCCCTGACATCATGCTGTCCCACTAAGACTCTCTTATTCACAGACGAGCCCAGACAGCAAGAGGAAAGGCGAGACGACATTGCCATTTTGCCTAAGGACCACAAGCACAATGCAGCAGGTACAGAGTCGCAAGTTGTTGCCTGTGAGGGGACAGCATTTGCGCTCCTAGCACCACCGGGTCTGTATACTACAGTAGGTGAACCTCGGCAGATAGCAGAACACGGTTCTGATGTTGCGGCTCTGTGGGGCTTGGGGGGGGGCCCTGGAAGCTAAGACTTTAGGACACTCACATTTTGAGAATGCCGATTCACCCAAGAGCCCAGATAACTGCAGTTTCTTACCGGTGCTTATGGGGCTACCCACTGAATATCTATATTTCTCGAGTAGCACCAGCACTCTGAACTTTATTGCCCTGTTGAGACTCTCACTGTCCTGGGTCCTTTACATAAAAGGCGCACCACAAGACTGTCTGATCCCCTCCATAGTCCACACATTTCGGCAACTAAGACATGGGGATAAAGGAACTTAGGATTCAAAATATTGAAGTCACACAGCAGCTAAATTTGCATTACTTTGAGAACTTGTTGCTCTTCTCTTTAGGTTTTAAATGTTAGCTTGTTGGTTAAAGTTTTTGTAGTCTGTATATTGTATTCTTTATTGTATATTGTCTGGTGGCAGGTTGTCTTCTGATTGTTGGCTATTATTTTGAGCTAGTGCACTCCAATGCAGGTATATACTAACCCAGATATAAGGTAAATACTGAAGGATTCTACACCAAGGTGTGGAGTTGGGACCTACTCTTTTGCTAAAAGAATATTAGATACCTTGCTGTACTCAAAACTGTAGCCACATTTACTTTCCTGTAAGGGTTAACACTACTGTCTGTTTATTTACTAGAGTGGAGAGTATAGCACTTATGTACTAGTTTAAACAACATACTAAAGAATCATAGAGCAATCTGTTATTTCCACTGTATATTAAGATGCCATCACTTAGTTAGGATGACAAGTTTAGATTCCTCTAATTTTATATTAGATATGATTAATTGATGCATCCTTTGAGGAGTATAGGTTAATGTCTCTGGACCTTGTGGCTTGCGGCCGGAGCTGCTGGGAAGGAGACAAGCCTGTTACCACACGAGGAATGCAGCTCTTTACCTGGATGCTTATAATTGCTATTTCCAGGGAATCATATACTTATATTATATTAAGCATGTAGTGAAGCAAAAGATTTTACAGCTTATCCCTTATGTTTTGTCTTGTTAATGTTGAGATGGCTCAATTATCCGAAAGTGCTATTTATTGAACTTAATTTTTGCAACCTGTTGCCCCATACTGTCAAGCTTTAGAGAGCTAGGCGTTATAGCTATATTACGTATATCCACCAATGTTGTCATACTAACTTTCCACTAGTAAATGTCCATCATGTGTGAAGAGTAAGATATAATGAAGCTGTGTCTGGCTGCAGCCCATGCATTGATATCTCCCAACCCAGCATCTAACTCACTTTTTAGAACAATGCATTTCTGTTTATTTGGGGTTTTTTTGTTTTTCTTTAAAAGTAAAAAAGAGGTCCTCCATTTGGGGTCCAAAAGTGGCCCCTGCACATCCATGGTTACCTGCTACATACTATGCTTCCGCAACTTAATGTGGTCCAAGAGTGTCCGCTTAGCATATCCAGTGGGTATATATTCTAAGTGGCACATATTGTTTATATTGAAAGTGTAGTCTGTCATTTAGTTATACAGTACTCTTAACTGACTTGTTTTCATAACCTATTCTGTTACAACTTGTGTTTTCATATGATGTATTGCCAACTACTGTTTGTTTGCCTTGCAAGGATCCTCAATAAAAAATTTGTAAAAAAAAAAAAAATCAGGGACGTCTCCCTAAAAATCACAATAATGTACTGATCTATAAATTCTTATATAATACTCTGTATAAAGTATCAAGGTTGCGCACAAGCTATAGAGTGATATACAAATACTAAAATGTTACAATGTATGCAACATGTACGCCAGAGAACTTAAACATAATAAGTACCATATTGTAAATACTATCGGCTAGATTACGAGTTTTTCATTTTGAGCTGTGCCGTGCTAACGAGCAGTTTATGCTCACCCCTCACTTACAGACAGCGCTAGTATTATGGGTTTTTACAACCCAGACAAGAAGTGAGCGTTGAGCAAAATTTTACCGCACACCAATACCAGTGCTGCTTATTTTCCCCATAGGAATCAACGGGGAGAGCCGGCTGAAAAAAAGTCTAACACCTGCAAAAAAGCAGCGGAAAGCCCCTTAACGCAGCCCCATTGATTCCTATGGGGAAATACATTTTATGTCTATACCTAACACCCTAACATGAACCCCGAGTCTAAACACCCCTAATCTTACACTTATTAACCCCTAATCTGCCGCCCCTGCTGACACCTACATTATATTATTAACCCCTAATCTGCCGCTCCGGACACCGCTGTCACCTACATTATACTTATGAACCCCTAATCTGCTGCCCCCAACATCACCAACACCTCCATTATATTTATTAACCCCTAATCTGCCTTCCCCAATGTCGCCGCAACCTACCTACACTTCTTAACCCCTAATCTGCCGCCCCCAACGTCATCGCCACTATAATAAACATATTAACACCTAAACCGCCGCACTCCCGCATCACAAACATTAGTTAAAGATTATTAACGCCTAATCTGCCGTCCCTAACATCGCCGCCACCTACCTACATTTAGGGTGCTAATACAAGAATATAAATGAAAGAATATACTGAAGGACATCCAGTTTTCACCATTAAGATTATTTAACCAAGTGGGGATTGCCTACAATAGTGCCATTGCAAAACCTTTTTCTGCACAAAAAAGTATGTTACCTATTGGCATTTGGCCAATTCTAGGTTGACTTTGCCAAAGTAGACTATTATGTCCCTCTTCATATTCACCATTCACTATCAGCAAAGTGCCTACAGTACGCTTTTCTATATTGAACATTGGTGCATTACAATTTGTCAATGATCTGCAGGGTATTAATCGCAATAGTTTGTCTAAGCAGGATTCGAAAACAAGATTTTTTTTTTCTAATTACTAAATCTTTCAGACTGAAATCCTCAATTTTTGAAAATTCTTCTTCAGATTCAACAATTGATTCCGATATGAATAAAGAATCATAAGGATCTTCATGTGCACTCTGAATATTAGAGATTTAACTATCTTCAATATTTGTTTGTTCTTTGAATCTAGATGGCGAAACGTTTAACAGTTGAATGTTTTCAAATTGAACAGTTTGGGTACCAATTGTTTTATAATTGACTGAAGAATGTGAAGTCAAACATGATTCGTATAACATAGGTTGATTAATGGAAGTACCCAAAGAATTGATTATCCCTGGACTGTGTATTGTCTGTAACGCAACATCACCCATAGTCCATGTGTATTGATCTTTTGATTCAATCAAGTCATCAGAAGAAGTGTTTTTATTTTTCTGTCCAAAAGTTTTTGCTGTTTGAGTCTTAGCTGATAATGTGTAATGAAAACAGTTGAAATCGGTTGATTGATCAACAGTTTTTTTTATTCAGTATTAGTAGCATTATTGATCATTGCAGGTTTTCGACATTGAGTACAAACATAATTCCATGTTGTTGTTGATTTTGGTCTGTGAAAAACTATTGCTGATTCACATTGCTGTACTACACCTAGTACTTGAGTATCTTCTGGATCGTTCAATCTTCTTTTTCTTGAAAGAGCAACCACGTTTGATAGTGTTTTAGAATAGTCATCGTTTGATGTTCCTTGTTGTGTAATACTAATGCTTGACGTTGAAGGTGTTGCTGATGATGCAGAAATAAGGTAAAATATTGTTGGAACAGCCGAATCTTTAAGATATTTGCGTACTCCATGGGTGTAGTAGGAATCAGGAGTGAAATGTAACAAACAAATCCTGAACCTATTGGTTTCATAAACTATTTTTACCATATCATCCAAATTATTTTCAAACTGCTTTGTATTTTGAAGCCATAATCAAATGCGTTCCTCATTTTTCGGGAACACGTGTAATTACACTGCAGGATTAGGTTTACCCTTTTGTGTGGTGCACGGGCATCCTTGAACTATGCTGTTCGGCATTTTATTTATCTCCAATATCTGTAATAATTAATTTTTTTTAGATAAAATTTTAAAATGATATATGCTTTTAATCGAAAATATTACAGATTTTTTTATTTTTTTATTTTATATTTTTTATTGAGGTAATATAGCATACAGGAAAAGTACATTACATAAGAATATCATGGCAACATATCCATATGACATACATCAGATTATAAGTATCATGTACAACAGGTATGCCTTTAGAATATTATAATCCGCTTAAGTCTAATCCATAAAGGATAATGCGTAGCCATGAGTAATACCTCATTTTACATAGTTACATTTTCAACAGACAGTGAACATGAATTACATCAGAACTTTATACCTTAAGCCTATAATCGATATCTGGTGCTTGATATATGCAGGCTTATCCCTGTCTATGATCAGTTCCACAACCTGTTATCTTAGAAGGAATGACACATACCAAAGAGAATTAGCTAAGAGTCTACCTGAGTGTCACCTGGAGTGCATTACCTCCTCGAGCCTTAGCTGGGACGAGGTACGTTAATGTAACTTTATGAGTTGATTATATCCAGGTGAGAATATACCCTTGTTTGGTTGTAGGTAAAGTTAAGTTCTTCAGAGCGACAGGGCGTCTGAGGGTAGGAAAGGGGAAAAAAAAAAAAGGAGGGGGGGGAGAGAGGGAGGTCGATGGGAGGAACCAAGAACTGGCCCTCGCCCACAGAAGCAGACAGTCTTTCTTATGTTGTCCTTGGCATACCCTCACAGGGGGTTGGTGCACCCCAATTAGTTTCTATTTCCTCCGGTTTCCCAGAGTGTCCAAACTTGTCCATGTAATCCTACTTTGCCCATGGATCTCAAAGAGAATTCCTCCATAGAGCGGATATATTCAATAATACTGTGTATCATATTGAGCGAGACCTGTGATTTCCCCAACCAGCATCTTGCAATTGCTAATTTCGCAGCAAGAAGGATAACCACACACAGTATCCTCTCAGGTTGGGGCCAGCTTCCCCAGTCCTAGGTGAAATAGTGCTATGTCTGGTGTCAGTCTGTGCAGTAAGCCTAGTTGGTCCAACAGTGTCGCCACCTGCACCCATATCCCCTGTATCTTTCTACAGCTCCACCAGATATGGAAATGAGAACCCCTGTGGCCACATCCCCTCCAGCATCTATCTGAAGCCTTTGGGAACATCTTGTGTAAGCTGTCTGGTACCCTATGCCAGTGCAAGACTAGTTTAATATATAGCTCATACAGTGTGACACAATGTATTGCTGTTCTAGTGTGTTGAACAGCCTGTTGCCACTCCAGTTCCGTATGCTCCTTTCTCATATCTCTCTCCCATTCCACAATGCGGAATGTTTTCGTGAATCCCTCTGAGTCTAAAAGGAGTTGGTAGTGTATTGTCATGGCCTTCCGGAGGGGTGCACCCATGAGCCACCTTTTTTCCCATTGGGTCATTTCTCTAGGTTTGTCCTTTTGAAACTTCCAGGAGATCATCATAGAGATGAGCCTGAAATATTCAAAGTGGAACTTTTTGGGAACATCTATATTTGACAAGTCCAGAGCTTGGGTTGCCAAACCCTGCGGTGTGTAAAGGTCCCGGACATGTTTAACGCCCCAACTAGACCACATCTGCGGGTGTGACTCCGGCAAACAGGACAGTAGTGCTTTAACTGAGTGCACAGGAGATGGATGTGGAGCAACTCGAGCCAAGCCACGAAGTTCCCTCCAGATTTTAATGCCAGCTTTAATAATAGGGTTGTCAATTCCTGTATGCTGGGGGACCCATATAAGGTCAAATGTAAAGAGTGTGCCCAGGCGAAGGCTAAGGTAAAAGCAATACAAAGGTAAGGTAAAAAAGCTAAGCTGAGGTTAAAATTGTAATTGCATAAAAGATATTTTAATACAAAATAAAATCAAATTTAAATTACAATTGCATGGATCCACGCTAAATTAACATAAAAACATAGTATATAACAGTCAATAAAAGTAGACCAAGCTGGTGAGGTATGCTTGTACTATAGGTGCTGTGTACAACAACACTTGTGGATTATTCCAGAAAATGAATCAACCGTGACTCAAAAATGTCCTAAAAAATGTGTAAAAGTTTAAAAATATAAAAAACCAACTCTAAAAATCCAACTCAAAAAAGAGACTCCAAATATCCGATCTGAGTGAGATGTAAGGTGAAATAATTATAGTGTCTAAAAAATAATGTCTAGAAAAATAGCAAAGCTGTAACTGTGTTCCAAACTGCAACTGTGTATCAGACTGCAAACAACCAAAACAAAAATAACAAGTGAAAAAGTGTCAATCCTGAGAAGCGGTTTGGTGTGAAAATTTAATCCGGGATAAGGTGGTTTTAGTGCGTGTCTCTTGGTTCCCAGATGCTCCTAGAGGCTCTGGCCTCAATGTGGGTTAGGTGATGTGAAGAAAAGGGTGAAAAAAGGGAAAAACAAACAACTTGCTGCAAAAACGAATTTGCTACAAAAAACCTGTGGGAAAAGGATAAAATGCAATGTGTAAAACAATCACAAATACAATCTCCTATTGAAATAAGGCTTACCAGGTCAACGCGTTTCGGCCCTCTCTGGGCCTTTATCAAGACTGGTATTTAGAAGGATTTGGTAGCCTTTTATAGCAGTTGGTAACATATTACCGGAAATGGTCAGATTTAGCCGTTTCCGGTTTGAGATTATATTCTAATCCTAAATATGGATATAATCAAGCTTTTGAGCGTAATGGCTAAACAGCCTTGTGTGATACTGATAACTTAATGGCTCAAACAAGGCTTTCAAAAACCTTTATCTGTGTGTTTTTAGAAGCCTCCGTGTATCATTTACAATTGAAAGCGATACCGCTTGACGTCACTTCCGGTGGGTATTACTGCGGCTCAGATTCAAAGCTGCGTAATGATCTATTTGTAAATGTGTTTAAATTTTATCCATGTGGAGATCTATTACCGATCTTGCTTTGTAACATATGTGATATATATATTTTGACCACTTTGTCATAATAAAACTATTTTGCTTTTCGATTTGAGATAATAAAACTATTTTGCTTTCCAATTTTTTGTCTAATATGAGAAACCTCATTGGTCGTGACGTCGTGCCTTAGTATTGTCACTGCGCCTGGGCAAAAGACTGTCTCCCAAAACAGCCATCAGCAAAAGAAATGTAAAATAATAACTAAAACCAAATATTGTGGCAAAATGTAAAGAATGTAAAGGGTGGATGCCGTGACCAGGCTCATTCTGTGGGACATATTCTTTATCCGTTACTGAACATCACTTGGGCTGTAGTCGTAATAGGAAGTTTTTCTTACGATATTAATAGCTATTATACTAAGATGAAGTTGGTGGATGATAGAGATGATCTTACTTGAATGTGAGGGCGAATGGAAAGAAAAAGATTTCCTTAATTTGAAAGGAGATTTTGTTTTTTACTTGCTAGAACTTGTCTGGTTTGCACTTAACGGTTTGCACTTAAAGGAAGCCGTTCTTAATGTATAAAGTATAGATTTTCATCTGTCTATTAGGCTAAGTGCTCTTTTATTTACGATCTGGTGAGGTAGAACTGTCATTTAGGGTTTATCATAGAGAGTATTTATTCGCGCAATTTGCTACTCATGTCTGAATAAAAGCATTCGTAATGTTCTTAAAAAGGTTTTTATACGGATTACTGACTTATCCCCCAATGTGGATCTAATCCTACTTTAGAATAGAATTGTGCTGATATTGGATATTGGAATAGATCTGAAAAATAGTTAAGACAATGCCCTGTCTATAACCATGGGTCCTGATTAGAGGACTAGTAGAAAATAATCTACTGTCTGTGTGAGAGGACCAGTACCGGTTCTTACACTATCTATGACCTAAAGTCTAAAATGCATTCATATGTGAGTAAAATGTTTTATATACTGGGAATTTAAAGGGTAAGATGGTATATGAAGGATAAAATGGTATATATGGTATATACAAAACAGACCACTGAAAGAGTTTAACTATTAGTCAAAAATGATTCGACAGGAGTATGTTATAGAGTTTTGTCTATAATTGGGTATTGAAAAGGAAAACACAGTTTGTCTATAATTGGGCATTAAGGAGGAAGACACAGTATGTTCTAAAATAGAAGTGCAATTAGGCATAAGTATTTTCACTTCAGAAAAAGGAGGATCCTATATACTACTAACTTGTTTTTAGGAGGGACTCTATATTAGAGATAGGTATTACTAAATTCTACATACAACAGGAATGTGGGATGGTTTCCTGTTAACCTGCCCCCAAATGATCCTTGGTGGTTACATCCAACATATTTGGGCAGGGATGTTAAAAAAGGGGATTGGTATTTTCACAATCATACACAATCATGATCAGTTTATGAGACTATGGTCTTATAATCTACGAGGTTGTAACGTCTGTTAGCCCTAGAGAAAGGAAGAGTGTGGTAGAGATGATGGCTTGTATGTCTTTAAGGCCGAAGGTGAAAATCATACCTTCTGATGGTGTAGAAGCAGGAATTAAGACCTCTGATAGGGTCTAAATTAAGACATATATTCTAATTCATATGAAGACTGGTACTTGGAGGAGAGAGATACACAATCATGATCAGGTCAAATTGTATAAGTGGGACAGATCTTCTTTATTATTCAGTCCTCTTGGATGGAGGCAGTCTAGATTGAATATCCACTTTGATTCGGCGGTGAGTAGTTTTTTTGTGTAATTGCCGCCTCTCCAATCTTTTCTGATCTTCTGAATGCCTATAAACGTTAGATCTCTTATGTTGCCCTTATGTTTGGTCGAAAAGTGTCTGTACAGGGCTGTGTCCATATTTAATTTTTCAATTAATAACAAGTGTTCGCGTATCCTATCTTTCAGGACCCTTGACGTCTGGCCCACGTACTGAAGACCACACGAACACTGTAACATGTAGATCACTCCACTATCTTGGCATCTGATCAGCTCATTCACTTTATATTCTTCTTTTGTGTTAGAACTACAGAATTTTGTGGGTTTTTTTGCCGCATTTACACGCTTTACATGACGGGCAGGGGAAGAAACCTTTCACTTCTTTTCCATATGTATCCACAATGCCATGCTTTTTCTTTTTTTCTATACTGGGGGCCAGTTTGCTTCATAGATTTTTAGTCTTCCGGTACACAAACTTTGGTTTTGACGGTAGTTTGTCACCTATTAGGTCGTCATCTTTCAGAAGTGACCAATGTTTCTGGAATATTTTTTCAATGATACCCTTGTTCTCGCTGTATTCTGTGATCATAACCACATTGAGACTGTCTTCCTCTATTGGGTGCACTTTCTTTTTATATTTCAGAAGTTTCGTTCTTTCGATCTTGTCGACCTCTTGGATCTTCTGGTCCAGCATATTTTCGTCGTATCCCCTCTCCAGGAGCTTGGTTTTAATGATTTTCGCCTGCTCTTCCCATTTTTCTTCTGAGGAACAGTTTTTCTTTATCCTCAATAACTGTCCCTTGGGGATGTTGTTTTTCCAGTTTTTGTGGTGGCAACTCATACTATGTATGTAATTGTTACTATCCACACTTTTAAAATGTGTGGATGTCTCGATCTTACCATCTCTAACTTCAATTTTTAAATCTAGAAAAACAAGTTTAGTAGTACTCCATGTGTAGGTGAATTTTAAGTTATCTGTGCTTCTATTCATGACGTCAATGGTGTAATTCAAATCTTCTTGGGTACCTTTCCAGATGATAATGATATCATCTATATAGCGGCAATATAGGACCAGGTCCGCGCCTGCTGGGCAAGATTCCCAAAAAATGTTTTCCCACTTGCCCATATACAGATTCGCATAACTAGGCGCGAACCTGGTCCCCATTGCTGTGCCGCAGGTCTGCTGGCTGTTTTGGGAGACAGTCTTTTGCCCAGGCGCAGCGACAATACTAAGGCACGACGTCACGACCAATGAGGTTTCTCATATTAGACAAAAAATCGGAAAGCAAAATAGTTTTATTATCTCAAATCGAAAAGCAAAATAGTTTTATTATGACAAAGCGGTCAAAATATATATATCACATATGTTACAAAGCAAGATCGGTAATAGATCTCCACATGGATAAAATTTAAACACATTTACAAATAGATCATTACGCAGCTTTGAATCTGAGCCGCAGTAATACCCACCGGAAGTGACGTCAAGCGGTATCGCTTTCAATTGTAAATGATACACGGAGGCTTCTAAAAACACACAGATAAAGGTTTTTGAAAGCCTTGTTTGAGCCAATAAGTTATCAGTATCACACAAGGCTGTTTAGCCATTACGCTCAAAAGCTTGATTATATCCATATTTAGGATTAGAATATAATCTCAAACCGGAAACGGCTAAATCTGACCATTTCCGGTAATATGTTACCAACTGCTATAAAAGGCTACCAAATCCTTCTAAATACCAGTCTTGATAAAGGCCCAGAGAGGGCCGAAACGCGTTGACCTGGTAAGCCTTATTTCAATAGGAGATTGTATTTGTGATTGTTTTACACATTGCATTTTATCCTTTTCCCACAGGTTTTTTGTAGCAAATTTGTTTTTGCAGCAAGTTGTTTGTTTTTCCCTTTTTTCACCCTTTTCTTCACATCACCTAACCCACATTGAGGCCAGAGCCTCTAGGAGCATCTGGGAACCAAGAGACAAGCACTAAAACCACCTTATCCCGGATTAAATTTTCACACCAAACCGCTTCTCAGGATTGACACTTTTTCACTTGTTATTTTTGTTTTGGTTGTTTGCAGTCTGATACACAGTTGCAGTTTGGAACAGAGTTACAGCTTTGCTATTTTTCTAGACATTATTTTTTAGACACTATAATTATTTCACCTTACATCTCACTCAGATCGGATATTTGGAGTCTCTTTTTTGAGTTGGATTTTTAGAGTTGGTTTTTTATATTTTTAAACTTTTACACATTTTTTAGGACATTTTTGAGTCATGGTTGATTCATTTTCTGGAATAATCCACAAGTGTCGTTATACACAGCACCTATTGTACAAGCATACCTCACCAGCTTGGTCTACTTTTATTGACTGTTATATACTATGTTTTTATGTTAATTTAGAGTGGATCCATGCAATTGTAATTTAAATTTGATTTTATTTTGTATTAAAATATCTTTTATGCAATTACAATTTTAACCTCAGCTTAGCTTTTTTACCTTACCTTTGTATTGCTTTTACCTTAGCCTTCGTATTGCTGGCGCCTGGGCACACTCTTTACATTTGATTCTCACAAGGTGATAGCTAGGTATCACCGCCACAGGCATATAAGGTACAGTTGGCGCTGGGATACACTCTTATTTTATCTGACCCATATAAGGTCTTCAAGTGATAAGCCCGAGGGGAGCACAGCCTGTTCAAGCTGTCCCCATCTGGTGTCCTCAGACGGGGCCCCCCATGCTGTCATATGCGAGAGCATGGCCGCCTTATAATATTTACAGATGTTGGGAGCCGCCAACCCTCCATGCAGAACAGGCCTTTGTAGCTGCTGCATACATATCCGTGAGCGCTTACCCTGCCAGATAAACCTGTTTATCACCGACTGGAAGCGGCTGAGGGTAAAATTTGGGACTATTAATGGTATACATCGAAAGAGGTACGTGACCTTGGGTAGGAGCGACATCTTTACCGATTGGATTCTTCCAATCCATGATATTTAGCCCATTTTGCAGTGAGAATTTCATATTCTTTTAGCAGAGGATCATAATTTGCCCGAATTACCATTTTCGGGTCTGGGGAAAGGATAATCCCTAAATGTTTCAACTCGGTTGTGGACCAAGAAAATGGGTAGGTCTCCTTAAGCCAGGTGAACTGTGCCGAGAGGAGGTTCAACGCCAAGGCCTCCGTCTTTGTGTAGTTGAGCCTATAGTATGACATCACGCCAAACTTCCGCAGACATTCAAAAACCGCCGGTAGTGAGGTCTCAGGTTCTGTGACGAACAGAGTGAGATCATCAGCAAACAAAGCGAGCTTCTGCATAGTGTCATGAATTAGCAGCCCCTGCACTTCGTTTGCTTGTCTAATCATGGTTGCGAAAGGCTCTATTGACAATACGAAGAGTAGAGGGGACAGCGGGCAGCCTTGTCTAGTTCCATTTCAAATCTCAAAAGAACCAGAGCAGAACCCTTTTCCTCTAATTCTGGCTGAAGGGCCGGAGTACAGTGCCATAATGGCCCTGACAAGATGAGCCGAAAACCCGAAGGCCCTCAGGACCTCCTACATGTAATCCCACTGCACCCTGTCAAAGGCTTTTTCTGCGTCCAATGACAGGGCAACAAGTGGGAGCCCGAGATTTGGATTCAGTAAGGATACCCAGCAGGCGGCGCGTATTGTCCGAGCCCTGACGGCCTCGAACAAATCCCACCTGATCTAGATGGATCAAAGTGGGGAGTATTCTGCCCAGCCTATTGGCCAGGATTTTTGAGTATAGTTTGATGTCCACATTTATCAGGGATATGGGCCGATAGCTTTCGCATCTGCTTGGGTCCTTGCCTGGTTTTGGTATGGTCACAATTTCAGCCTCTAGGTATTCCCTAGGGAAGTACCCAGTTTGGAGAACTGAGTTGAATACGGATACTAAGATGGGACCAACTTCAGCCAAGAGTTTTTTATAGAATATAGAGGAAAAGCCGTCCGGTCCCGGGGCCTTATGCAATTTTAATCCCTTTATTGCCTCTATCACTTCAGTGATAGTGATAGGAGCTGATAGGGGTTTCTCAGCATCTTCAGGGACCTTAGGTAAATTCAGACCTTGCAAAAAGCTTGCTATATCTTCTCTTGGGAGAGTTTGTCTCTGCTCCGAAGAGGATATCTGGTAAAGTCTGCTGTAGTACTCAACAAAGGCTTCGCCTATAGCCTTAGGTGAATAGCACCTCCCCTCCCCTGTTTGGATGTAAGCTATTCTATTAAGTAATGTTTTTTGACGGAGTTTATTCACCAATAAGCGATCTGCCTTGTTGCCACTGTGGTAAAATTTAAGCTTCAAATATTGGAGATTTCTCTGAGTTTGCTCCAATTCCACATTGTGGATTTGCGCCTTTACATTTTGCCACATAGCTACTTCCACGGAGGAGGCGCTGATCTCAGCCCTCTCCCTAAGCGCCCCCAGTTTGCTATAAAGCTGTGCCAGGGACTCCTTTCTCTGCTTCCTATTTTGAGATTCCTTTTTTATGAGGAGCCCTCTCAAGTAAGCTTTCAGAGCCAGCCAGACTATGGGCACCGAAGTTTCCCCAGAGTTATTAATCCTCAGGAAGTCTATGGTCTCTCTGGACCATTCGGGCATGGCAACGTCTTGAAATAGGTGATCGGGCATACGCCATCTCCTGGGTCCCTCCAAGGCGCCTCTCGCGTCTAAGGTAACCTTCACCGCATCATGGTCGGACCATGTGCATGGCACTATGACCGAACTCCGTGCCTTCTGCAAGGCCCAAGGATCGCAGAAGAAATAGTCCAGTCTGGAGAAAGATGAGTGAGGAGCTGAGTAAAAAGTATGGTCACAGGAGTCAGGGTGCAAAGCCCTCCAGACATCGTAGAGGTCGTTCTGGGCAGTCAGTTCCTTAAATTTTTGGGAAATGAAATCCCTATTCCTGTCTCCTATCTGTTTAGTATTCCCCCTCCTGTCTTTCTTGGGGTCCCAAATCATATTGAAGTCCCCTGCCAGGAGGATGTGGCCCTGTTTCACCTTATCTACCCTCCGGAGGAGCCTCCTCAGGAAACTAGCCTGATTGGTGTTAGGTGCGTATATAGCCACCAGCGTATACAAAACACAGTCCAGGCAACACACACAGATCACATACCTCCCTGCCGCATCACAGTCTATGTAAATAGGCTCATAAGCCACTTGCTCCCCTATCAGTACCGTCACCCCCTTTGCTTTCTTATGAAATGTAGAAGAGATACTAAGTGGGTAGTGTAGCTGTTTAAATCTGGCGGCTGTATCTTCCATCCAGTGGGTCTCCTGTAGGAGAGCTATATCAATGCGGTGACTTTTCAGAGTAATAAACTCTGTTTAGTCGGAGAGTTAAGGCCCCTGGTGTTCAAAGTGCAAAGTCTCATGTCTTACAGCTACAAGGGAAGCACCAGTATGGGGAGAGAAAAAAAAAATGGGTGAAAGATGAAAGTTTTAGTGGGGTAGGCCTATGTAAGAGGAATTATAGAAGCTAAAACCCTCCAGGCCAAACATCCCACCGCCCCAAGATGGCAGAGAGCTCCCAACTCTGGCGAGTAAATGCGGAGGGCTCTAGGGTCCCCTAACCGCAGATGAATGTTATTGTGGTGAGTTGGGAAATAATGGGGTAAGGTGCTGTGTCATGGAGTGGACTGAATATAGTGGGGTGGGGTAAAATGGGACAAGAGCAGAAGAGATGAGGTGATAAAGGTGAAACGGGGGAAGGTGGGGCGTGGTGGGGTATAATGAGATGGAATGAGATGAAATGAAATGGCAGATGAAATGGAAGAGGGGCGGAGCCAGCAACAGACCCACAGACCCCCCCCAAACCTGTAATTTGACAGATAAATGTAATAAGACAACATCAATAAGAAATATAAACATATATAGAAAACAGTGACCTAATATAACCTTTATAGGCCCTAAATAACTTCAACCTCTTAATCTGATTTGTCAGACTAACCACTATTGCTTATGAGACATGAGAACATTCAATGATACAATTTACATTTAACTTCTACACGTCTACCTATATTTTCTGTGTAGGTGAGACCCTTAAATGTGTCCCCAGAAGGACCTAAAAATGGCCATTTGTGTGAAAACCTTGTGATAGACATTAGGTAAGGTTAGAAGAATTGGCTTCAGGCCCCAAATATCTCTGGAGCCCCAAAGACCCCTTAGGGCGTGCAGGCAATCTTATCAAGAGGAGGTTCCATTAGGGGAATGAGAGTAGATCAGGCCTATAAGAGCAGTGGGTCGGTCCCAGGGCTATGGGCTTCCTGGATTCCATTCCTGGGCGTTCGCCCTCAGTTCTGGCCTCCGTCTGTGCGGGCGGGCTGGCCCGTTATGGTCCATAGGGGGCCTCCTCGGGGAAGCTGGCAGCTGCCATGTCCTGATGAGCTCCTGTCCTTGTTGGGGAGTCAGGATGATATGTTGAGCTCCATCTTTAGTGGCTATCAATTTGGTTGGGAATCCCCACCTGTATCGGATCTGGTTGCTTCTTAGAACTTTAGTGACCTCTGCGAAGCTTCTCCTTTGAGCCAAGGTGTAGGAAGACAAATCTGGGAACAGCGAGACCTCTCTGAATTGCCCATTAAGTTGCGGTGAGCGCAGCATTGCTCTCATCAATTTATCTTTGTATGAATAGTAATGTAAACGGGCTATAGTGTCTCTAGGTTTACCAGGAGGGAGGTTTCTAGGTCTCGCCGTCCGATGAATTTGGTCTATTCTATTTATACCTCCAGCAGCGGGCCCAAGGATAGACTGGAAAAGGCTGTGAGCATATTCTTCCAGATCTTGCGGGAGAAATGACTCAGGGATTCCTCTAAGTCTCACGTTATTTTGCCAGGATCTGTCTTCCAAATCTGCCACTTTCGCCTCTAAGGAAGACACTTGATCTGTCAGGCTTTGCGTCTGGCCCACCCAATTAGCATGGTCCACCATAAGGTCTTCCTGTTTCCTTTCAATGGTGTCAGTTCTCTGGAGGAGGAAATATCACGTCTCAGATCCTCAAACGATCTCTCCAGTTTGTCAAACCGTCTAGTGAGGGTCTGGTTTTGGTTAACGAACATGCGCTGGATGGACTCCAGCGGTAAGGTCGGGGCGTCCCCCTTGCTTCTGCCTGGAGTATTGGAGGAAGAGAACCTACTCTCAGTGTGGTCTTCTGGGGTGTCTGAGGTGATAGAATTGTCGTCTTCCGATCTGACGGATCCCTCTCATCCCCGTGGGTGGAAATGGTCTATCACAGTTTTCTTAGGCCCGAAGCTGCCTTTTTGTTTTTTCTTAGCTTGTTGTGACATGTTGGCTGGGACCGTCACTGCGAATATAGCCACTGCAATGTTTAATAATTAGATGTTATCTTCTTAGAATATGTGGGAAGGGGGGGGCACATAGGGCCCTTCTTAAACTGACATATTATAAACGGACTCACTAAGGCCTAGATTTGGAGTTCGGCGGTAGCCGTCAAAACCAGCGTTAGAGGCTCCTAACGCTGGTTTTGGCCGCCCGCTGGTATTTGGAGTCAGTGATTAAAGGGTCTAACGCTCACTTTTCAGCCGCGACTTTTCCATACCGCAGATCCCCCTACGCCATTTGCGTAGCCTATATTTTCAATGGGATCTTTCTAACGCTGGTATTTAGAGTCGTTTCTGAAGTGAGTGTTAGAGCTCTAACGACAAGATTCCAGCCGCCTGAAAATAGCAGGAGTTAAGAGCTTTCTGGCTAACGCCGGTTTATAAAGCTCTTAACTACTGTACCCTAAAGTACACTAACACCCATAAACTACCTATGTACCCCTAAACCGAGGTCCCCCCACACCGCCGCCACTCGATTAAAATTTTTAACCCCTAATCTGCCGACCGCCACCTACGTTATACTTATGTACCCCTAATCTGCTGCTCCTAACCCCGCCGACCCCTGTATTACATTTATTAACCCCTAACTTGCCCCCCACAACGTCGCCGCCAGCTACTTAAAATAATTAACCCCTAATCTTCCGACCGCAAATCGCCTCCACCTACGTTATCCCTATGTACCCCTAATCTGCTGCCCTAACATCGCTGACCCCTATATTATATTTATTAACCCCTAATCTGCCCCCCTCAACGTCGCCGACACCTGCCTACACTTATTAACCCCTAATCTGCCGAGCGGACCTGAGCGCTACTATAATAAATGTATTAACCCCTAATCCGCCTCACTAACCCTATCATAAATAGTATTAACCCCTAATCTGCCCTCCCTAACATCGCCGACACCTAACTTCAATTATTAACCCCTAATCTGCCGACCGGAGCTCACCGCTATTCTAATAAATGTATTAACCCCTAAAGCTAAGTCTAACCCTAACACTAACACCCCCCTAAGTTAAATATAATTTTTATCTAACGAAATAAATTAACTCTTATTAAATAAATTATTCCTATTTAAAGCTAAATACTTACCTGTAAAATAAATCCTAATATAGCTACAATATAAATTATAATTATATTATAGCTATTTTAGGATTAATATTTATTTTACAGGCAACTTTGTAATTATTTTAACCAGGTACAATAGCTATTAAATAGTTAAGAACTATTTAATAGTTACCTAGTTAAAATAATAACAAATTTACCTGTAAAATAAATCCTAACCTAAGATATAATTAAACCTAACACTACCCTATCAATAAAATAATTAAATAAACTACCTACAATTACCTACAATTAACCTAACACTACACTATCAATAAATTAATTAAACACAATTCCTACAAATAAATACAATTAAATAAACTAGCTAAAGTACAAAAAATAAAAAAGAACTAAGTTACAGAAAATAAAAAAATATTTACAAACATAAGAAAAATATTACAACAATTTTAAACTAATTACACCTACTCTAAGCCCCCTAATAAAATAACAAAGCCCCCCAAAATAAAAAATTCCCTACCCTATTCTAAATTAAAAAAGTTACAAGCTCTTTTACCTTACCAGCCCTGAACAGGGCCCTTTGCGGGGCATGCCCCAAGAATTTCAGCTCTTTTGCCTGTAAAAAAAAAACATACAATACCCCCCCCCCCCAACATTACAACCCACCACCCACATACCCCTAATCTAACCCAAACCCCCCTTAAATAAACCTAACACTAAGCCCCTGAAGATCTTCCTACCTTGTCTTCACCATCCAGGTATCACCGATCCGTCCTGGCTCCAAGATCTTCATCCAACCCAAGCGGGGGTTGGCGATCCATAATCTGGTCCAGAAGAGGCTCCAAAGTCTTCCTCCTATCAGGCAAGAAGAGGACATCCGGACCGGCAAACATCTTCTCCAAGCGGCATCTTCGATCTTCTTCCATCCGGAGCGAAGCGGCAGGATCCTGAAGACCTCCAGCGCGGAACATCCATCCGGACCGACGACTGAACGACGAATGACTGTTCCTTTAAGGGACGTCATCCAAGATGGCGTCCCTCGAATTCCGATTGGCTGATAGGATTCTATCAGCCAATCGGAATTAAGGTAGGAATTTTCTGATTGGCTGATGGAATCAGCCAATCAGAATCTAGTTCAATCCGATTGGCCGATCCAATCAGCCAATCAGATTGAGCTCGCATTCTATTGGCTGATCGGAACAGCCAATAGAATGCGAGCTCAATCTGATTGGCTGATTGGATCAGCCAATCGGATTGAACTTGATTCTGATTGGCTGATTCCATCAGCCAATCAGAAAATTCCTACCTTAATTCTGATTGGCTGATAGAATCCTATCAGCCAATCGGAATTTGAGGGACGCCATCTTGGATGACGTCCCTTAAAGGAACAGTCATTCGTCGTTCAGTCGTCGGTCCGGATGGATGTTCCGCGCTGGAGGTCTTCAGGATCCTGCCGCTTCGCTCTGGATGGAAGAAGATCGAAGATGCCGCTTGGAGAAGATGTTTGCCGGTCCGGATGTCCTCTTCTTGCCGGATAGGAGGAAGACTTTGGAGCCTCTTCTGGACCGGATTATGGATCGCCAACCCCCGCTTGGGTTGGATGAAGATCTTGGAGCCAGGACGGATCGGTGATACCTGGATGGTGAAGACAAGGTAGGAAGATCTTCAGGGGCTTAGTGTTAGGTTTATTTAAGGGGGGTTTGGGTTAGATTAGGGGTATGTGGGTGGTGGGTTGTAATGTTGGGGGGGGTATTGTATGTTTTTTTTTACAGGCAAAAGAGCTGAAATTCTTGGGGCATGCCCCGCAAAGGGCCCTGTTCAGGGCTGGTAAGGTAAAAGAGCTTGTAACTTTTTTAATTTAGAATAGGGTAGGGAATTTTTTATTTTGGGGGGCTTTGTTATTTTATTAGGGGGCTTAGAGTAGGTGTAATTAGTTTAAAATTGTTGTAATATTTTTCTTATGTTTGTAAATATTTTTTTATTTTCTGTAACTTAGTTCTTTTTTATTTTTTGTACTTTAGCTAGTTTATTTAATTGTATTTATTTGTAGGAATTGTGTTTAATTAATTTATTGATAGTGTAGTGTTAGGTTAATTGTAGGTAATTGTAGGTAGTTTATTTAATTAATTTATTGATAGGGTAGTGTTAGGTTTAATTATAACTTAGGTTAGGATTTATTTTACAGGTAAATTTGTTATTATTTTAACTAGGTAACTATTAAATAGTTCTTAACTATTTAATAGCTATTGTACCTGGTTAAAATAATTACAAAGTTGCCTGTAAAATAAATATTAATCCTAAAATAGCTATAATATAATTATAATTTATATTGTAGCTATATTAGGATTTATTTTACAGGTAAGTATTTAGCTTTAAATAGGAATAAGTTATTTAATAAGAGTTAATTTATTTCGTTAGATAAATATTATATTTAACTTAGGGGGGTGTTAGTGTTAGGGTTAGACTTAGCTTTAGGGGTTAATCCATTTATTAGAATAGCGGTGAGCTCCGATCGGAAGATTAGGGGTTAATAATTGAAGTTAGGTGTCGGCGATGTTAGGGAGGGCAGATTAGGGGTTAATACTATTTATGATAGGGTTAGTGAGGCGGATTAGGGGTTAATAACTTTATTATAGTAGCGCTCAGGTCCGCTCGGCAGATTAGGGGTTAATAAGTATAGGCAGGTGTCGGCGACGTTGTGGGGGGCAGGTTAGGGGTTAATAAATATAATATAGGGGTCGGCGGTGTTAGGGGTAGCAGATTAGGGGTACATAGGGATAACGTAGGTGGCGGCGGTTTACGGAGCGGCAGATTAGGGGTTTAAAAAAATATGCAGGGGTCAGCGATAGCGGGGGCGGCAGATTAGGGGTTAATAAGTGTAAGGCTAGGGGTGTTTAGACTCGGGGTACATGTTAGAGTGTTAGGTGCAGACGTAGGAAGTGTTTCCCCATAGCAAACAATGGGGCTGCGTTAGGAGCTGAACGCTGCTTTTTTGCAGGTGTTAGGTTTTTTTTCAGCTCAAACAGCCCCATTGTTTCCTATGGGGGAATCGTGCACGAGCACGTTTTTGAGGCCGGCCGTGTCCGTAAGCAACTCTGGTATCGAGAGTTGCTTTTGCGGTAAAAATGCTCTACGCTCCTTTTTTGGAGCCTAACGCAGCATTTGTTTGAACTCTCGATACCAGAGTTAATTTTATGGTGCGGCCAGAAAAAAGCCTGCGGAGCGTTAACAGCCCTTTTACCGCCGAACTCCAAATCTAGGCCTTAGGGAACACAGGAATGTGCACACTAAATATTGGTCCCCCATAAAAGGGTGTGGACACCCCTATCTGTAAGAGGCCAAAAGGAAAAAACAACAACAGTGGATTTATGCAATTTTTAACTTGAGATTAAGCCACCTTAATTGTGAAACCTGTATGTTGCCCTCTCCCAGGGGAGTTGTCACCATAGGATGATGTAGGGAAAAGGGAGAGGGATATGACCCGTCAGCGATAGCCTGACGGGAAAGGGGGGGAGAGAGCACACCTAACACCTGAAGAGAAAGTGTGTATTATATATGCAGCGTGTCTCAATTTAAATCAGTAATACCTACAATAAAGTGACATAAACCTAAAACCTACAATGTGGAATACAGCCGATTAAGACAGCACAGAATTACAGTAATATAAGTAACATAAATTGGCATTCAAGGCAGTATTTGTTTTTAGGGCAAATATATATGCTGTTATGTCACAGACCCTGCAGAGAGAGACAAGGGTTATCAGGCAGGCACTTTTTCAATAAAAAGAAAAATAATAAGAGCAAAAGAGAGAGAGAGAAAAAAAAATGACACTCCACTTTGGGCTCAGGGCTCAAAGGAAAATTATGCTGACGCAGCAGCTTTAGACACTGAGTCTCCAAACTTGCAGGTAATGCTTCAAAGTCTCTGTGTGGGTTACTGTCCCCCCAGAGAAACTGCCCCAGTGATGAGCTGTGAGGATACCCAGTAGGCACAGATAATAAAGGGCAAGTGTCTCAAGGGCCTTACTTGGAGTATTGTAGCAGTTAGGGGTAAGGAGAAAAATAAGTTATGCAGGATCACAGGTACCCCTTAATTTAGATGTTTTGTTCACTGGTAGCTATGCTAACTGCGCTGGGGTAAGCAATGAACTCAGCCAGTTACTTAGTTAGGTGTATATGCAAGTCTCTGAGCCGTGGACTGATCAATATGTCTTTTTAAATATAAAAGTCTTACCCATCCACGTGGAGCTCCCTGAGTTAGAATGGACCTGCAGGTGACTCAATGTAGCCTCCCCAAATCAGCAAGGCTTCCGTTCTCTCACCTCTGCTCCTACCAACAGATGGAACCTTAGCAGAAAGGTTCCGGTAAAGCCGTGTCACAGAGCCCTCTAAAACAAGCAGCCGCAATAAAGGCCGCAGTGCAGGCCGAAAATGGCAGTTTTTCGCGCCCTTTGCGCCTTTTACCGCCTTCACCTGTAGCCAGCCTATGCCTCTGTATTGTTGGAGAGGAGGCAATCTCTCGTTGATCCGCAGCCCCCAGATGATGTGGTCACCTCCTACCTCTGTCCAGGCCGGATCCCGTGCAGCTGCACAACTTTGCCGGACTTCTGGTCTCCTCAGCACCGCTCACCTGCTTACACGAGTCCCGGCGGCAGGGTCTTCTGTGGGAAGGGGGTAAGTGTTCTAAGCCCGCAACCACTGTCAGCTGGCAGGCAGATGCTCCGGAGCGGATCCCCGGCCCTCCGGAGCAGAATGTCAGGTGGTGTCACCTGGGGAGTGAGATCAGGAGTAGCGGGGCAGGTCCTCAGGTGCCTGGATCAATTCAGTGGGCATTGCAGTCCGGTAGAACTCCGGAGACCCCCTTCTCCACCACAGGTCTCTATCAAAGTGGGAGAATCAGCCTCCGGAGCGGAGCCCCGACCCTCCGGAAAGCAATTCCCCCTGCTGTGGAATCCGCAGTTGCTCCGGCCAAGCTGGTACAAAAAGGGCTGAGTAAAAAGCCTCTTCTGAACTTGGAATAGCTTTCCCCTATTGCACCCAGGTTATAGTGTATTATACAGGGAAGAGGTGCAATACTTTTTGCTGCTATGCGTAGGTTTTAACTCCACTTTTAGCACTTGTTGAGACAGAGCCCCAAGCACACACATCCTATCTCCTTAGCGGCTGGCTCCGCCCCCCAATATTACTGATTTTAATAGAAAAATAAATGTATATCTGAAATAAATGAATGTATATATCTATATGTATATAATTATATATATGTATGTAAAAAAATATAAATCTATATTTGTCTATATTTATCTCTCTCTCTCTCTCTCTCTCTCTCTCTCTCTCTCTCTATATATATATATATATATATATATATAGATAGATAGATATATAAAGTTAAAATATATATATATATATTTATATAAGTATATATATATATATATTTGTATATTAAAATACATATATAAATATAAATGTATACATTTTGTGGCAAAAAAGAGAAGAAGAATATTGCTCACCTTTTTAGACCTCAAACTTGTGAGGTATGTTTGAAGCGTGGAGGGGATATAATCCCTATCTGTGCTAAAGTTGCTCACTTCTGGGTGTTCTGTTGGAGTATGGTATTTCTTTCTCCCAGTAGCTTAAGTGTCTAGTCCGCTTCTCCTCTGTGGAGTATGGTAAACTTTTCTTGTGTTTGAATGGGGTAAGTTTCTTTCTTGTCACAAATTCAGTGCTTTTTCTTTGCAGATTATGGGAGATATTCTCTTTTTGTTTGGTTTGGGTCAGCTTCTCCTTTATGGAGTATGGTAAATGTATTCTTTAAGGTTTGTAACAGTTGCCTTTGCTGCCTATGGCCTAGATTTGGAGTTTGGCGGTAGATGGGCTGTTAACGCTACGCAGGCTTTTTTCTGGCCGCACCATAAATTTAACTCTGGTATCGAGAGTTCAAACAAATGCTGCGTTAGGCTCCAAAAAAGGAGCGTAGAGCATTTTTACCGCAAATGCAACTCTCGATACCAGAGTTGCTTACGGAAGCGGCCAGCCTCAAAAACGTGCTCGTGCACGATATCCCCATAGGAAACAATGGGGCTGTTTGAGCTGAAAAAAAACCTAACACCTGCAAAAAAGCAGAGTTCAGCTCCTAACGCAGCCCCATTGTTTCCTATGGGGAAACACTTCCTACGTCTGCACCTAACACTCTAACATGTACCCCGAGTCTAAACACCCCTAACCTTACACTTATTAACCCCTAATCTGCCGCCCCCGCTATCGCTGACCCCTGCATATTTTTTTTAACCCCTATTCTGCCGCTCCGTAAACCGCCGCAACCTACGTTATCCCTATGTACCCCTAATCTGCTGCCCTAACATCGCCGACCCCTATATTATATTTATTAACCCCTAATCTGCCCCCCACAACGTCGCCGACACCTGCCTACACTTATTAACCCCTAATCTGCCGAGCGGACCTGAGCGCTACTATAATAAAGTTATTAACCCCTAATCCGCCTCACTAACCCTATCATAAATAGTATTAACCCCTAATCTGCCCTCCCTAACATCGCCGACACCTAACTTCAATTATTAACCCCTAATCTGACGACCGGAGCTCACCGCTACTATAATAAATGGATTAAACCCTAAAGCTAAGTCTAACCCTAACACCCCCCTAAGTTAAATATAATTTAAATCTAACGAAATAAATTAACTCTTATTAAATAAATTATTCCTATTTAAAGCTAAACACTTACCTGTAAAATACATCCTAATATAGCTACAATATAAATTATAATTATATTATAGCTATTTTAGGATTTATATTTATTTTACAGGCAACTTGGTAATTATTTTAACCAGGTACAATAGCTATTTAATAGTTACCTAGTTAAAATAATAACAAATTTACCTGTAAAATAAATCCTAACCTAAGATATAATTAAACCTAACACTACCCTATCAATAAATTAATTAAATAAACTACCTACAATTAACCTAACACTACACTATCAATAAATTAATTAAACACAATTCCTACAAATAAATACAATTAAATAAACTAGCTAAAGTACAAAAAATAAAAAAGAACTAAGTTACAAAAAATAAAAAAATATTTACAAACATAAGAAAAATATTACAACAATTTTAAACTAATTACACCTACTCTAAGCCCCCTAATAAAATAACAAAGACCCACAAAATAAAAAATTCCCTACCCTATTCTAAATTAAAAAAGGTAAAAGCTCTTTTACCTTACCAGCCCTGAACAGGGCCCTTTGCGGGGCATGCCCCAAGAATTTCAGCTCTTTTGCCTGTAAAAAAAAACATACAATACCCCCCCCCCCAACATTACAACCCACCACCCACATACCCCTAATCTAACCCAAACCCCCCTTAAATAAACCTAACACTAAGCCCCTGAAGATCTTCCTACCTTGTCTTCACCATCCAGGTTCACCGATCCGTCCTGAAGAGCTCCTCCGATGTCCTGATCCGAGCCCAAGCGGGGGGCTGAAGAGGTCCATGATCCGGTCAAAGTCTTCATCCAAGCGGGGCAGAAGAGGATCTTCCATCCGATTGAAGTCTTCATCCAGGCGGCATCTTCTATGGTCTTCTATCCGGAGCAAAGCGGCAGGATCCTGAAGACCTCCAGCGCGGAACATCCATCCGGCCCGACGACTGACTGTTCCTTTAAGGGACGTCATCCAAGATGGCGTCACTCGAATTCCGATTGGCTGATAGGATTCTATCAGCCAATCGGAATTAAGGTAGGAATTTTCTGATTGGCTGATGGAATCAGCCAATCAGAATCAAGTTCAATCCGATTGGCTGATCCAATCAGATTGAGCTCGCATTCTATTGGCTGTTCCGATCAGCCAATAGAATGCGAGCTCAATCTGATAGGCTGATTGGATCAGCCAATCGGATTGAACTTGATTCTGATTGGCTGATTCCATCAGCCAATCAGAAAATTCCTACCTTAATTCCGATTGGCTGATAGAATCCTATCAGCCAATCAGAATTCGAGTGACGCCATCTTGGATGACGTCCCTTAAAGGAACAGTCATTCGTCGTTCAGTCGTCAGGCCGGATGGATGTTCCGCGCTGGAGGTCTTCAGGATCCTGCCGCTTCGCTCCGGATAGAAGACCATAGAAGATGCCGCCTGGATGAAGACTTCAATCGGATGGAAGATCCTCTTCTGCCCCGCTTGGATGAAGACTTTGACCGGATCATGGACCTCTTCAGCCCCCCGCTTGGGCTCGGATCAGGACATCGGAGGAGCTCTTCAGGACGGATCGGTGAACCTGGATGGTGAAGACAAGGTAGGAAGATCTTCAGGGGCTTAGTGTTAGGTTTATTTAGGGGGGGTTTGGGTTAGATTAGGGGTATGTGGGTGGTGGGTTGTAATGTTGGGGGGGGGTATTGTATGTTTTTTTTTACAGGCAAAAGAGCTGAAATTCTTGGGGCATGCCCCGCAAAGGGCCCTGTTCAGGGCTGGTAAGGTAAAAGAGCTTTTACCTTTTATAATTTAGAATAGGGTAGGGAATTTTTTATTTTGGGGGGCTTTGTTATTTTATTAGGGGGCTTAGAGTAGGTGTAATTAGTTTAAAATTGTTGTAATATTTTTCTTATGTTTGTAAATATTTTTTTATTTTTTGTAACTTAGTTCTTTTTTTATTTTTTGTACTTTAGCTAGTTTATTTAATTGTATTTATTTGTAGGAATTGTGTTTAATTAATTTATTGATAGTGTAGTGTTAGGTTAATTGTAGGTAATTGTAGGTAGTTTATTTAATTAATTTATTGATAGGGTAGTATTAGGTTTAATTATATCTTAGGTTAGGATTTATTTTACAGGTAAATTTGTTATTATTTTAACTAGGTAACTATTAAATAGCTATTGTACCTGGTTAAAATAATTACCAAGTTGCCTGTAAAATAAATATAAATCCTAAAATAGCTATAATATAATTATAATTTATATTGTAGCTATATTAGGATGTATTTTACAGGTAAGTATTTAGCTTTAAATAGGAATAATTTATTTAATAAGAGTTAATTTATTTCGTTAGATTTAAATTATATTTAATTTAGGGGGGTGTTAGTGTTAGGGTTAGACTTAGCTTTAGGGGTTAATCCATTTATTATAGTAGCGATGAGCTCCGGTCGGCAGATTAGGGGTTAATAATTGAAGTTAGGTGTCGGCGATGTTAGGGAGGGCAGATTAGGGGTTAATACTATTTATTATAGGGTTAGTGAGGCGGATTAGGGGTTAATAACTTTATTATAGTAGCGCTCAGGTCCGCTCGGCAGATTAGGGGTTAATAAGTGTAGGCAGGTGTTGGCGACGTTGAGGGGGGCAGATTAGGGGTTAATAAATATAATATAGGGGTCAGCGATGTTAGGGCAGCAGATTAGGGGTACATAGGGATAACGTAGGTGGCGGCGCTTTGCGGTCGGAAGATTAGGGGTTAATTATTTTAAGTAGCTGGCGGCGACGTTGTGGGGGGCAGGTTAGGGGTTAATAAATGTAATACAGGGGTCGGCGGGGTTAGGGGCAGCAGATTAGGGGTACATAAGTATAACGTAGGTGGCGGTCGGCAGATTAGGGGTTAAAAAATTTTAATCGAGTGTCGGCGATGTGGGGGGAGCTCGGTTTAGGGGTACATAGGTAGTTTATGGGTGTTAGTGTACTTTAGGGTACAGTAGTTAAGAGCTTTATGAACCGGCGTTAGCCCAGAAAGCTCTTAACTACTGCTATTTTCCTGCGGCTGGAGTTTTGTCGTTAGAGCTCTAACGCTCACTTCAGAAACGACTCTAAATACCGGCGTTAGGAAGATCCCATTGAAAAGATAGGATACGCAATTGACGTAAGGGGATCTGCGGTATGGAAAAGTCGCGGCTGAAAAGTGAGCGTTAGACCCTTTAATCACTGACTCCAAATACCAGCGGGCGGACAAAACCAGCGTTAGGAGCCTCTAACGCTGGTTTTCCCGGCTAACGCCAAACTCCAAATCTAGGCCTATATATCTTGTTAATCTAAACCTAAATTTTAGCATTGTATCAATAGAGGAGCTTTGTATGAAGTTGTGAGAAGATCAAACATGATGGTAGTGTGAATTTCTATAGGGATATTTAGGGCTCCATTTATCATTGCAATTCTCCTACATTTACGCCTATAAATACGCCGGCGTAAATTCACTCCTATGTATTAAAACAAAATACGACCAAAAAAACTGATTTTCGACCGAAAAATCCGACCACTCTATTCTATCTCGCCAAGGCGCACATGTGCGCCGATTGAAGCTTAAAACAGCGCTTTTTCGGTCGTATTTTCATCAAATCGACTAACAGATCGCCAAATTTCATATTTATCACTATTTTGCGCCATGGGAGAACCTAATATTCTCCTACAATTACGCCCTCCAAAGTTCTCCATATCCACTGAGGAGAACATTTCATTTACTTCATTTTTTGTGAGAGAGAAGATGGAATATTTTCTGCTGTTGGCTGCTATTTCTTGGGCAAGGGGCCGTGAAAATCGTCTTGCTGATGGTAATATGCCCATACGGAGACGCCAAAGAGTGCCTAGAGTTTTTTTACCCCGGTGTGGACTACAGGCATTGTCTGATAAGGAGATAAAGCAAAGATTTCGTATAAATATGGAGAGTATTATAAATCTTTACTCTCTGATCCAAAATGACATAGACCCTAGGACAAGAAGAACAAGGGCGATACCTGGACTTTTAAAATTATTAGCAGTTTTGCATTTCTTGTCAACTGGTTCATTTCAGGCAGTCTCTAGTGCTGTGGTGGGCATTAGCCAGCCTTCATTTTGCAGGCATCTAAGAATTGTTTTAAAAGCAGTTTTGAAACATCTGAAGAAGTTTATTTTTGTACCCAGGAATGTGCAAGAATGGCACACAGTTAAGGCATCTTTTTATCAAGTAGCTGGTATGCCTAATGTTCTTGGTGCAATTGATTGCACCCACATAGCTTTAAGACCACCAGCTTTAAGGGAGGAGCAATACAGGAATAGAAAAAGCTTCCATTCACTGAATGTTCAGGCTGTTTGTGATGCCAACCTAAAAATTTGGGCTGTCCGTTCAGGATTTCCAGGTTCCTGCCACGATTACCATATCCTCAAACAATCAGCATTATTTATATTGTTTGAACGTGGAGACATGCCCCATGGTTGGCTATTGGGTGAGTTTAACTTTATATTTTTTGGTGTTATTGTTTTTATGTTTAATTTTGGTTTTCAACTTTGAAGGACATAGATTTGTAGTTAGATGTATATACACTTTAGACCTTTTTTTTTTGTGAAAATTAATTTTATGATCTTTTCATTTATGTAATTATTTATTTCATTAATTTCTGTATTGCTAAAAGTGCATATAGATTGTTATTCCAATGTAATAATTCTTTTAATTTTTTTATTTGTAGGTGACAGTGGTTATCCGTGTAGGCCTTGGCTTCTGACACCAGTACTATTGCCCCATACACGTGCAGAGATCAAATTCAACGAGTCACACCGTAGTACAAGAAGTGCTATCGAGAGAACCTTCGGTATGTTGAAGATGAGATTTCGTGTGTTGGACAGGTCAGGGGGAGACTTGCAATACTCACCAGAGAAATGCAATGACATTATTTTAGTATGCTGCATGTTACATAATATTGCAATATCTCAAGGTAACCAAGATGATTTGTGTCTTGAGGATCAACCAGATGACATCTATGTCCCCCAACACATATTAAACAGG
Organism: Bombina bombina; assembly: GCF_027579735.1. NCBI lineage: Eukaryota > Metazoa > Chordata > Amphibia > Anura > Bombinatoridae > Bombina > Bombina bombina. Next base: position 743,526,529 of record NC_069501.1, on the reverse strand, counting down.
CACACTACTAGGGCCGGTGTTCAAAACCGTATGGAAATTATTGAGAGATATTTTTCATGTAAGTTATTTTTTTTTTTTTGTGGGGGGGGGGCAAAGAATTAGTATTATATTTCTGGATTTCTAATTATCTTTTAACATTGTATTACAGAAACCACGGATAACACAGGAGTTGTTTGAAAATTGGACAATAATAATCCTCACTACTGTTATATAATCAGACAGATGAAAAAAAAAGTTGTGTTTATTTGTTAATAAAACAATTTAGTTTTTATTCTTTTAATAACATTTTTTTGAACAAACAGCCTTAATTCTTTTTTGTATTTTAAATAACATTTTTATTGTAATAACAAATACTTGAACACTTTGGAAGCATGTAACATTTTTAAAAAAATAACTTAAACTGTAACCAAATTCTAGTGTTTAACTTTTCAACATGAAAACTATTTGAACATTAAAGTGCAAAAACAAGAAATATTAATAATTAATTATTGAGTAGGAAATCTTCGATTCAAAATTTCTAATTTCTTTTTGGAATAATCCCTCTTAAATTCTGAATCAGCTTTTAAAATTGCATTTCTTTCTTCTTGTAATCTGATCAGTTCTTTAAAAAATGCACTTTGCTCATTCCTGAACCCCAATGCCATGTCTGTGAGGTTTTGTATATCATTTCCCCTGCCTGTGACATCTTCTGGGTTTATCAGTTGTTCTGGTCTTTCATCTTCCTCAGAGTCATTGACCATGATATTCTGAGGAGTTTCTAGATTTGGTGGTGTTGGTCCCTCTGATGTGTGTCCCTCAATCTGAGTCTCATCCTCATCTTCTGGACATACAGAATCCTCAACCAGAGGTTCCAAATTGATTTCAACCTGATCTTCTGTATGACATGGAAAATATGTATTATTAATAGGTTACATTCATAAAAAAACAAAAAATTAACATGACAATTAGAAGACAACCTACCCTCGAATAATAATATAGAATTGTCCTGCATGGATTGTAGTAATGCACGAACACCTACAACAACATAAAAATAATATTAGAATATCAACAGCATCGATTTATACAATCAAAATATACATTAGCCCACAAGTTATCATCAGTGCTCATCTGGTTGTTAATTGTTATTAAAATATATAACAACTATTGGTTGTTTTTTACAAATCACTTACTCTCCCCTTCTTCTCTTTGTACTGTGGATGTGGAGGGTTCTTGGTCTTGTGAGGTGAATTCATTTTCCAAAGGTTGATCCTCTTGTGCATCAATCTCCTCTTCCTGACGTCCCTCATCTTCTTGCTCTAAATAATATAAATATACTTGTATTAAATTTGAATAATTATAGATAAAAACACAATTTCAAATATTTAGATAGATTTAGATAGACAATAGATAGTTATAAAACTGACTAGATTACTTTTATTATAGTTCATGCCTCCATTTTCTCCATAATCCTTATTTTCCAAATAAAAATGTAAACTAATCACAATTTTAAGATCCAATAGCAGAAATCTACAAAATTAAAGAGATAGTGAGCATATCTACATATACTTTCCATAAAGGAATATCTATTGAATCGAAATAATTACATAATAGATTTCAATCATAAAGATATATAATTTTTTATTCTCTTTTTTTAAATCATGAACAACAAAATTTGGGTGTCGTTTACATTTAACTTACCTCTAAAATCCATAGGCCTAGATTTGGAGTTCGGCGGTAGAAGGGCTGTTAACGCTCCGCGGGTTTTTTTCTGGCCGCACCATAAATTTAACTCTGGTATCGAGAGTTCAAACAAATGCTGCGTTAGGCTCCAAAAAAGGAGCGTAGAGCATTTTTACCGCAAATGCAACTCTCGATACCAGAGTTGCTTACGGACGCGGCCAGCCTCAAAAACGTGCTCGTGCACGATTCCCCCATAGGAAACAATGGGGCTGTTTGAGCTGAAAAAAAACCTAACACCTGCAAAAAAGCAGCGTTCAGCTCCTAACGCAGCCCCATTGTTTCCTATGGGGAAACACTTCCTACGTCTGCACCTAACACTCTAACATGTACCCCGAGTCTAAATACCCCTAACCTTACACTTATTAACCCCTATTCTGCCGCCCCCGCTATCGCTGACCCCTGCATATTATTATTAACCCCTAATCTTCCGCTCCGTAAACCGCCGCAACCTACGTTATCCCTATGTACCCCTAATCTGCTGCCCTAACATCGCCGACCCTATATTATATTTATTAACCCCTAATCTGCCCCCCTCAACGTCGCCGACACCTGCCTACACTTATTAACCCCTAATCTGCCGAGCGGACCTGAGCGCTACTATAATAAAGTTATTAACCCCTAATCCGCCTCACTAACCCTATCATAAATAGTATTAACCCCTAATCTGCCCTCCCTAACATCGCCGACACCTACCTTCAATTATTAACCCCTAATCTGCCGAGCGGACCTCACCGCTATTCTAATAAATGTATTAACCCCTAAAGCTAAGTCTAACCCTAACACTAACACCCCCCTAACTTAAATATAATTTACATCTAACGAAATAAATTAACTCTTATTAAATAACTTATTCCTATTTAAAGCTAAATACTTACCTGTAAAATAAATCCTAATATAGCTACAATATAAATTATAATTATATTATAGCTATTTTAGGATTAATATTTATTTTACAGGTAACTTGGTAATTATTTTAACCAGGTACAATAGCTATTAAATAGTTAAGAACTATTTAATAGTTACCTAGTTAAAATAATAACAAATTTACCTGTAAAATAAATCCTAACCTAAGATATAATTAAACCTAACACTACCCTATCAATACATTAATTAAATAAACTACCTACAATTAACCTAACACTACACTATCAATAAATTAATTAAACACAATTCCTACAAATAAATGCAATTAAATAAACTAGCTAAAGTACAAAAAATAAAAAAGAACTAAGTTACAAAAAATAAAAAAATATTTACAAATATAAGAAAAATATTACAACAATTTTAAACTAATTACACCTACTCTAAGCCCCCTAATAAAATAACAAAGACCCCCAAAATAAAAAATTCCCTACCCTATTCTAAATTAAAAAAGTTACAAGCTCTTTTACCTTACCAGCCCTGAACAGGGCCCTTTGCGGGGCATGCCCCAAGAATTTCAGCTCTTTTGCCTGTAAAAAAAAACATACAATACCCCCCCCCAACATTACAACCCACCACCCACATACCCCTAATCTAACCCAAACCCCCCTTAAAGAAACCTAACACTAAGCCCCTGAAGATCTTCCTACCTTGTCTTCACCATCCAGGTATCACCGATCCATCCTGGCTCCAACATCTTCATCCAACCCAAGCGGGGGTTGGCGATCCATCATCCGGTGGCTGAAGAGGTCCAGAAGAGGCTCCAAAGTCTTCCTCCTATCCGGCAAGAAGAGGACATCCGGACCGGCAAACATCTTCTCCAAGCGGCATCTTCGATCTTCTTCCATCCGGTGCGGAGCGGGTCCATCTTGAAGCAGGCGACGCGGATCCATCCTCTTCTTCCGTTGTCTCCCGACGAATGACGGTTCCTTTAAGGGACGTCATCCAAGATGGCGTCCCTCGAATTCCGATTGGCTGATAGGATTCTATCAGCCAATCGGAATTAAGGTAGGAATTTTCTGATTGGCTGATGGAATCAGCCAATCAGAATCAAGTTCAATCCGATTGGCTGATCCAATCAGCCAATCAGATTGAGCTCGCATTCTATTGGCTGTTACGATCAGCCAATAGAATGCGAGCTCAATCTGATTGGCTGATTGGATCAGCCAATCGGATTGAACTTGATTCTGATTGGCTGATTCCATCAGCCAATCAGAAAATTCCTACCTTAATTCCGATTGGCTGATAGAATCCTATCAGCCAATCGGAATTTGAGTGACGCCATCTTGGATGACGTCCCTTAAAGGAACCGTCATTAGTCGGGAGACAACGGAAGAAGAGGATGGATCCGCGTCGCCTGCTTCAAGATGGACCCGCTCCGCACCGGATGGAAGAAGATCAAAGATGCCGCTTGGAGAAGATGTTTGCCGGTCCGGATGTCCTCTTCTTGCCGGATAGGAGGAAGACTTTGGAGCCTCTTCTGGACCTCTTCAGCCACCGGATGATGGATCGCCAACCCCCGCTTGGGTTGGATGAAGATGTTGGAGCCAGGACAGATCGGTGAACCTGGTATGGTGAAGACAAGGTAGGATGATCTTCAGGGGCTTAGTGTTAGGTTTCTTTAAGGGGGGTTTGGGTTAGATTAGGGGTATGTGGGTGGTGGGTTGTAATGTTGGGGGGGGGGTATTGTATGTTTTTTTTTACAGGCAAAAGAGCTGAAATTCTTGGGGCATGCCCCGCAAAGGGCCCTGTTCAGGGCTGGTAAGGTAAAAGAGCTTGTAACTTTTTTAATTTAGAATAGGGTAGGGAATTTTTTATTTTGGGGGGCTTTGTTATTTTATTAGGGGGCTTAGAGTAGGTGTAATTAGTTTAAAATTGTTGTAATATTTTTCTTATGTTTGTAAATATTTTTTTATTTTTTGTAACTTAGTTCTTTTTTATTTTTTGTACTTTAGCTAGTTTATTTAATTGTATTTATTTGTAGGAATTGTGTTTAATTAATTTATTGATAGTGTAGTGTTAGGTTAATTGTAGGTAATTGTAGGTAGTTTATTTAATTAATTTATTGATAGGGTAGTGTTAGGTTTAATTATATCTTAGGTTAGGATTTATTTTACAGGTAAATTTGTTATTATTTTAACTAGGTAACTATTAAATAGTTCTTAACTATTTAATAGCTATTGTACCTGGTTAAAATAATTACAAAGTTGCCTGTAAAATAAATATTAATCCTAAAATAGCTATAATATAATTATAATTTATATTGTAGCTATATTAGGATTTATTTTACAGGTAAGTATTTAGCTTTAAATAGGAATCATTTATTTAATAAGAGTTAATTTATTTCGTTAGATGTAAATTATATTTAAGTTAGGGGGGTGTTAGTGTTAGGGTTAGACTTAACTTTAGGGGTTAATCCATTTATTATAGTAGCGATGAGCTCCGGTCGTCAGATTAGGGGTTAATAATTGAAGTTAGGTGTCGGCGATGTTAGGGAGGGCAGATTAGGGGTTAATACTATATATGATAGGGTTAGTGAGACGGGTTAGGGGTTAATAACTTTATTATAGTAGCGGTGCGGTCCGCTCGGCAGATTAGGGGTTAATAAGTGTAGGCAGGTGGAGGCGACGTTGAGGGGGGCAGATTAGGGGTTAATAAATATAATATAGGGGTCGGCGGTGTTAGGGGCAGCAGATTAGGGGTACATAGGGATAACGTAGGTGGCGGCGCTTTGCGGTCGGCAGATTAGGGGTTAATTATTTTAAGTAGCTGGCGGCGACGTTGTGGGGGGCAGGTTAGGGGTTAATAAATGTAATACAGGGGTCGGCGGTGTTAGGGGCAGCAGATTAGGGGTACATAGGGATAACGTAGGTGGCGGCGCTTTGCGGTCGGCAGATTAGGGGTTAATTATTTTAAGTAGCTGGCGGCGACGTTGTGGGGGGCAGGTTAGGGGTTAATAAATGTAATACAGGGGTCGGCGGGGTTAGGGGCAGCAGATTAGGGGTACATAAGTATAACGTAGGTGGCGGTCTTCAGATTAGGGGTTAAAATATTTTAATCGAGTGGCGGCGATGTGGGGGGAGCTCGGTTTAGGGGTACATAGGTAGTTTATGGGTGTTAGTGTACTTTAGGGTACAGTAGTTAAGAGCTTTATGAACCGGCGTTAGCAAGAAAGCTCTTAACTCCTGCTATTTTCAGGCGGCTGGAGTTTTGTCGTTAGAGCTCTACCGCTCACTTCAGAAACGACTCTAAATACCGGCGTTAGGAAGATCCCATTGAAAAGATAGGATACGCAAATGGCGTAGGGGGATCTGCGGTATGGAAAAGTCGCGGCTGAAAAGTGAGCGTTAGACCCTTTAATCACTGACTCCAAATACCAGCGGGCGGCCAAAACCAGCGTTAGGAGCCTCTAACGCTGGTTTTCACGGCTACCGCCGAACTCCAAATCTAGGCCATAGTGTCTGCTGGGACATCCAGGCCAACCACAACGGCATCACCCATCCTTGCATAAAGCATCTGTTCAAAGTCCGTTAATTCGGCCCTATATCCAGGGCCTCCACCGGTTCCTTTGGCAGATTGCTTTTCCCTGCAAACCTTTTTCTTTATGTTTTTTCTAATATCAGTTACTCTCTTCCGACAAGCCCGCACATCCTTAGGAAAACTTCCTTCAGCTGAAACAGATCTACTGATTTGTGTCCAAATTGTTCTCTTTCTCTGTGGGTTTACAGTTCTGGCTTGGTACCCAATGATTTCATCGTAGTGTTCGATAACAGATTCGACCAAAATACAATTTTGCAGATGAGTGAACATGATACTTCTCCCGCTTTTGGTCTTTCCAGCTTGGGCAGATGCCATTGTAAAAATGAGATACAAAAGAGCGCACAAAATAACTAAAGTTTTGATACAAACTAAATAAAGTTTTCTTTTATAACGGTTTCCAAAAAAGTATCTAAATGTAGTTGATGAAAAGGGGCGTATACTGTATGATGTTCTGGAAAGATCACTATGTCGCAGTTTATTTTTCATATGGAATACCTGGATTTCCATTTTTGTTTTTAATAACAATTTTACATGTAAATAAAGATAATTTGGTTATGAATAACAATATTAAATTTAAATATCATTACATTGTTATATGTATCTTTACTTTTATTTCACCTTATCAACGGATACATGTAACATTTGTTAATGTTGCCAAAAAAATAGTGCTGTTGTGGCGCAGTTCTATACAATGTTTCATTGTTATTATAATGGATAAAAAAAAACATCATGTTGTATACTAAAATACGAATTTTGATAATATTTGCCAAAATATGTATCCAATTGAGTGCTATTTGTAAAAATAGGTATTAGCTTACAAAATTGTGCATTTAAAAAAACAAAATTAGTCCCGTCAGTGAGTAGAGATTGAATAATATTTAGAAAATGCCACGATCCAAGAAGTTCTCTATTGGAGAATTATTGATTATTTCTTATACTATGGATAAATATTTTCCAAAAAAAAGGAAAGGGATTTTCACTTTGGACCAGGACACAAGAAACCGAATTCTCTGTGAAATGGTGCGAAGAGTAAGGAGAGTCTCTGGGCAAAAATGAACGAGGAAACAATGTCTGAAAAGATATAACGACTTGTACCGGAGGCAATCTAAAATGCGCACTTTGATAAAGAGTTATCTTAAAAAATGTAAGCAATATAGATATAAATATAGTTTAATTATATAATCTTGGGGGGGCGGAGCTGACTGCCGTGCAGAGCAGACACACTATTGCAGAGCTCCTCTGTTGAATCGTCTAACTAAGCTTTTATTTTGCTTTCAAAAGTTTTCCTTTTACCCTGAATTGTTCCGGTACACTGCTGGAGGTAACTCTGTACAAATAGTGGGTTACTACGCTCAAATTTTCAACTTTATTTTGCGGACAGACCGGAGCTCTCGGTCTCACAGTGAAGACCGCACGCCTATAGCTGCCTGGCCTTCCCAGCTCAAGCACACTACACACCCATCACTCCGGAGGGTCGGGGATCCGCTCCGGAGTCTATACTACCATCAAAAGGTGTGCGGTGTGCTACGAGGCGCCAAGTACAGACTTGTGGAGATACTTCAAAGGACCGGTTCTGAGTCTCATCTCCGGATCAGAGTGAGTCACATTTCACACTACTCTATGCCCAGCACTCACATGATATAAAGCTCTTTAGCTCACCAGTTGCGCCAGTAGCCCTAATAGTGCCTTAGTGACATTTATACAGCCACAACAGGTTACAACGATTTTGGCGCGAATCGCCATTTCTCTTGCTATTTTATGCTGCGCAACTGAATGTAACACAGCGTGGAGCAGTCCCCACGCTGTGATTCTGGAAATATATCCACTCTGGGGCCAGTATAATTGACTGTAACATATATAACAAGCAATCCCCTTCTAACTGGTGGACTATAATAAAGGAGTTCTTATAATAATCCCAGCAGCATAAGATAATATTGTGACCATCAGACTGTGCACTTCACAAGGATATCTTTACTTAACGTTAATCACATTACATAGGAGTGGTGCTATTTCGTGTACATTTGGATTTCCCACTGTGTATGTAGACTGTTCACTTTCAGTGCTTAATTTTGTACCACAACTACAGATATTTATGGTGACAAAGAAGATAACACACAGCAATAACTCCTTTATCTATAATTCTGATAGATACTACACTGTGGCACACATGATTTGCTAATTGCACCTCCTAGGGGGGAGAGAGTTCACAGCCCCAGGGCCCTGGTATATCCCTATCACACTTGCCCTCATTTTATTATAAGTGATACAAGCGACTGGCTTGTGCCTTTTAACCTATATCAATGGCACAGCCTAATAAAAGAAAACCTAAGCTAGCTGCAGCCCCTAAAAGGACGGTGGCAGACCATTTCAGCCCTATCTCACCGTCCACTCATGAGGACTCACAGGACAGCTCAACCTCTCCTACATCTATGTCGGATACAGTGACCACCACCCTACGGGCCTTGCAGGATGCGGCCCCAGCAACTGTGACACCCACATTTATTTTAACATCTCTACAATCCTTGCTTGAGGCACATCATTCCTCCTTTCAGACCCAAATCACTGCTTCACTAACAGACCTGAGACGAGATTTAAACTCTGCTTCAGAGCGACTAGATACAGTGGAAAGGAAACAGGAAGATATGGCGGTGGATCAAGCTAACGTTCTTGCCTATGCCCAAAGCCTTGCAGAGCAACTTACTATGCTAGAAAACAAGATGGCGGATGTTGAAGATCGTTCCCGCCGCAACAATCTACGTCTCAGAGGCATTCCCGAAAATGTGGCCCCAGGTGACTTGGTCACTTTTCTATCTGAATTTTTTGGCCATCTTGCACCACCTTCTACTCCAAATGAGGGACTTATTGACAGAGCTCATAGAGCCCTACGTCCTCGCAGTTTAGCGTCAGACAAGCCAAGAGATGTTATTGTGCGGCTGCACTTCTACACATACAAAGAGCGGCTGGTTAGGGCTTCCCTGGCGAAGCCTCTTCTTTCGGATCAATTTAAAGACATTAATATCTTTGCGGATTTGTCTTTTCATACCCTGCAACAGCGGAAACACTTTGGAGAATTTACTAAATTTTTAAGGGCTCACAATATCAAGTATAGATGGGGACACCCAACTAGACTTTTTGTACTAAAGGACAATCACCAACATATTGTCACCACACTGGAACAGAGCCAACATCTCCTGAAAATATGGAACCCTGAGCTATCACAACAGCCCCCAGCTCAAAGTTCGTTAGATCCGTCAGTCCCACAATGGGACCCACTTCCACAAAGACATATCAGCTCCTCTGCTACCTTAAATCAAGCTCAAGAAGAAGAAGATGGCTGACCTAAAGATGGTAAAGTGGGTAATGTGTCTATGCCCATTTTCCCTTTAACATTATACTGAGACTGTAAGCCTTTTTGCTTTCTTATATTCTGGCTCTAAAAGTATTATATAAAATGGTTAGTGTGAATTTTCCCTTTTTATGTATACCTTTTTTTTTTTTTTTTTTTTTTTTGTTGTAATTTTTCGTTTGGTTTATATTACTTTATTATGCTACGTACATCTGTTTGTTTATTCTAAGCTTAGATCCTGCTTTATCAAGTATAAGTGTCTTGTCTTATGACATTTCTAATTCACCAAGGACCGATGTTCTATCAACTTTATTCTATGCTATAGACTCTAAGAAGGGAAAGAAGGTAAGGTATTTAAAACATAATAATTCAATATTGTACCCACACATAGTTATGCTCTTCACGTTGGCTATATGTTACTTTTCCACTTGTATGCCATTTTTAGAGCTTGTATACATGGCTAGATCTATAACTATATTGTAAAGGGTCAGTAACAGGGTGACTTTTCTCTTCAGAGAATAGAATACTGAGCTCATTGTAGACCAACAATAGATACCCTCTCCGACTCCTACATTCACCCCTAGTACTGAAATTTTAGGCCTCTGATACACCGCTTATTAGACGTGTACACTAGATAACCACTAGACGTGGAGCACCATACTTGCGCTGGTTGAGGTATAGCTTTAGAAAAAAGGAGACTCGTACTACATAATAGGAGCAATATATCAGTTTTATAACTATACTATAGTTGACATATATAGCCCTGGCCTATTAGATTGTAGTGTGCTTACACAACCTAAGGGATGGCTCTACCATTATTATTTCAGGTATACTGACGCAGCATTGCCATTTCCAATAGGAAAAAGAGAATAAGAATAGAAAAAGAAAATCTAGTGTTTATATAACTATGTTAAGTTGACTTTGTTTATGCTAAGCTACCTAAATGATAGGTGATTACCCTTCAATACTATGTTGGGGTATGGTTCTATTATTCAGCTTAAATGGTGCGTCTGTTCAAGTTATTGTTGTGTATTGATATGTTGCAACCATTGATACTAAATGTACTGTCTATATTGATGACTGATGTGGGATCATATCGTTATGCCATATGGAAATATCACCCATATCGCTTGTCTTTACACTATGTCATGTCTTTATTCTTCAATCTGAGAAGTAACCTTTTTTCTTAACAATGCTCTGGAGCTGTCCTTCAGCTACCCTTGCCAATTTTATAGCCCACACAGATAGCTCCATTTACTTATACTATGTGATGTAATCCCTGAGGAATCTCAAGGCTATTTACTACTATGCTAAAGTATAATCTTTTTTATTTCCAGGAGTTTAAATGTTGGTTTGGTTTTACCTATTATTGTTATATTGACATTCTGTAACCAGTTAACTCAGTCACACTATTCATTTAATCAATATACTATGTTCTTCCCATGTTATATTATTTGAATGTGATATCTCTGTGATATACAAACATGCTGAGATGAAACATTACCCAATATATACCTGTATTTCTAATCCTTACTATAGCACACTTCTACACTTTTTTTTTTTTTTCTTTTTCTCTTCCCTCCCTTCCCTTCTTCTATGTTTGTCTCTCCCAGGCCCGGGGATTCTGTTCTCTCTCCCTCCCCCCCTTCTATTTGCTCTCACATATTAGTTAGTCGACAACAACTTCTGCTCTCTGGTACTTGTTACCGTCCACCCCCATTTAAAGTACTCTGAATTGATTTTCAGAGGCTACATACGCGGTCTATCTTAAATACATACCGCATCTGTCTATCTCCACTGTATTGACTACATCATTGGTTTTGGAGATCGTGCTGAGTTTTTTTTTTTTTTTTTTTCTTCTCCTCTCTTCTCCTCCTTCCTCCTTCCCTCCTCCCCGCCCCCTCTCCCTTCCCTTCTCACTTCCTAATCCCTCCCTCCCAGTAACCTTTCCCAATACATCGCTACTTCTAAAACAGTAGGCGAGATTTTAGGGGAACCATGCCATATAATTGTGTGACCCACAACGTCAGGGGACTTAATTTCCCGACCAAACGCAGTATATTCCTTAGATCTCTGGCTCAGTCCAGAGCTCATCTTGTCTTTATTCAGGAAACCCACTGGGTGAAAGGTGTGAAAATACCTATTCAATCTAAACTATTCCCGGTGATTGAGGCCGCCAGTTTCTCCCAGAAATCTAGAGGGACGGCCATTCTCATTCACAAAGATATCTCCTACGAGAATGTCCTAGTTGAATCGGATCCTCAGGGTAGATATCTGATTCTTATCTGTAAATTGGATGGGGTCACTTACACACTTGCTTCTTATTATGGTCCTAATAAACAACACATCCGATCAGTACGTAAATTCCTTCAGAAATTGGAATCTATACGTCAAGGTCTCCTACTATTAGCTGGAGACTTCAACATTGTTTGGGACACTCACCTAGATCGTAAATCTGAGGCGACTCGTAGGGTCAATAAGTCTGATACTGAACTCTCCCACAAGTTTCGGAATTTGATATATCAATTTAACCTATTTGATGTCTGGCGCGCTCTCAATGCTTCAGCCCGAGATTACACCTATTTTTCGTCTGTCCACCGTTCATACTCACGTATTGATTTTTTCTTTTGTGATCCAGGTCTCTTAGATAGTATAACCCGTTCCTGGATCCCTCAATGCCCATGGTCGGACCACGACCCGGTCCATATTACCTTGCGTTCCCTGGTGGAGCTTCAACGACCTCCAACATGGCGACTATCCTCTCATTTATTTTCCTCTCCAGAGACGGAGGCTTCCATTTTGAAAGACCTCACAGAGTTTCTGCTCTTAAATGATACCCATGAAGTGAATGATTTCACTTTATGGGCCGCTTTGAAGGCGTATATCCGGGGGTCTTTTATAAGAATTGCCGCTGCGCTGAAGAAACGTAAAGGGGAAACCCTTGCAAAACTTTCAGTGAACCTCCGTAACGTGTCGAACGAGCACAAAACCAACCCCACAGTACAGCTCTCTGAGGAATTGGCGGACCTTAAAAGGCAGATAGTCGAGTTGGAAAACGAGAGATCGGCGTAGAGACTCCTGAGATTAAAAGAGGTATATTACCATAAGGGGAACAAGGCCGATAGGTTACTTGCTAATAAGTTGAGACAGAGGACAGCAGCGGCACGTATCCCCATGCTAAAGGTGAGGGGACAAACCGTCACTAAACCTAAAGATATTGGCAAAGCCTTTGCAACTTATTATGCCTCCCTTTATAACCTGAAACAAGAAAGTGGACTCCAGCCCCCAACCCAAGATATCATTGACTCCTTCCTTGCCACCCTAGACCTCCCTAGGGTTCCCCAAGACAAGGAAGATTTTCTACAAAGGCCCATCTCTGCGATAGAAATTAAGACAGCAATTAAATCCCTCAAAGCTTTTAAGTCACCGGGACCGGATGGCTTCTCAGATCTATTCTATAAAAAATTCCAGACAAAACTGATCCCCATTCTAGTGCGCTTCTTTACATTGGCGAGCTCTCAGGGTTCCTTCCCGACTGAATTCCTACAGGCTGTGATTATCACTCTCCCGAAACAGGGGAAAGACTTAACTCTATGCGAAAGTTACAGGCCTATCTCATTATTAAACCTGGACGTCAAGCTATATGCCAAAATATTGGCTTCACGCCTGAATGCTCTTTTACCCATACTAATCGATCCTGACCAGGTGGGTTTCGTGATGGAACGTCAGGGACCCGACAATACCAGAAGGCTTTTAAATGTCTACTTTGAGGCTCATGGAATGAGTCTGCCCTGTGTCACCCTGTCGTTGGACACTGAGAAAGCCTTCGACAGGGTGGACTGGGGGTATATGTTTGCTGTGTTACGAAGGTTTGGACTTCCGGAGTCTTTTATCAAATCTATAACAGCGTTATATTCTAACCCATCGGCAATGATTAAAGGACTTGGATTCTGCTCAGAGCCATTTACAATCACCAATGGTACGAGACAGGGGTGTCCCTTGTCTCCCCTTGTCTTTGTCCTCGTTATGGAACCGTTGGCTGAAGCTATTCGATCATGCTCCCAGATTAGAGGGGTTGAGGTCCATCATACCGAACAGAAAATTGCACTGTTCGCAGATGATGTGACGGTCCTTACATCTGACCCTCTTGCTTCACTGCCTCATTTGTTCTCTTTACTGGAGAGATTCACTCTGGTCAGCTTTTATAAACTCAATGTTCTTAAAACGGAGGCGTATGCCATGAATATCCCGGAGGATTCCCTTGCTATCCTCCGAAAGCAGTATAAATTTCTATGGTCGACGCTATATATTAAACACTTGGGTGTCTATCTATCTCATCTTATACCAACCATAATTGAGCTTAATTTCTCACCATTGTTAAAGGCCATTGAAAAATCTACAGAAACATGGAATGTCCCCTCGCTATCTTGGCTGGGGCGAATAGCCGCGTTTAAAATGAGCCTCCTCCCCAAACTGACGTACCTTTTTCGCTCTCTGACAATCCCAATCCCCAGATCTATAATTCATAAACTCCAACAGCACTGCAATAAGTTTATTTGGCGTAATAAGGCCCCTAGAACTGCTACCCATATCCTACAACAGCCAATACTGGCGGGAGGGGCAGCGGCCCCCAGTATACTGAGATACCATGAAGCCGCAAGATTATCCCAAGTGACCCAATGGGGCTCAACTTTAGAAAGTAAATGGGCTGCTATTGAACAGGCATCGATTCCAGAAGGATACACTCTGAGAGATCTCATTTGGATCCCCAAGCATACTAGGCCACCGTCTCTTTCTACTAACTTCATCATAAAGTCAAACCTGAAGTTTTGGGACAAAATTCATAATCTGCCTGGTATCGCCCCGCATCCATCACCAATTCACTCCCTTAGAGGATTATTACTGTCACTATTTGATATGCATCCAAACATTTGGGCTAACATGGGCCTGGTTAAGATTGCGGACCTCTATGTTGATGATAAACTGCCCACTCTCCACGTCTTCCTTCGAGAGTTTAATCCACCCCCAATCTTGCATTTCGAATTTTGGAGGCTGTGCAGTTTCCTCAGATCCTGGGGCTTTGCCAATGACCCATTGAGACCCAAAACTAAATGGGAGGCGAGATGGGTTTCAACACTTCCACCTAAGAGATTACTGTCTCTATCATATTTAGATATCTTAAACCCCCCGTTTTTTTCTAAATCTCCTCCAATAAGGCAATGGGAATCCTCTTTGGCTCTCACCCATGACCCACAGGTGTGGAGAAATGCAACCCTACTAACCAGGAAAGCCATACATTGCACAACTCTATATGAGTTGTTCCTCAAAGTTCTTTTACAATGGCATATGACTCCTATCCGCCTGTTTAAGATATCATCTGTCAACTCTCCTAAATGCTGGAGAGACTGTGAGGCGTTGGGGACACCTCAACACATCTGGTGGTCCTGCCCGCAGGTCCAGCCCCTTTGGCAGCAAGCCACCGAGTACTGTAACTCTAGGAGTGTTCAAGTATCGCTATCCCCAAGCATGGGTTTATTCCATATACTACCCACGCATCTGACAATGCCACAAAAGTTGTTCTGTATCTACCTATTCCTTGCCATAAAATTGGCAATAGCTCGTAAGTGGCTGCAGCGAACCCCTCCCACCTGGGATCAGGTGGTAGACATACTACGGTATGTGAGGACTATGGAATCCTATGTTTCTCACATACATGGATCGGAGAACCTCCAGATCATGATCTGGTCATATGGTCCGGAATAATTTCTGCTTACACACCTCACCCTCCCTTTGCCTCTGTATGAATACTCAGGTTATACCCCACATCCCCTATCTACTTCCCCTATTCCTACTCCCTTCCTTAACATGAAACCCTCTATCCCGCCCTATCCCTAGAAATTTTTTTTTTTTTTTTTTGCTTTCTTCCTTTCTTTCAAGGCTCAGCACGGTCTTGAAAAGATCAGTTTAGTATCCTACTCCTATACTCACAATGGATACATTATGGTGTTGGTAATGACAGCTCTCTCATGGTCTCACACACTATGTACCTAATGCTATCATACCCAGACTAAGGGACAGTAAATTGTCTTTTTGTATAAGATAGATTGTGATGATCCCTCTCAGATGATCCAGAGGAGACTAGATTAGCCATGGACACTGGTTTACATTGTTTTGCATATCCCTCTGGAAAGTATTTATAAAGAAAAAAATGTAAAAATGTAATACATAGAAATTGTGACATTATGCATTGATGTTATTTGTAAAATCTACCATTGTTGATGTTATTGCATTTCTTTGAATAAAAACCATTTAAAAAATAAATAAATTATATAATCTTAAGTTTTAAAAATGTATAGTTTTTAATTGGAATAGTTTCAATAAGATAAACAAGTTAAACAATAATAAGATTAAAAGATTACCATTGACTGCAGATAAAGTGTGAATGAATCAAGTTTTTATAGGATTTTCAGACAAAGTTTTTGTGTGTTTGGATTTTTAAGAATATATTTTCAAAAATTTTGTATGTTATATTATTTAATAGTCAAAAGAAGAAGAGCTCCAAGGTACCTTCTTCCCATTGATACCAATTCTAGTTCTGAAGGGGAATCAGACCCATTGCCCACAGTTTTTATGGATAAAGATAGGACTCAAGACACAGGTATAAAAAATGTAACTGTAATTTCGAGAAAAAAATAATAATTCTAAGCCAGGTATTAAACTAAATTTATCTTTTAACTTTTTTTATAATGCTATAGATAATAGCACTCCAAATAATAATCCAATGGATGAGCAAGGAGAAGAAGATATGGATAACATTGCAGGTAATTTAAAAAAAAATTATTTGACATTTCTTTAACATATATATTTTATATAAATATAAATTTATTTTTAATAATAATTTTAGGACATGTAGAGCCTACAGAGTCAGAAATTGAGGATACTATGCATAGTTGGCAAGATGAAGAACATTTGGAACAAGAGGACGAGGAGGGCCATGAAGAAGATGAGGTTCATCCAGGAACATCAGGTGATTTTTTTTTATTTTTTTTTAGTGGTGATATATATATTCTACAAACATTATATTTATATATATATATATATATATATATTATATATATATATATATAAAACAATAGATATGTATGCATATATATATATATATACACATATATATATATATATATATATATATATATATATATATATATATTGTATAAATCTTTACTCTCTAATCCAAAATGACATAGACCCTAGGACAAGAAGAACAAGGGCGATACCTGGACTTTTAAAATTATTAGCAGTTTTGCATTTCTTGTCAACTGGTTCATTTCAGGCAGTCTCTAGTGCTGTGGTGGGCATTAGCCAGCCTTCATTTTGCAGGCATCTAAGAATTGTTTTAAAAACAGAATTTATGCTTACCTGATAAATTACTTTCTCCAACGGTGTGTCCGGTCCACGGTGTCATCCATTACTTGTGGGATATTCTCCTCCCCCACAGGGAAAGGCAAGGAGAGCACACAGCAAGAGCTGTCCATATAGTCCCTCCCAGGCTCCGCCCCCCCAGTCATTCGACCGACGGTTAGGAGAAAAAAAGGAGAAACTATAGTGTGCCGTGGTGACTGTAGTGTATAGAGAAAGAAATTCTTCAAACCTGATTAAAAAACCAGGGCGGGCCGTGGACCGGACACACCGTTGGAGAAAGTAATTTATCAGGTAAGCATAAATTCTGTTTTCTCCAACATTGGTGTGTCCGGTCCACGGTGTCATCCATTACTTGTGGGAACCAATACCAAAGCTTTAGGACACGGATGAAGGGAGGGAGCAAATCAGGTTACCTAAACAGAAGGCACCACGGCTTGCAAAACCTTTCTCCCAAAAATAGCCTCCAAAGAAGCAAAAGTATCAAATTTGTAGAATTTGGACAAAGTGTGCAGAGAAGACCAGGTCGCTGCCTTACATATCTGATCAACAGAAGCCTCGTTCTTGAAGGCCCATGTGGAAGCCACAGCCCTAGTAGAGTGAGCTGTGATTCGTTCAGGAGGCTGCCGTCCGGCAGTCTCGTAAGCCAATCGTATGATGCTTTTCAGCCAAAAGGAAAGTGTCATATTTCTGTGAATGGCCTTGTTCTTTGAGTATCCTTTGTTTCCTTTTGCTCTTGCACCTATATCGACACAACCACTTCCTATAAATAATGAACTCACCCTTATCTAATTGCTTGGTATTTGTGCCGCTTACTCTGAGCAACTGCACTCAAGCTCCAAGACAGTCTCTGATTTGGAATCTTTCTGAACTACGGCTTCCAGCATCTACCGTGTGACGTCACACGCCACCGGAAGTGCACTCGACATCGTCTCTCTGCTTAACTGTTAGCCGCATCTAGCTGCAGACAACTTTGCTACTTTGAACTGGACTTTACTCCACTAAGCAAACTTCATCCTTACCGGTAAGCGACCATACAAACTGATACTTAGGAGTCATACCGGACCTCATCTGAAATAATAATTGTAATTATGAGAATCATTCAAACATATGTTTTTCAATCTGTTGTTACTGGATACTAGATGAGACAAATTACCTACTGTTGTTATTTATTAGTTAAATACTTATACACAAAGCAATCTCTCCTAGCCTAGTAAGGAATTCTACAAAGCTGGCATATTAACTATTTTTCTTGCAAGAACTAGGGCTTTATGTTATCCTCAACATTCACTCAATTATTGGTTACGCTGCTTTTACCCTGTGCAAAGAAGTAATATTCTCCCATCTCAGAAGTAAAACAGCATTACCGCATATTATCTGAAAGGGGATTGTAGAGACACCACAATTACCACATTCCTATTCACCTATGTGGAAGTGCTCTCCATCACCCATCCAACACATAATAATTTAACCTGCAGCTGTGGTCCTTATCTACCTTTATCTTCTTTTTTTTCTCAAATTAGGGGATTAATCATTACACTAAATTCAAGCCTTGAATATGGACCCAGCAGGATTAATCAGCCATGTGGAGGCACTCACACTGACTGTAGAAAATTTAACAAAAGGAATGACTGCCTTACAAACTGAGAACACCTCTCTTAAACAGTACATTAATGACAAAATTGACTTTGACTATGTACACTAATACTAAGCTCTTCAGAGATGAACAAATGAAAGATGCCACCCTACCTAAATCTGTCCTGAACCAATATCCCGATGGATTATATCATCATCATGACAAGGTTTACGTACCCCCTGTCCTTAGGGAACAAGTCTTGAACACGCTTCATGATTCACTACTTGGTGGGCATCCAGGCATCAACAAGACTCAAGAACTTCTATCCCGTTTCTTCTGGTGGCCTAAACTTTCATCAGATACAGCAAATTATGTAAAGACTTGTAAGGTTTGTGCTGTCTCAAAATCCTCTAGGACCTCAGCTACAGGGAAATTGTTACCTCTACCCACTCCGGAACGTCCTTGGTCAGATATTGCCATTGATTTCATCGTCGATCTACCAATTTCTAGTAAACAGAACACTATTCTAGTAGTTGTGGATCTATTTAGTAAAATGGCTCATTTTATACCCTACCATAAACTACCTACTACACTTGAGACCGTCACTCTGCTCCTCTCTCATGTCTTCAAACTACATGGACTTCCAACGACCATTACTTCTGATAGAGGGACTCAATTCACCAGCAGACTATGGAAAGAATTATGCCGCACTCTCCGTATCACCAGCCGCCTCAGTACTTCATTTCACCCACAGACCAATGGTCAAACAGAAAGGACTAATCAATGGATTGAGCAATACCTGCGCTGTTTCATTTCAGCTCGACAGGATAATTGGGTAGACCTCCTACCTCCTGCTGAATTTGCTTTCAACAACACCTACCACAGTTCCACCAAAGCTTCACCATTTTTTATCAACTATGGATTCCATCCCACTTTTCATTGGCAGAATTCTAACCAAAACACCTGTCCAGTGGTGAATGAACTGGTAAACACGATTTCGGATGCTTTTTCATTAACAACTGAAAATATAAAGCTTGCCAAAGAAACATACAAACGCCACTATGATAAAAGACATACACCATCCCCAGGATATCGGATCGGTGATTACGTTTGGCTTTCTACTCGTAACCTTCGTCTACCTTTCCCTTCCAGGAAGCTTTCTTCTACTTATATAGGTCCATTTCCCATTGCTAGAATAGTGAATGAGAAAGCTGTCACCTTGACCTTACCAGCCCAGATGAAAACTCATCCTACCTTCCATGTTTCTCTCCTCAAACCCTATCGTACTCTCCGTCACCATTCTATGCAGGATCCTCATCTACCTTCGTTACCTCTGCCTCCGGACGAATATGAGGTCCACAGTATCCTTGACTCTCGCCTCCTCAGAGGCTCTCTACAGTATTTGATACATTGGAAGGGTTACCCCGACTCGGAGGATTCTTGGGAACCAGCTGCTAACCTCTCAGCTCCTCGACTCCTTGCCCAATTTCATAGCCGTCATCCTGACCGTCCTGCTCCTGATCCCCGGAGTTGATCATTTGGGGGGGGATCCTGTCATATTTCTGTGAATGGCCTTGTTCTTTGAGTATCCTTTGTTTCCTTTTGCTCTTGCACCTATATCGACACAACCACTTCCTATAAATAATGAACTCACCCTTATCTAATTGCTTGGTATTTGTGCCGCTTACTCTGAGCAACTGCACTCAAGCTCCAAGACAGTCTCTGATTTGGAATCTTTCTGAACTACGGCTTCCAGCATCTACCGTGTGACGTCACACGCCACCGGAAGTGCACTCGACATCGTCTCTCTGCTTAACTGTTAGCCGCATCTAGCTGCAGACAACTTTGCTACTTTGAACTGGACTTTACTCCACTAAGCAAACTTCATCCTTACCGGTAAGCGACCATACAAACTGATACTTAGGAGTCATACTGGACCTCATCTGAAATAATAATTGTAATTATGAGAATCATTCAAACATATGTTTTTCAATCTGTTGTTACTGGATACTAGATGAGACAAATTACCTACTGTTGTTATTTATTAGTTAAATACTTATACACAAAGCAATCTCTCCTAGCCTAGTAAGGAATTCTACAAAGCTGGCATATTAACTATTTTTCTTGCAAGAACTAGGGCTTTATGTTATCCTCAACATTCACTCAATTATTGGTTACGCTGCTTTTACCCTGTGCAAAGAAGTAATATTCTCCCATCTCAGAAGTAAAACAGCATTACCGCATATTATCTGAAAGGGGATTGTAGAGACACCACAATTACCACATTCCTATTCACCTATGTGGAAGTGCTCTCCATCACCCATCCAACACATAATAATTTAACCTGCAGCTGTGGTCCTTATCTACCTTTATCTTCTTTTTTTTCTCAAATTAGGGGATTAATCATTACAGAAAGAGAGGTAGCAGTAGCTTTTTTGACCTGTCCTCTTGCCAGAATAAATTACAAACAGAGAAGACGTTTGTCTGAAATCCTTTCTTGCTTCTAAATAGAACTTTAAAGCACGGACTACATCTAAATTGTGTAACAAGCGTTCCTTCTTTGAAACTGGATTCGGACACAAAGAAGGCACAACTATTTCCTGGTTAATATTCTTGTTGGAAACAACCTTTGGAAGGAAACCAGGTTTAGTACGCAAAACAACCTTATCTGAATGGAACACCAGATAGGGCGGATTACACTGCAGAGCAGATAATTCAGAAACTCTTCTAGCAGAAGAATAGCAACCAAAAACAGAACTTTCCAAGATAACAACTTGATATCTATGGAATGTAAGGGTTCAAACGGAACCCCTTGAAGAACTGAAACAACCAAATTTAGACTCCAGGGAGGAGTCAAGGGTCTGTAAACAGGCTTGATCCTGACCAAAGCCTGAACAAAAGCTTGAACATCTGGCACAGCTGCCAGTCGTTTGTGTAACAAGACAGATAAAGCAGAAATCTGTCCTTTTAGAGAACTCGCTGATAATCCCTTATCCAAACCTTCTAGGAGAAAGGAAAGGATCCTAGGAATTTTAATCTTACTCCATGAGAATCCCTTGGATTCACACCAACAGATATATCTTTTCCATATTTTATGGTAATCTTTCTAGTCACAGGTTTTCTGGCTTGTACCAGAGTATCTATCACAGAATCCGAAAACCCACGCTTAGACAAAATCAAGCGTTCAATTTCCAAGCAGTCAGCTGGAGAGAAACTAGATTTGGATGTTCGAATGGACCTTGTACTAGAAGATCCTGTCTCAAAGGTAGCTTCCATGGTGGAGCCGATGACATATTCACCAGGTCTGCATACCAAGTCCTGCGTGGCCACGCAGGAGCTATCAAAATCACCGAGGCCTTCTCCTGTTTGATCCTGGCTACCAGCCTGGGAATGAGAAGGAACGGTGTAAACGCATAAGCTAGGTTGAAAGTCCAAGGCGCCACTAATGCATCCACTAGAGTCGCCTTGGGATCCCTGGATCTGGACCCGTAGCAAGGAACCTTGAAGTTCTGATGAGACGCCATCAGATCCATGTCTGGAATGCCCCATAATTGGGTCAACTGGGCAAACACCTCCGGGTGGAGTTCCCACTCCCCCGGATGAAAGGTCTGACGACTCAGATAATCCGCCTCCCAGTTTTCCACTCCTGGGATGTGGATCGCAGACAGGTGGTAGGAGTGATCCTCCGCCCATTTGATGATCTTGGTCACCTCTCTCATCGCCAGGGAACTCCTTGTTCCCCCCTGATGGTTGAAGTAAGCAACAGTCATCATGTTGTCTGATTGGAATCTTATGAATCTGGCCTTTGCTAGTTGAGGCCAAGCCCGGAGAGCATTGAATATCGCTCTCAGTTCCAGGATGTTTATCGGGAGAAGAGACTCTTCCCGAGACCATAGACCCTGAGCTTTCAGGGAATCCCAGACCGCGCCCCAGCCTAATAGACTGGCGTCGGTTGTGACAATGACCCACTCTGGTCTGCGGAAGCTCATTCCCTGGGACAGGTGATCCTGAGTCTCTGGTCTTCTGATCTACTTGAATCACTGGAGACAAGTCTGTATAGTCCCCATTCCACTGTTTCAGCATGCACAGTTGTAATGGTCTTAGATGAATTCGCGCAAAAGGAACTATGTCCATTGCTGCAACCATCAACCCTACTACTTCCATGCACTGAGCTATGGAAGGCCGTAGAACAGAGTGAAGAACTTGACAAGCGTTTAGAAGCTTTGACTCTCTGACATCTGTCAGGAAAATCTTCATTTCTAAAGAATCTATTATTGTTCCCAAGAAAGGGACTCTTGTTGACGGAGACGGGGAACTTTTTTCTATGTTCACCTACCACCCGTGAGATCTGAGAAAGGCTAGAACAATGTCTGTGTGAGCCTTTGTCTTTGAAAGAGACGACGCTTGAATTAAGATGTCGTCCAAGTAAGGTGCCACTGCAATGCCCCTGGGTCTTAGAACCGCTAGAAGGGACCCGAGCACCTTTGTGAAAATCCTTGGAGCAGTGGCTAGTCCGAATGGGAGAGCCACAATAGGTAATGTTTGTCCAGAAAGGCGAACCTTAGGAACTGATGATGATCTTTGTGGATAGGAATATGCAGATACGCATCCTTTAGATCCACGGTAGTCATAAATTGACCCTCCTGGATTGTAGGTAAAATCATTCGAATAGTTTCCATTTTGAACGATGGCACTCTGAGAAATTTGTTTAGAATTTTTAAATCCAGAATTGGTCTGAAAGTTCCCTCTTTTTTTGGGAACTACAAACAGATTTGAGTAAAACCCCTGACCTTGTTCCACAGTTGGAACTGGGAGTATCACTCCCATCTTTAACAGGTCTTCTACACAATGTAAGAATGCCTGTCTCTTTACTTGGTTTGAAGATAAGTGAGACATGTGGAACCTTCCCCTTGGGGGTAGTTCCTTGAATTCTAGAAGATAACCCTGAGAGACTATTTCTAGTGCCCAGGGATCCTGAACATCTCTTGCCCAAGCCTGAGCAAAGAGAGAGAGTCTGCCCCCTACTAGATCCGGTTCTGGATCGGGGGCTACCTCTTCATGATGTCTTGGTAGCAGCAGCAGGTTTCTTGGCCTGTTTACCCTTGTTCCAGCCTTGCATTGATTTCCAAGCTGGTTTAGTCTGGGAAGCGTTACCCTCTTGTCTAGAGGCTGCCGAGTTGGAAGCCGGTCCGTTCCTGAAATTGCGAAAGGAACGAAAATTGGACTTATTCTTAGCCTTGAAAGGTTTATCTTGTGGGAGGGCATGGCGCTTTCCCCCAGTGATGACTGAAATAATCTCTTTCAATTCTGGCCCAAAAGGGGTCTTACCTTTGAAAGGGGTATTAAGCAATTTTGTCTTGGAAGATACATCCGCCGACCAAGACTTTAGCCAGAGCGCTCTGCGCGCCACAATTGTAAACCCTGAATTTTTTGCCGCTAACCTCGCTAACTGCAAAGCGGCGTCTAAAATAAAGGAATTAGCTAACTTAAGTGCGTAAATTCTGTCCATGACTTCCTCATACGGAGTCTCCCTACTGAGCGACTTTTCCAGTTCCTCGAACCAGAACCACACCTCTGTAGTGACAGGAATAATGCACGAAATAGGTTGAAGGAGGTAACCTTGCTGTACAAAAATCTTTTTAAGCAAACCCTCCAATTTTTTATCCATAGGATCTTTGAAAGCACAATTGTCCTCAATAGGAATGGTCGTGCGCTTGGCTAGCGTAGAAAACTCCCCCTCGACCTTAGGGACTGTTTGCCATGTGTCCTTCCTGGGGTCGACCATAGGGAACAATTTCTTAAATATAGGAGGAGGGACAAAA
Organism: Bombina bombina; assembly: GCF_027579735.1. Taxonomy (NCBI): domain Eukaryota; kingdom Metazoa; phylum Chordata; class Amphibia; order Anura; family Bombinatoridae; genus Bombina; species Bombina bombina. Next base: position 743,502,186 of record NC_069501.1, on the reverse strand, counting down.
GGTATGCCTGGCTTCTCCCACTCCTTATTCACTATGTCCGCCACCCGTTTAGGTATCGGAAAAGCATCAGGGTGCACCGGGACCTCAAGGAACTGTCCATCTTGCACAATTTTTCTGGGTTGACCAGATTGTCACAATCATCCAGAGTAGATAGCACCTCCTTAAGTAATGCGCGGAGATGCTCTAATTTAAATTTAAATATCACAACATCAGGTTCTGCCTGCTGAGAAATTCTTCCTGAATCAGAAATTTCCCCATCTGACAAACCCTCCCTCACTGCCACTTCAGATTGGTGTGAGGGTATGACAGAAAAATTATCATCAGCGCCCTCCTGCTCTACAGTGTTTAAAACAGAGCAATCGCGCTTTCTCTGAAATGCTGGCATTTTGGATAAAATATTAGCTATGGAGTTATCCATTACTGCCGTCAATTACTGCATAGTAACAAGCATTGGCGCGCTAGAAGTACTAGGGGTCGCCTGCGCGGGCATAACTGGTATAGACACAGAAGGAGATGATGTAGAACCATGTCTACTTCCTTCATCTGAGGAATCATCCTGGGCAACTTTACAATTTGTGACAGTTCTGTCCTTACTTTGTTTGGACGCAATGACACAATTATCACACTATATTTGAAGGGGGAACCACATTGGCTACCATACATACAGAACATGATCTATCTGAAGGTACAGACATGTTAAACAGGCTTAAACTGGTTAATAAAGCACAAAAACCGTTTTAAAACAAAACCGTTACTGTCTCTTTAAATGTTAAACAGGGCACACTTTATTACTGAATATGTGAAAAACTATGAAGGAATTATCCAATCTTTACCAAATTTTCACCACAGTGTCTTAATACATTCAAAGTATTGCGCCCCAATTTTCAAGCTGTTAACCCTTAAAATGTGGAAACCGGAGCCATTTTTAATTTTAACCCCCTTACAGTCCCAGCCACAGCCTTTGCTGCAACTTCCCCAATCCCAGGGGGGTATATGATACCAAATGAAGCCTTCTAGGAACGTTTTTAGTGGATTCCAGACCCTCACACATGCAGCTGCATGTACTGAAATTAACTGCACAGTAATGGCGCGAAAATGAGGCTCTGCCTACTACAGAGAAAGGCCCTTCCTGACTGGGAAGGTGTCTTAACAAGTGCCTGGTGCTAAAAACGTTCCCCAATGTTATAAAGTGTGAAATACAACTTCAAACTGCATATAATACTTAAATAAAGCAATCGATTTAGCCCCTAAAAGTGTCTACCAGTTTATAGCCCATAATAAGCCCTTTATTCTGTTTGAGACTAAGAAAATGGCTTACCGATACCCATGAGGGGAAAATGACAGCCTTCCAGCATTACACAGTCTTGTTAGAAATATGGCTAGTCATACCTTGAGCAGAAAAGTCTGCAAACTGTTCCCCCCAACTGAAGTTATCTCATCTCAACAGTCCTATGTAACTGCTGCTAAAATCATAATCCTCTCACAAACAGAAATCTTCATCTCTTTCTGTTTCAGAGTAAATAGTACATACCAGCACTATTTTAAAATAACAAACTCTTGATAGAAGAATAAAAAACTACAACTAAACACCACAAACTCCTCACCATCCCCGAGGAGATGCTACTTGTTCAGAGCGGCAAGGAGAATGACTGGGGGGGCGGAGCCTGGGAGGGACTATATGGACAGCTCTTGCTGTGTGCTCTCCTTGCCTTTCCCTGTGGGGGAAGAGAATATCCCACAAGTAATGGATGACACCGTGGACCGGACACACCAATGTTGGAGAAAGCAGTTTTGAAACATCTGAAGAAGTTTATTTTTGTACCCAGGAATGTGCAAGAATGGCACACAGTTAAGGCATATTTTTATCAAGTAGCTGGTATGCCTAATGTTCTTGGTGCAATTGATTGCACCCACATAGCTTTAAGACCACCAGCTTTAAGGGAGGAGCAATACAGGAATAGAAAAAGCTTCCATTCACTGAATGTTCAGGCTGTTTGTGATGCCAACCTAAAAATGTGGGCTGTGCGTTCAGGATTTCCAGGTTCCTGCCACGATTACCATATCCTCAAACAATCAGCATTATTTACATTGTTTGAACGTGGAGACATGCCCCATGGTTGGCTATTGGGTGAGTTTAACTTTATATTTTTTGGTGTTATTGTTTTTATGTTTAATTTTGGTTTTCAACTTTGAAGGACATAGATTTGTAGTTAGATGTATATACACTTTAGACCTTTTTTTTTGTGAAAATTAATTTTATGATCTTTTCATTTATGTTATTATTTATTTCATTAATTTCTGTATTGCTAAAAGTGCATATAGATTGTTATTCCAATGTAATAATTATTTTAATTTTTTTATTTGTAGGTGACAGTGGTTATCCGTGTAGGCCTTGGCTTCTGACACCAGTACCATCGCCCCATACACGTGCAGAGATCAAATTCAACGAGTCACACCGTAGTACAAGAAGTGCTATCGAGAGAACCTTCGGTGTGTTGAAGATGAGATTTCGTGTGTTGGACGGGTCAGGGGGAGACTTGCAATACTCACCAGAGAAGTGCAATGACATTATTTTAGTATGCTGCATGTTACATAATATTGCAATATCTCAAGGTAACCAAGATGATTTGTGTCTTGAGGATCAACCAGATGACATCTATGTCCCCCAACACATATTAAACAGGCACACTACTAGGGCCGGTGTTCAAAACCGTATGGAAATTATTGAGAGATATTTTTCATGTGTTATTTTTTTTTTTTTGTGGGGGAGGGGCAAAGAATTAGTATTATATTTCTGGATTTCTAATTATTTTTTAACATTGTATTACAGAAACCACGGATAACACAGGAGTTGTTTGAAAATTGGACAATAATAATCCTCACTACTGTTATATAATCAGACAGATGAAAAAAAAAGTTGTGTTTATTTGTAAATAAAACAATTTAGTTTTTATTCTTTTAATAAAATTTTTTTGAACAAACAGCCTTAATTCTTTTTTGTATTTTAAATAACATTTTTATTGTAATAACAAATACTTGAACACTTTGGAAGCATGTAACATTTTTTAAAAAATAACTTAAACTGTAACCAAATTCTAGTGTTTAACTTTTCAACATGAAAACAATTTGAACATTAAAGTGCAAAAACAAGAAATATTAATAATTAATTATTGAGTAGGAAATCTTCGATTCAAAATTTCTAATTTCTTTTTGGAATAATCCCTCTTAAATTCTGAATCAGCTTTTAAAATTGCATTTCTTTCTTCTTGTAATCTGATCAGTTCTTTAAAAAATGCACTTTGCTCATTCCTGAACCCCAATGCCATGTCTGTGAGGTTTTGTATATCATTTCCCCTGCCTGTGACATCTTCTGGGTTTATCAATTGTTCTGGTCTTTCATCTTCCTCAGAGTCATTGACCATGATATTCTGAGGAGTTTCTAGATTTGGTGGTGTTGGTCCCTCTGATGTGTGTCCCTCAATCTGAATCTCATCCTCATCTTCTGGACATACAGAATCCTCAACCAGAGGTTCCAAATTGATTTCAACCTGATCTTCTGTATGACATGGAAAATATGTATTATTAATAGGTTACATTCATAAAAAAACAAAAAATTAACATGACAATTAGAAGACAACCTACCCTCGAATAATAATATAGAATTGTCCTGCATGGATTGTAGTAATGCACAAACACCTACAACAACATAAAAATAATATTAGAATACCAACAGCATCGATTTATACAATCAAAATATACATTAGCCTACAAGTTATCATCAGTGCTCATCTGGTTGTTAATTGTTATTAAAATATATAACAACTATTGGTTGTTTTTTACAAATCACTTACTCTCCCCTTCTTCTCTTTGTACTGTGGATGTGGAGGGTTCTTGGTCTTGTGAGGTGAATTCATTTTCCAAAGGTTGATCCTCTTGTGCATCAATCTCCTCTTCCTGACGTCCCTCATCTTCTTGCTCTAAATAATATAAATATACTTGTATTAAATTTGAATAATTATAGATAAAAACACAATTTCAAATATTTAGATAGATTTAGATAGACAATAGATAGTTATAAAACTGACTAGATTACTTTTATTATAGTTCATGCCTCCATTTTCTCCATAATCCTTATTTTCCAAATAAAAATGTAAACTAATCACAATTTTAAGATCCAATAGCAGAAATCTACAAAATTAAAGAGATAGTGAGCATATCTACATATACTTTCCATAAAGGAATATCTATTGAATCGAAATAATTACATAATAGATTTCAATCATAAAGATATATAATTTTTCATTCTCTTTTTTTAAATCATGAACAACAAAATTTGGGTGTCATTTACATTTAACTTACCTCTAAAATCCATAGTGTCTGCTGGGACATCCAGGCCAACCACAACGGCATCACCCATCCTTGCATAAAGCATCTGTTCAAAGTCCGTTAATTCGGCCCTATATCCAGGGCCTCCACCGGTTCCTTTGGCAGATTGCTTTTCCCTGCAAACCTTTTTCTTTATGTTTTTTCTAATATCAGTTACTCTCTTCCGACAAGTCCGCACATCCTTAGGAAAACTTCCTTCAGCTGAAACAGATCTACTGATTTGTGTCCAAATTGTTCTCTTTCTCTGTGGGTTTACAGTTCTGGCTTGGTACCCAATGATTTCATCGTAGTGTTCGATAACAGATTCGACCAAAATACAATTTTGCCAATGAGTGAACATGATACTTCTCCCGCTTTTGGTATTTCCAGCTTGGGTAAATGCCATTGTAAAAATGAGATACAAAAGAGCGCACAAAATAACTAAAGTTTTGATACAAACTAAATAAAGTTTTCTTTTATAACGGTTTCCAAAAAAGTATCTAAATGTAGTTGATGAAAAGGGGGCGTATACTGTATGATATTCTGGAAAGATCACTATGTCGCAGTTTATTTTTCATATGAAATACCTGGATTTCCATTTTTGTTTTTAATAACAATTTTACATGTAAATAAAGATAATTTGGTTATGAATAACAATATTAAATTTAAATATCATTACATTGTTATAAGTATCTTTACTTTTATTTCACCTTATCAACGGATACATGTAACATTTGTTAATGTTGCCAAAAAAATAGTGCTGTTGTGGCGCAGTTCTATACAATGTTTCATTGTTATTATAATGGATAAAAAAATATCATGTTGTATACTAAAATACGAATTTTGATAATATTTGCCAAAATATGTATCCAATTGAGTGCTATTTGTAAAAATAGGTATTAGCTTACAAAATTGCGCATTTAAAAAAACAAAATTAGTCCCGTCAGTGAGTAGAGATTGAATAATATTTAGAAAATGCCACAATCCAAGAAGTTCTCTATTGGAGAATTATTGATTATTTCTTATACTATGGATAAATATTTTCCATAAAAAAGGAAAGGAATTTTCACTTTGGACCAGGACACAAGAAACCGAATTCTCTGTGAAATGGTGCGAAGAGTAAGGAGAGTCTCTGGGCAAAAACGAACGAGGAAACAATGTCTGAAAAGATATAACGACTTGTACCGGAGGCAATCTAAAATGCGCACTTTGATAAAGAGTTATCTTAAAAAATGTAAGCAATATAGATATAAATATAGTTTAATTATATAATCTTAAGTTTTAAAAATGTATAGTTTTTAATTGGAATAGTTTCAATAAGATAAACAAGTTAAACAATAATAGGATTAAAAGATTACCATTGACTGCAGATAAAGTGTGAATGAATCAAGTTTTTATAGGATTTTCAGACAAAGGTTTTGTGTGTTTGGATTTTTAAGAATATATTTTCAAAAATGTTGTATTTTATATTATTTAATAGTCAAAAGAAGAAGAGCTCCAAGGTACCTTCTTCCCATTGATACCAATTCTAGTTCTGAAGGGGAATCAGACCCATTGCCCACAGTTTTTATGGATAAAGATAGACTCAAGACACAGGTATAAAAAATGTAACTGTAATTTCGAGAAAAAAATAATAATTCTAAGCCAGGTATTAAACTAAATTTATCTTTTAACTTTTTTTATAATGCTATAGATAATAGCACTCCAAATAATAATCCAATGGATGAGCAAGGAGAAGAAGATATGGATAACATTGCAGGTAATTTAAAAAAAAATTATTTGACATTTCTTTAACATATATATTTTATATAAATATAAATTTATTTTTAATAATAATTTTAGGACATGTAGAGCCTACAGAGTCAGAAATTGATGATACTATGCATAGTTGGCAAGATGAAGAACATTTGGAACAAGAGGACGAGGAGGGCCATGAAGAAGATGAGGTTCATCCAGGAACATCAGGTAATTTTTTTTTTATTTTTTTTAGTGGTGATATATATATTCTACAAACATTATATTTATATCTATATATATATATATATATATATATATATATATAAAACAATAGATATGTATGCATATATATATATACACATATATATATATCAATTTTATTAATATGTGTATATATTTTTTTAAATACACAAATATAGTTTAATGTGTTTATGTGATTATGTGTTTATATATATATATTTATATATATATATATATATATATATATAAAAACACAAACACACATAGTTTTTTATATATATCAATATATATATATATATATATATATATATATATATATATATATATATATATATATAGATATAGATATAGATATAGATATATTAATATATATATATCGACAGATAGATATATGTATATAGATCAAAAAAGACAGATATAAATATAGAAATAAAATTAATTGAAAGATAACATAGATAGAGAGAAAAATATAGTGTAAGATAGATATATTTTAAAGTTACATTATCAATACATTGTAATCAAAATTTTGTTTTTTGAAGAAACTCAACAAAATATAAGAAACTTAGAGGTGCACGATGAAGACTCTCAGTCACCTCAATATTATAACTGGGGTAAGTGTTATAGCATTTATGAATAAATATATGTTATTGCTGTTGGTAATTCCATTGACAGATATTTTTTTTTACTCTCATGTCTATAAATGCTATTCAAAAGAATCAAAATATATGTTTAATATAAATATATATATTTTTTATTTTTTAGTTCCGGATGATGAAAAAATTGTAATAAGCAAAAAAGAGCTCTTTGAAGTCCTGCTTAAAGCTGAAACTGGACTGATAAGCAGTTACTCAGCAGTCAGGAAAATGAGGCTGAAATATGAAAAAATTTAACTTTTTCATTTATGTGTTATTAAAAAATTTATGAATGTGCTAGAAACATTTTTTTTTATTTTATTTTATATACAGAATAAATGCATATATTATTTAACAAATATAAACAATTGTCGTTAATGTGTAATATATTGAAACATCTTATCAATGAAAGGGTAAGATTAGGTCAATGTAAGACGTTAATTTGAAAAGAATAGTAGTGAAATGTCTAGAGGGGTTGTGTAAAGTAGGTAGAGAAAAACAAATTAGTTGGTAAAGATAAAAGACGTGTTGAAAATCAAAAGGAATAATAGTTAAAGGTCTGCATGGGGTGTCTAAAATAGCTAAACAAAAAACAAAAAAACAAGACTTTGTAAGACATGTGTTAAAATAACGTAGAATAATAGTAAAAGGTCTGTATGGGGTGTCTAAAGTAGATAAACCAAAAAATAAGGAATTTATATTATGTAAGACATGTGTTAAAATAACGTGGAATAATAGTAAGGGCTCCATTTATCATGATAAATGGAGGCCTAAAAGGTCTGTATGGGGTGTGTAATGTAGAGAAACCAAAACACATGACTTTGTAATAAGTAAGACATGTGTTAAAAATAACGTTGAATAGTAGAAAAACGTCTGCATGCGGTGTGTTAAGTAGCTAAACCAAAAAAAATGACTTTGTAATATGTAAGCCATCTGTTAAAAATAACGTGGAATAGTAGTAAAAGGTTGTGGTTTGTAAAAAAAACACAAAAAGAATAATAATATAGAAATTTGTTCAATTCATATTACAAATATAAATGTTTTAACCAATTATATAACATTAATAAAAAGAATGGCTATTAGAATCCAGTAATAAAAAAGGAAAATACCAAAAATATGCGCTTTTTTACGATGATGGAATGGTAAATATAGTCGAGATTTATCATTAACACGCCGCATCTCGACTTTGGAAAACAGCGGTATAATACGACCAGTTTTTTGATAAATATTGGCGCACAAGTGCGCCTCACAGAGGGCGAGCTGCGGAGAACTTCTTGGAGAACTGAAAGTCGGATTTCTCCAAACAATGATAAATGGAGCCCTTAGAGATATAGATATTAGAAGTCTAGTTTTTAAATTATCTGTTAGAGTGCTAATTTTTAAATCTGATCCTTGATGCAAGATTAAACCCGTGAAGGGATTACTATTGCGGTGGAGCAGTGTAAGAGCAATTAACATTTATGAGTCATTGTTTATGGATTGTAAATGATACAGGAAAATTTATCGATAAAGTAGAGGATGGATTTGCATTATATGTTTTTTTAAAAGGATTAGAGAGTTGACATAACAAATGTATATATATTTTTTTTAAAAATAGGGGGGGATAAAGAATACATGAACATGGGGAGAATTGATAAATAAAATTAAAAAATGTAAAATACAGCGCTGTCTTAAAAACTATCTTAAATAATTACAAAAATAAAATAAAGGGTTATTAAATTATTTTAATTTTTTATTCAAATTTGTGAAATTATTGGGAAATGTATTTTAAATATAAAATAAGACATGGAAGAGTTATTAACTTCCACTACTCTCTATATTATCCATAGTTCCATAATATCTGTATTGTGCACACTCCAATACTCTCTATATTTTGCAGACTACCATAATCTCGATATTGTACATAATAACTAAATCTATATATTTGGAAGATTCACATACTGTTTATATTATGCTGATCCAGATACTATATATATTGTAGAGACTAAAATAATATCTAAATCGTTTAGATTCCCATACTCTCTATCTTGTATAGAATCCCTTCATTTCTATATAGTGCATACTCACATACTGTATATTTTGTGCATACTCCAACTCTAAATTGTGTATAATTTAAAACTATATATATTGAGGCCTATTTAAGAAAGGTCTTGCGGACCTGATCCGACAGTGTGGATCAGGTCCGCAAGACCTCGCTGAATGCAGAGAACAATATGCTCTCCGTATTCAGCATTGCACCAGCAGCTCACTACGCCGCCCCCTACAGATTCAGCACGGAGGTGTCAATCAACCCGATCGTACTCGATAGGGGTGAATTGCAGCGATGTCTGTCCGCCTGCTCAGAGCAGGCGGACAGGGTTATGGAGCAGCGGTCTTTATTTCGCTGCTCCATAACTTGTGTTTCTGGCGAGTCTGAAGACTCGCCAGAAACACGGGCTGTCAAGCTCCGTCCGGAGCTTGATAGATAGGCCCCAATGTGTTGATTTACATTATCTCTACATTGTGCAAAATAAAAAAATACTATATTGTGCAGACTCACATACTTTATAGTTTTCATAATCAAAAAATTAATATTGTGCATACTCCCATACTCTATATTGTGCAGGCTCCCAATAGTCTATATTGTGCACACTTCCACTTCACTTCTTCTTCTATTTTTGCCACACCACACATCAGTGCTTTCATACTGCACCATAATTTGCTCTTCTGTTTTTCTCTTTCCTGCCTTCTATGAGCGCTAACATCTGGACCCTACATCACACAACTCAATCTTCACATTCCATTTGATGATAGCGGAATACTCAGATATAGGGGCCTATCTATCAAACTCTGGAAGGCAGGCTCGCCAGAAATAGAAGTTATGAAGCAGCGATCTAAAGACCGCTGCTCCATAACCCTGTCCGCCTGCTCTGAGCAGGCGGACACACATCGGCAAAAATCAAATCGATCGAGTACGATCAGGTTGATTGACACCTCCCTGCTGGCGGCCGATTGGCCACAAATCTGTAGGGGGGGCGTTGCATGAGCAGCTCCCAAGAGCTGCTGGTGCAATGCTGAATACGGAGAGCATATTGTTTTCCACATTCAGCGAGATCTGGTGGACCTGATCCTCCAGACCGTTGATAAATATCCCCCATAGCTGTCATTGAAATACACCAGGAGGAACTTTTTATGGCACAATAAACAATCACTATATACACAGCGCAAGTTAAAATACTCTTTCATCTTATATATATATATATATATATATATATGTACATATGTAAATAGTTATAATGAATTATATATATGTATATATATATATATATACATATATATATTGATCTGTAAATATATATATATATATATATATATATATATATATATATACTCTAATTTAAAAGGACAAGTGAGTTTGTCCAAAGCTGTCATGCGCAGTAGAGACTGCATGATGACCAACACACCAGGACTTCAGCAAAATGACCAGGCAGGGCAGACCAGGCATGAAGGGGGCTTTGACGCCCGTTACGAGGCAAATACGGATGTGAATGGGGCTGGGCCGGGCATGAGCGGACGTAGCTGTCTGCGTTAGAGATTGCACACGAGGGGGGAGATAGAGAGAGCAAAGAGGGCCGGGGAAGATATAGAAAGATCAAAAGAGAAGGGTTAGAGAGAGATTGATCCAAAAAAAAGAGAGGCCGGAGAGATATAGCAAAAGAGAGGGGGGAGAGAGAGCGAAAGAGAGGTGGGAGAGAGGGTGAAAGAGAGGGGTTAGAGAGAGAAAGATAAAAAAGAGAGGGGGAGAGAGAGAGCAAAAGATATGGGGGATAAGAGAGAGCAAAAGAGAGGGTTGAGAGTGAGAAAAGAGAGGGAAGAGAGAGAGCAAGAGAGGGAGGAGAGAGAGCAAAAGAGAAGGGTTAGAGAGATAGATAAAAAAAAAGAGAGGGGGAGAGAAAGAGCAAAAGAGAGGGAGGAGAGAGAGAGAACAATAGAGGGGGAGAGAGAGAACAAAAGAGAGGGTGGTAGAGAGAGAGCAAAAGAGAGGAAGAGAGAGAACAAAAGAGAGGGGTGAGAGAGCGCAAATGAGAGGGGGAGAGAGAGAGCAAAAGAGAGGGGGGAGGGAAAGAGTATTAGAGAGGGAGGAGAGAGAGCAAAAGAGAGGGGTTAGAGAGAGAGAGAGAGAGATAAAAAAAGAGTGGGGAGAGAAAGAGCAAAAGAGAGCCTGGGGGCAAAGTGTAATACCGTATGTTACCCAAAAACAATCACCCTTTCTGAGCCCTCTTATATTCAGCTTGGTCCAAGTATATATATTGCAAGCAGCGGTTTGGGGGTTATTAGACAAGGGGTTTATGTTAGGGTGTTAGGTTGTTTGATAACTTTCTTTTCTCTATAGACTTCAATGGGGAATGTGAAAATGTAATGGAAATTTCCCTATTGCAGGTGTTAGGTTTTTTTCCCAACATTTTTTATACATTGATCTCAATGGGGGAATATGTGCGTGTGGTAATGGATGCGCAATGGAAATAGCGGTACGGCCACATTACGTGCGGTGTGTTCGCAACGGATTTACAGCACAATTTATAATCCGGGCCTGTGTGTTTACTGTGAATTTATTGACCCAAGGTGCTCTCTTATATTCTACATGTTGTAATAGAAACAGCATTAATGTTAGTTTTTTTCTTTAATTTTATACTGTACCTGGGATTATATTTATGTGCAGTATATGCTTACTATGATTTGTATTTTTTGCGATACTGTCACTCACTTTATTGTTGTTGTATGGTCAAGAATCCTTTGCTGATAATTTTTTTTATATAACTATTTATGGTTGTTTTTTTTTTACCTTTTTTTCCAATAAAAAGATATAAAAAAAAAAGAAGAGAAAGTAGTTCCATTACTCTGGTAATTAATGTATCTTCCTTGGAAGGACTAATATTGATATTGTATCACAAATGATATTTAATCACAAGTTTTATTGTTATCATGTGACTTAGAATGGAATCCTTTACTAATGGGGACCTGAAATACAATTATCCTTTTTTAAAAGCTTATTATTATGTATAACATTAACAAATTTGGTATATTCATATTGGCAATCGATGCTAAATTTTAAAGTGAATCTGTTAAACAGCATGAAATTGTGAAAAAGGGCTGTTTTTGTGACTTTGTATAATGGTTTGGGTTGTTTTGTAGTTACATACAGGAAATAACTTAACGGTTTAACTTTGGTATGCAGATAGATTTCAGTGCCTGGTATGTGCTTTTTTGTTCTACCAAGAAGCAATTACTTTTTTTATTTTATTTTTATTTCAAAAGCTTATAACTTTAGACTGGAATAACACGTTTTAATAAAATCTTATAAATCTTCAGTTTCTTATTCACTACAAAATTGGAAATTATGAAGAGATCCAATTAAAGGGACATACAATTGCAAAATAAATATTTTACTGCAAATGAGTTAAACACATAATTAAAGGGACACTGAACCCAAATTTTTTTCTTGTGTGATTCAGATACAGCATGCAATTTTAAGCAACTTTCTAATTTACTCCTATTATCACATTTTCTTCATTCTCTTGGTATCTTTATTTGAAATGCAATAATGTAAGTTTAGATGCTGGCCCATTTTTGGTGAACAACCTGGGTTGTTCTTGCTGATTGGTGGATAAATTCATCCACTAATAAGCAAGTGCTGTCCAGAGTTCGCAACCAAAAAAATAGCTTAGATGCTTTTTTTTTTCAAATAAAGATAACAAGAGAATGAAAAAAAGGAGTAAATTAGAAAGTTGCTTAAAATTGCATGCTCTATATGAATCACAAAAGAAAAAAATTTGGGTTCAGTGTCCCTTTAAAGTTAAGTTAAGCGTTAAGAGAACATAGAACAATGTGAACCATAAAAGTTTAATTTTAACTTTCATATCCTGTTAAGAGGTTTTCGTGCTCAGGGGCAATTATAATTAATTTGAAAAACCTTTTAGCACATATTTTTACATAATATATATATATATATATATATATATATATATATATATACACAGGGAGTGCAGAATTATTAGGCAAATGAGTATTTTGACCACATCATCCTCTTTATGCATGTTGTCTTACTCCAAGCTGTATAGGCTCGAAAGCCTACTACCAATTAAGCATATTAGGTGATGTGCATCTCTGTAATGAGAAGGGGTGTGGTCTAATGACATCAACACCCTATATCAGGTGTGCATAATTATTAGGCAACTTCCTTTCCTTTGGCAAAATGGGTCAAAAGAAGGACTTGACAGGCTCAGAAAAGTCAAAAATAGTGAGATATCTTGCAGAGGGATGCAGCACTCTTAAAATTGCAAAGCTTCTGAAGCGTGATCATCGAACAATCAAGCGTTTCATTCAAAATAGTCAACAGGGTAGCAAGAAGCGTGTGGAAAAACCAAGGCGCAAAATAACTGCCCATGAACTGAGAAAAGTCAAGCGTGCAGCTGCCAAGATGCCACTTGCCACCAGTTTGGCCATATTTCAGAGCTGCAACATCACTGGAGTGCCCAAAAGCACAAGGTGTGCAATACTCAGAGACATGGCCAAGGTAACAAAGGCTGAAAGACGACCACCACTGAACAAGACACACAAGCTGAAACGTCAAGACTGGGCCAAGAAATATTTCAAGACTGATTTTTATAAAGTTTTATGGACTGATGAAATGAGAGTGAGTCTTGATGGGCCAGATGGATGGGCCCGTGGCTGGATTGGTAAAGGGCAGAGAGCTGCAGTCCGACTCAGACGCCAGCAAGGTGGAGGTGGAGTACTGGTTTGGGCTGGTATCATCAAAGATGAGCTTGTGGGGCCTTTTCGGGTTGAGGATGGAGTCAAGCTCAACTCCCAGTCCTACTGCCAGTTTCTGGAAGACACCTTCTTCAAGCAGTGGTACAGGAAGAAGTCTGCATCCTTCAAGAAAAACATGATTTTCATGCAGGACAATGCTCCATCACACGCGTCCAAGTACTCCACAGCGTGGCTGGCAAGAAAGGGTATAAAAGAAGAAAATCTAATGACATGGCCTCCTTGTTCACCTGATCTGAACCCCATTGAGAACCTGTGGTCCATCATCAAATGTGAGATTTACAAGGAGGGAAAACAGTACACCTCTCTGAACAGTGTCTGGGAGGCTGTGGTTGCTGCTGCACGCAATGTTGATGGTGAACAGATCAAAACACTGACAGAATCCATGGATGGCAGGCTTTTGAGTGTCCTTGCAAAGAAAGGTGGCTATATTGGTCACTGATTTGTTTTTGCTTTGTTTTTGAATGTCAGAAATGTATATTTGTGAATGTTGAGATGTTATATTGGTTTCACTGGTAAAAATAAATAATTAAAATGGGTATATATTTGTTTTTTGTTAAGTTGCCTAATAATTATGCACAGTAATAGTCACCTGCACACACAGATATCCCCCTAAAATAGCTATAACTAAAAACAAACTAAAAACTACTTCCAAAACTATTCAGCTTTGATATTAATGAGTTTTTTGGGTTCATTGAGAACATGGTTGTTGTTCAATAATAAAATTAATCCTCAAAAATACAACTTGCCTAATAATTCTGCACTCCTTGTATATATATATATATATATATATATATATATATATATATATATATATAGTATACAGTATATATATATTGTTTTGTGTTATGTTCATAATATATCATTGTTCTACCTAAAGGGATAGTGGTAAGGCTGCAATTACATCAATGATAGATTCCAAGGGGAAATGGGGTCAGTTTATAAAACATATATACAGTACTGTGCAAAAGTCTTAGGCTTCCATTAGATTTGTTGTTTTAGCAAAGTTTTAATGACTATCCATATTTATTTTCCGGTCTCTTTATTAACATACAAACAGGAAATATGTACACAAAATATAAAAAAAACTAAATTTTCAGAACAAAATGGCTTCTTCAGGCAAATTCAGTATTTAGTGTGACCTCCCTTGGCACTAAGCACATCTTGAACTCATTTTGGGAGACTGTCTTGAAGTTTTCTGAAGTAATCTTCTGGAATAGTATACCAGGCTTCTTTCAGCACCTCCCAGAGTTCTTCTTCAGATTTAGGTTGTCTTTTATTTATTTATTTGTCCAGGTGATCCCATACTGCCTCTATAATATTCAGGTCTGCACTCTGTGGAGGCCAGCTCATGACTGTCAGTGTTTTATCAGCTGTTTTTATCTCCAAATATGATTTCACTGCATTAGCAGTGTGCGTGGGATCTTTATCATGCTGAAAAATAAAAATCAATCCCAATCAGGCACTTTCCAGAAGGAATGGCATGATGAATTAAAACCGGTCTTTACTTTTCAGCATTCATGATCTCATCAATTCAAACAATATTTCCAACCTCACTGGCAGAAATGCAGCCCCAAACCAGGAGACACCCTCCCCCATGTTTCACTGAAGGATGCATGCACTCATTCTGCCATCTCTCTCCAACTCTTCTTGTCACATATTTTTGAAGATTGGACCCAACAATGTCAAACTTGGATTTGTCACTCCATAATACTCTTTTCCACTGATCTTCATTTCAGTCTTTGTGAGCTTTAACATATCTTAGCCTTTTCACCCTGTGCCCCTTCCAAAAATGTGGTTTCTTGGCTGCTACCCTTCCACAAAGACCATTCCTGATCAAGCTTCTTCGGACTGTAGAAGGGTCAACTTGCCATCCTGATGAAGCTGCCAGATGCTGAACCAGGTCCTTGCTGGACTTCTTCCAGTCTCTCAAAGAAGAAATTCTGAGAAACTTTTCATCAGATTTTGAAAGTTTTATGGGCCATCAAGTCCTTTTTTTGTCCTTGACCTCTCCTGATTCTTCAAATTTCTTTATAACAGCTTGAATGCTACATCTTGAGTATCCCTTTGAGAGTGGCCTTGCTGATGCAAAAGAATGATTTTATGTCTGTCAAATTCTGTGATCTTTGGTAGATTGAATGGAATGATGTGTTTAAAAGTTGGTATTATTAGCAAGCATCAAAAGAATTAAACTCATAACACATGTGTATGTAATGCTCAAGCATGTCTTGCACAAACCTGGGGTAATAGACATTTTCACAGCAATCATTTTGACAGGAAATAGTAGGACAAATACAGGTGTCAGCAATGGCATTAATAAGGGTTCCATTCCATTTAGGTTTACGAGAGCTAGGTTCCTGCTATTGCTCAATTGTAAGGGGAGGTCACACTAAATACTTACCACTTTAGCCTATAGAAGCTTTATTTTTTAATACTGCATACAAATATCCTGTATTTTCTGGTTGTATTCTAATAAAGAGACTGAGAAATAATTATATATGGTCACTATACCATTGCCAAAACAACAAATCTAATGGTGGCGTAATACTTTTGAAAAGATATATCTATATATAAAACAACATAAAGTGTGAGGGACAGTCAATATAAATGAGAAAATACTGAAAGAACAAAATTTATTAATTTTCTTATGGTGCAGACCCTATGTAAAAAATATTATCAAAGACTATTAGAAAAGAAATGGAACATCTTAATAAATGAACAATGCAAAAAGATAGGGAATCAAGTACTCTTTTAGATAATTAACATCAGTATTTATTTATCTTATATACATGGGCTAAAGCTCAGATCGATTTTAGGATACTCTGTGCTATAAAAGCAAAGCAATTGTCACTGAAATATTTCAAGACAAAACCACATTGCAATATACAAGAAGTCACGTGACTGTAAAATGTTACCCTGTGAAAATATGCAACCATGTGTATAAAAATAGAAACATAGTATACATAATTCATAAAATGTACACCTTACACAGTGTGTCGCTCACACTATACCCCAGCTGCACACAGAACCCCTGAAAATTACAGGGGCTATTTCTGGGCAGGTTAGATATAGGGATCTAAGTATGGCGATATACCTTAAGATGTTAAACAATATCAAGGCTCAACAAGTTGCTGACAGCATGTGTAACTTAATAACCATAACATTGCATAGGTTAGTTCCAGTAAATCACAGTTCCAATACTATGAATAGTTCAGTCTCTAGACAACTAGGTCTAGCAAATTCGACCCTCCACTATGCGGTATTGCCAGACACCAACCAGATAGAGCATTAAAGCATCAATGCCAATTCATATGCAGTTGTTTTTGTGTGAAACCAATCACTTATCTGAATACGTGGTAAGCAAAACTGTAATCCATTTGCGCAATTCAGATGAGATAGTCTGTGCGGTATAGCAGCAACAGCCTATTGAGCCACCAACAGAAACGCCAAACTCGTGTGGCGCATGAGAACAGTGAACTTCCTCATACGGGTATGTCACATGCTCCTACTGTCCAATGCCTACGATCGTTTCACCCCAAACATCATGTGCAAGACGGGGCTTCCTCAGGGCTATTGGATCTATGCCCTACTGTTGGAGCTTATATTTTAAACAGCTCTGCCCATAATTGACAAAAATTGCCTTAATACAAAAGATACAATAGTACATATATATATATATATATATATATATATATATATATATATATATATATATATATATATATACAATGTGTTACAAATATTTAAAATAATTGCGAAACAGGTGAAAAACCAGAGTTCCTTTAGCGACATGAAGTGCAGATAAATTCATTTTAGTCATTTAGAACTATTTAGCGAGATGCAATACAGATATTTTCATTCTAAACATTTGAAACTTTAATCACCTGAACTATGAAATAGAGCACATTACATATATAAGGAGAGCTGGAGAACACAATAGCTTATAAAGGACCCTATATTTAAATATCTACTCTAATCTAAACCTTTACACTAAAAGGAACTCTTAATGGGATAAGCACTGAAAAATTAAACAGAACATAAATGACTTTTAAATTCAAATAAAACTGGCCATATCTAATTTCTCATTGAGGCCTATGGGTGAAAGGGTATTAAGGGTATAAATCCATTTGCATTCTTTCTGAAGGAGACATTTGTCATTGTCTCCTCCTCTACCATGCAAAAGGCCTTTATCAATGCCCGTGAATTTCAAACAACTTGGATTGCTATTGTGCTTTATTTGATAGTGAACATAGTGAACAGCCAATTTGTACCGTCACCATCCAAAGGGAATTGGATGAAAAAACATATACCTAATGGTAATTTTCCTTGTGGTAAATGTGTGACTTGTGAGTTTATGAAAAAAACAAAAGTGTTTTCTTGTAATTCTGATAAAGAATGCTCGTGTCCCAGGTTTTAGGTACGTAAAACTAAGAGGCTTTTTAAAGATCGCATTAAAGAACATCGAGATGATATCAAGGGCGAGATTCAAACGAGTAGTGTAGCCAAGCACTATCAAATAAAGCACAACAGCAATCCAAGTTTGAAATTCACAGGCATTGATAAAGGCCTTAATACTCTTTCACCCATAGGCATCAATGAGAAATTAGATATGGCCAGTTTTATTTGAATTTGAATTTAACCCCTTAATGACCACAGCACTTTTCCATTTTCTGTCCGTTTGGGACCAAGGCTATTTTTACATTTTTGCGGTATTTGAGTTTAGCTGTAATTTTCCTCTTACTTATTTACTGTACCCACACATATTATATATCGTTTTTCTCGCCATTAAATGGACTTTCTAAAGATACCATTATTTTCATCATATCTTATAATTTACTATAATTTTTTTTATAAAATATGAGGAAAAAAATGGTAAAAACACACTTTTTCTAACATTGATCCCCAAAATCTGTTACACATCTACAACCACCAAAAAACTCCCATGCTAAATAGTTTCTAAATTTTGTCCTGAGTTTAGAAATACCCAATGTTTACATGTTCTTTGCTTTTTTTGCAAGTTATAGGGCCATAAATACAAGTAGCACTTTGCTATTTCCAAACCACTTTTTTTCAAAATTAGCGCTAGTTACATTGGAACACTGATATCTGTCAGGAATACCTGAATATCCTTTGACATGTATATATTTTTTTTTAGAAGACATCCCAAAGTATTGATCTAGGCCCATTTTGGTATATTTCATGCCACCATTTCACCGCCAAATGCCATCAAATAAAAAAAAATCGTTCACTTTTTCACAAATTTTTTCACAAACTTTAGGTTTCTCACTGAAATTATTTACAAACAATTTGTGCAATTATGGCATAAATGGTTGTAAATGCTTCTCTGGGATCCCCTTTGTTCAGAAATAGCAGACATATATCGCTTTGGCGTTGCTTTTTGGTAATTAGAAGGCCGCTAAATGCCACTGTGCACCACACGTGTATTATGCCCAGCAGTGAAGGGGTTAATTAGGGAGCATGTAGGGAGCTTGTAGGGTTAATTTTAGCTTTAGTGTAGTGCAGTAGACAACCCCAAGTATTGATCTAGGCACATTTTGGTATATTTCATGCCACCATTTCACCGCAAAATGCGATCAAATTGAAAAAAACGCTAAATTTTTCACAATTTTATGTTTCTCACTGAAATTATTTACAAACAGCTTGTGCAATTATGGCACACATGGTTGTAAATGCTTCTCTAGGATCCCCTTTGTTCAGAAATAGCAGACATATATGACTTTGGCGTTGCTTTTTGGTAATTAGAAGGCCGCTAAATGCTGCTGCGCATCACACGTGTATTATGGCTAGCAGTGAAGGGGTTAATTAGGTAGCTTATATGGAGCTTGCAGGGTTAATTTTAGCTTTAGTGTAGAGATCAGCCTCCCACCTGACACATCACACCCCCTGATCCCTCCCAAACAGCTCTCTTCCCTCCCCCACCCCACAATTGTCCCCGCCATCTTAAGTACTGGCAGAAAGTCTGCCAGTACTAAAATAAAAAAAAAAAATTGTTTTGTTTAAAAAAAAAAAAAAATCTGCTGTGTAGGACCCCCCCCCTTAGCCTTAACCTCCCTGATCCCCCCCAAACAGCTCTCTACCCCCCTCCTCTGCCTTATTGTGCACCATATTGGGTACTAGCAGCTGTCTGCCAGTACCCAGTTTGAAATCAAATGTTTATTTTAAGTTTTTCTGTAGTGTAGCTTACCCCCCTTAACACCCAACCCCCCACCCTCTCCCAGATCATTAATATTTTTTATTCCCACCCTCTCTCCCACTGAGTCCCACCTTGTGCTTCTTCCACTTTAACTTTTGGCCAGACAGTTTCACACGTGCACACGCACGTGCACGCTGCCGTGCACGTGCACGCTCACCCACACGCGATCCCGCCCCCCTCCTCTACTGATGGCTGCCTTCTCACCTCCCTGGACACGCTCCCACCCACCAACGATCATAGCCACCAATAGCCGATGCAGAGAGGGCCACAGAGTGGCTCTCTCTGCATCGGACTGCTTAAAAAAGTTATTGCAGGATGCCTCTATATCGAGGCATCACTGCAATAACATGAAAGCAGCTGGAAGCGATCAGGATCACTTCCACTGCTTTCAAAGACCAACGACGTACAGGGTACGTCCTTGGTCGTTAAGGACATTTTTTTGGAGGACGTACCCTGCACGTCGTTGGTCATTAAGGGGTTAAAAGTCATTTATGTTCTGTTTAATTTTTCAGTGCTTATCCCTTTAAAGGGACATTAAACACTTTGAGATGGTAATATAAAATGATAAATTGTATATATAAAACAACTCTGCAATATACTTTCATTATTTATTTTGTCCTCATTGCCTGTAATTCCATTCTGAAATTGTGAGCTTTTCAGTTCCTGTTAGAAATGGAAGTGCAGAACACTGTTAAATCCAGCACAACCATTAGCTGCACACTCTAGTGACCTATGTATAACTATCCCTAATTGGCCACAGCAGAGAAGGTAACACAAGTTACAACATGGCAGCTCCCAGTGTTTTATAGACACTAAAACTTTACACTTATTTTGTCACTTTTTAAACAACTAATGAAACTTTAAAAAATACATCTACATGTTAGTCATGGACTAATCTTTTCTTTGAATGCATCATTCTATCTAGCATGTATTTAGTGTTTAATGTCCCTTTAAGAGTTGCTTCTAGTGTTAAGGTTTAGATTAGAGTAGATATTTAACTATAGGGTCCTTTATAAGCTATTGTGTTCTCCAGCTC
Source organism: Bombina bombina (assembly GCF_027579735.1). Classification (NCBI taxonomy): domain Eukaryota; kingdom Metazoa; phylum Chordata; class Amphibia; order Anura; family Bombinatoridae; genus Bombina; species Bombina bombina. Next base: position 743,481,155 of record NC_069501.1, on the reverse strand, counting down.
TCCTTATATATGTAATGTGCTCTATTTCATAGTTCGGGTGATTAAAGTTTCAAATGTTTAGAATGAAAATATCTGCATTTTATGTCGCTAAATAGTTCTAAATGTCTAAAATGAATTTATCTGCACTTCATGTCGCTAAAGGAACTCTGGTTTTTCACCTGTTTCGCAATTATTTTAAATATTTGTAACACATTGTACATATATGTACTATTGTATCTTTTGTATTAAGGCATTTTTTGTCAATTATGGGTGGAGCTGTTTAAAATATAAGCTCCAACAGTAGGGCATAGATCCAATAGCCCTGAGGAAGCCCCGTCTTGCACAGGACGTTAGGGGTGAAACGATCGTAGGCATTGGACAGTAGGAGCACGTGACATACCCGTATGAGGAAGTTCGCTGTTCTCATGTGTCACATGAGTTTGGCGTTTCTGTTGGTGGCTCAAAAGGCTGTTGCTGGTGTACCGCACGGACTATCTCATCTGAATTGCGCAAATGGATTACAGTTTTGCTTACCACGTATTCAGATAAGTGATTGGTTTCACACAAAAACAACTGCATATGAATTGGCATTGATGCTTTAATGCTCTATCTGGTTGGTCTCTGGCAATACCGCATAGTGGAGGGTCGAATTTGCTAGACCTAGTTGTCTAGAGACTGAACTATTCATAGTATTGGAACTGTGATTTACTGGAACTAACCTATGCAATGTTGTGGCTATTAAGTTACACATGCTGTCAGCAACTTGTTGAGCCTTGATATTGTTTAACATCTTAAGGTATATCGCCATACTTAGATCCCTATATCTAACCTGCCCAGAAATAGCCCTTGTAATTTTCAGGGGCTCTGTGTGCAGCTGGGGTGTAGTGTGAGCGATGCACTGTGTAAGGTGTACATTTTATGAATTATGTATACTATCGGCTAGATTACGAGTTTGGCGTTATGCGTGAAAAAGCCTCCTAACGCTGCTTTTTCACTATCGCTGGTATTACGAGTTTACGTAACGCCACAAAAATAACCATCTCCGCTCAAATCATTAATGTAAACCCGGACCCAGTAGTTAATCATATACCGCTAACAAAAACATCCACGAATTACTCCAAAAACATTACACAAAGTACACTTACACTCATACAAACACTACACAATATTTATTTTTAAGATTTTCCATTTTCATGTCAAAATAGAACGGATCAAAGTTACGAGATCTCGGGTGTTTGAAAAAAAAAGGCACACAAAACCATTTTCCATTCACTTACATAGACAGACGAGAACATACACTCATATAGCTACATGTAACTACAAATATTATCACATACATACACTAATCGATACATACAAACAATATACAGCACATTACCTACACAAAACAGATTTTTATTAGGAAATAAACACAATTTAGCTACTTTTTCACACCAGAACATGACGCCACTCACTTTACGCTCAAAACAAGTGTTGGATTTTATTTCTCAACAAATTTTTCTCCTCGATTGACTTCTATGGGGAAGATGTGCTTGTGCACGCGACAGGCAGATTTACCTAACGCACGCAAAATGCGTAGACAAGAAAACTCGTAATACCAGCGTTACAATTGTGAAACTAACTCATTCTTTCTTGCGTTAGTCCTGCTATGACAAATAGATCAAGAAATGACTATTTTCCTATGGAGTTATGGCTTTTACTTGTGTGAACATCACTACAACATCACATTTGTAAAGGAAATTAAATTACATCAACTACAAATCACCATCACCAATCCGAAATCTTTTAGAAAAATTGAAAAATGACATCTTATTTAAACGGACAGAAAAATAATTGTCACATTTCATTATTCACAAACAGTAGACAATTGGAAACACGTCTCATTTACCTCTATTATAGCATTTCATTCATTCAACTCATATGCTTGCAGGAACAGCATATCTACATAGGCTTAACACTTGATCATTAATGGATGCACATACATGACTTTTGTCATTCACTCATACATGTGCATTGATATTCTGGGGGGAAAACACATATAAACAATGAACACATTTAGATCATACAACTACATTGGAAGGTTGCTTAACATTAGATTCTCTCTATGAATCATGAAACATAAAATATGGATTTACTGTCCCTTTTACATCACAATTCACTCAGAATATACCATTAGGAATTACGTACAATAAGAAATTAGCATTAGAACAGATTACAGCTGTCACTTTTTGGGAAGGAACAACAATGTTATACTGCTTTATATAAGTCAGCATATGTGGACGTAGATGTACATAACACGCATCACACAACAGCAAAGCATACATTTATATTTTTAATCAGCACACAAGAAGAATGTAGTAAAATACAACAACAGAATGAAGATTTGCTAACTAGACAGGCAGATTGCTAATATTATGACGTCATTATAAGCTTCAACCATACAGATTACAGTTTTTGGACTGTACCGCCCCTTTAAGAAGTTTCTCACTCAATACTACATATACGTAAACAAGAGTTTGGAAGATCTTCACAATATTATAGATGTCAGCAGTTACTTTATCATTTGGAAACAATATTGCAGCAACATTGATCGATCAGATTCTATGCCATGTTTGTGCACACATTATACACAAGTATGCACTTTCATTCATGTTAGCCTGGACGTGTGCTTTTTACTATAAGATCGCGTTTAATAAGTATTTATTATGCATATGAACAAACATTACGAAGATGCACTGTATATGTTATATTTTACACTTTCACATTGCAATTCATTGGGGCTAAACAACATTTCAGCAAACACCTAAAAAAACGCCCACTTAGAAAGCATTCACGCTGCTCACATACAATCAAGTGTATACAATCAGCAATTATTACGAACACGCTACCTTTGGACATATTGCACTATAAATCCCCCAAACAACATGGCCAAAGCGTCCTTTGTGATCGACATTGTATCAAATCGCTTTTGTGTTTTTGCATACCTTGTTACTCCTTGTGTGTTTGCTCTGCTGTTTGGCTTTGTGCTGTTTAGCTTGGCAAATATGGATAATCCTCAGTTAGTTGATGCTGGTGCTGTTGCACGAGTGGTGTTCAATAGAATCAGGCAGGCTCGGCGTCTCCAAGAGAGACATAGGGCTCGTCTTGTTAGAGGTCCTCCTGTTCACAGGGTGAGGCCCACCTTGGATAACATGAGCGACTTCAAGGTTTATGACAAGTATAGGCTCAACTGCGAACAGCTCATTAGCCTTTACAATGTTCTTAAACCTCATATGGAGCCACGTAGACGTATGCGGACTGCAATCCCTGGTATGATCAAGATGCTAAGTTGCATACACATCCTGGCCTCCGGAAGTTTTCAATCCAGAGAGGGGTACATGCATGGGTTGTCTCAGGGTACCTTCACTGTGGTTTTTGACAACTTTCTGGACGCCATGGTATGAGTCAGTAAGCATTACATAGGATTCCCTCAAAATGATGGTGATTGGAGGCACCTGAAGAGGGAATTCTTTGCAATAGCTCGAATGCCCAATGTCTTGGGAGCAATAGATTGCACCCACATTGCGCTGCGTGCTCCAGAAGATGACTTGCCTTTCCAAAATCGAAAACACTTCCATAGTCTCAATGTGCAGTTTGCTTGCGACGCACGGATGCAAATTATGCAGGTGTGTGTGAATTTTGGCGGGGCTTGTCATGATGCCCGCATCCTCAGACAGCCGTCCCTGTGGCGGCAGTTTGAGGGCAGAGAGTTTCCCCCTGGGTGGCTCGTTGGTGAGTACTTGTGCACAACATGGTTAAATAGTTAGACAATTGCCACTGTAGTCTTAAAAAAACTGTTGTGTTTGTGTAATGTGCAGCTCTAGGATGCAATTTAACCATTTCTTTCTCTTTTAGCAAATGCCTGCTTTATGCGAAATACGCATATGTAGCATGTCCTAGCTTAAATGGGCAGATAGAGAATGCGCTTTATTCATGTCATTGTCTCTTTCCTCAAATGTCTATTTTTAGTTCCAAACAGATATGTAGCATGTCTTAGCTTAAATGGTCAGCTCTAGGATGCAATTTAACCATTTCTTTCTTTTATCAAATGTCTGCATTATGCGAAATATGCATATGTAGCATGTCCTAGCTTAAATGGGCAGATAGAGAATGCGCTTTAACCATGTCATTGTCTCTTTCCGCAAATGTCTAGTTTTAGCTCCAAAACAGATATGTAGCATGTCTTAGCTTAAATGATAAGCTCTAAGATGCAATGTAACCATTTCTTTCTCTTTTAGCAAATGTCTCGTTTATGTGAAATACACATATGTAGCATGTCCTAGCTTAATTTGGCAGATAGAGAATGCGATTTAAACATATAATTTTTTTTATGAAAACGTTTATATTAGGGGATTTTTCGTGTACACAAATGAATTGTATTTTAATATAATAATTTTAACGAAATTTTTAATTGTCATGTTGTTATGTTACTTATTTATAGGTGATTCATGTTACATGAGCTGGCCTTGGCTCATTACACCTATACGTAACCCCACGGACGTGGCCCAGGAGCGCTACAAGCGGACTAGGGCTGTAGTGGAGTAGATGTTTGGGCTCCTCAAAATGAGACTAAGATGCCTGGACAGGTCTGGAGGAGCCCTCCAATACAGCCCTAGTAAGGTGGCGAAGATCGTTATAGCCTGCAGCGTCCTGCATAACATTGCACAGCAGGCTGGGATGCTGCAGGCCGTCCAGGCGCCCCGAGACCTCCTTCAAGATGAGGAGGATGAACCTGTTCTAAAAGGGCCATTCCAGGATGAGGGGCTCAATGTCATATCAAACATCATCAACCGCCACTTCAGACGGTAAATACTAGAAGTTATATAAGAGCATTGCGAATATGTGTGAATTTTAGGGAAATGAGAAGTAGAGAATTGTGCAAACATGTTAGGATTGTTCATCAAATGATTATAAAATAAAAAATGTATTATTATTATAGGTAATTCATACATCAGATGATTCTGGCATTGGGTTCTGTAATGACTTCGTCATTTGGTTTTCAAAGACAACATCAGCTGGTAAGTATAAACAATGTATGGACTGTGGCTGGCAGGAATTTTGCACAATCAGCCATCATATGGCATACATTTTGAAAAGTAGTATTTAGTTTACACATTACTAGATTTTTGGATACTCAGAAAGGGATACTCTAGCAAGACTATATGCTTCCAAATCATATTAAAAGTTATACATCAGAGGTTAGGTCTGCACAATGTATGACTCATCTTCACACTTGATTGATAGAACATAACACAAGATGCTGCACACTCTTAGTAAGCTAGTGATATAAATGTTTCAGAAATGGGGGGATGCAGAACTAAGTCACACACTTCTATTAATTATTTGATTAATACTTTTTCTGCCATTAGGTGAAAGTGAAGAATTCAAGACTGAAAGTGAAGAATCCCAGACTGAAAGTAAAGAATCCCAGACTGAAAGTGATGAATATCAATGTGATCATGTCTGGCATTGTCTTTCAAATGTGCTGACCTTGAAAACCATACAAAGACACATTCACATGGTAAGTGGCAACAATTTTATGGAACAAGACTGTGGATGCATCCTATTGGAGACACTTAGATTTATTTTATTTTTTAGATGGTATTTCACAATCCTCTATCTTGAAAATGATGAATAAGACACCTAATGAAGATAAACTGTTATTTTGAAGATAATTGCCTTTCAAAGACCATACATCCAGGTTAGTTTTAGTGATGTTGCGAATAGTTCGCCGGCGAATAGTTCCCGGCGAACATAGCATGTTCTCGTTCGCCTCGGCGGGTGAACATATGCAATGTTCGATCCGCCCCCTATTCGTCATCATTGAGTAAACTTTGACCCTGTACCTCACAGTCAGAATACACATTACAGCCAATCAGCAGCAGGCCCTCCCTCCCAGACCCTCCCACCTCCTGGACAGCATCCATTTTAGATTCATTTGGAAGCTGCATTCTTAGTGAGAGGAGGGACAGTGTAGCTGCTGCTGATTTAATAGGGAAATCGATAGCTAGGCTAGTGTATTCAGTGTCCACTACAGTCCTGAAGGACTCATCTGATCTCTGCTGTAAGAGGGCTAGAACATCAGTCTGCTTTTTTTTTTTTCCTGTGTAATCTAATTGCAGTTGCCTGCCTGCCAGCGTGTGTGTCAAGCTCACAGCGTATACTGTGCCCACTTGCCCAGTGCCACCACTCATATCTGGTGTAACAGTAGTGTACATTTAAAAAAAAACAACACTTTTTTGACTGTGAAATAATAGCAGGCAGCTGCCAGTACCCAAGATGTCCGCCAATAAGGCAGATGGGGAGGGTTAGAGAGCTGTTTTGGGGGGGGATCAGGGAGGTTGGGGGCTAAGGGGGGATGCTACATCACAGCATATGTAAATATGCTAAAAAAAAAAAAAAAAAAATTAAAAAAACCTTTTATTTTAGTACTGGCAGACTTTCTGCCAGTACTTAAGATGGCGGGGACAATTGTGGGGTGGAGGATCGAAGGGAGCTGTTTGGGAGGGATCAGGGGGTCTGATGTGTCAGGTGGGAGGCTGATCTTTACACTAAAGCTAAAATTAACCCTGCAAGCTCCCTACAAACTACCTAATTAACCCCTTCACTGCTAGCCATAATATACGTGTGATGCGCAGCAGCATTTAGGGGCCTTCTAATTACCAGATAGCAACGCCAAAGTCATATATGTCTGCTATTTTTGAACAAAGGGGATCCCAGAGAAGCATTTACAACCATTTGTGCCATAATTGCACAAGCTGTTTGTAAATAATTTCAGTGAGAAACCTAAAATTGCGAAAAAATTTAATTTTTTTTGAAATTTGATCGTATTTCGCGGTGAAATGGTGGCATTAAATATACCAAAATGGGCCTAGATCAATACTTTGGGTTGTCTACTACACTACACTTAAGCTAAAATTAACTCTACAAGCTCCCTACATGCTCCCTAATTAACCCCTTCACAGCTGGGCATAAAACACGTGTGGTGCGCAGTGGCATTTAGCAGCCTCCTAATTACCAAAAAGCAACTCCAAAGCCATATAAGTCTGCTATTTCTGAACAAAGGGGATCCCAGAGAAGCATTTACAACCATTTATGCCATAATTGCATAAGTTGTTTGTAAATAATTTCTGTGAGAAACCTAAAGTTTGTGAAAAAGTGAACAATTTTTTTTATTTGATCGCATTTGGCGGTGAAACGGTGGCATTAAATATACCAAAATGGGCCTAGATCAATACTTTGGGTTGTCTACTACACTACACTTAAGCTAAAATTAACTCTACAAGCTGCCTACATGCTCCCTAATTAACCCCTTCACTGCTGGGCATAGAAACGTGTGGTGCACAGTGGCATTTAGCAGCCTTCTAATTACCAAAAAGCAATGCCAAAGCCATATAAGTCTGCTATAATGGCATGTCTGGCACACAGTGTTGGGGCAAGGGTCCATCTGACCACTGATACCTGGTCTGCAAAGCATGGTCAGGGCAGGTATATCACCTACACTGCGCACTGTGAAGCGGGCGTAACCCTTACACTACCTGATCAATACAACATCATACCTGATATTTTAAAGCACATTATTCCAAACAATTTAGGAATGTTAGGTGATTTATGCCCTTTATGGATTAAAACCAGACTCTGCATCAACTATGTAATTTTCCATGGGAGTTTTGCCATGGATCCCCCTCCGGCATGCCACAGTCCAGGTGTTAGTGCCCTTGAAACAACTTTTCCATCACTATTGTGGCCAGAAAGAGTCCCTGTGGGTTTTAAAATTCGCCTGCCTATTGAAGTCTATGGCGGTTTGCCCGTTCGCAAACTTTTGCGGAAGTTCGCGTCCGCCGTTCGCGAACCCAATTTTTTAGGTTTGCGACATCACTAGTTAGTTTGCACAATGCATGCTATTTAAGAATCACAGGAGGAAGAATGTTAAAAGAATTAGGAATATATACATGTCCTACATTAGAATATGTTTATTTTAGATACAATACCCCTATTTTGTGCTAGAGAGGACTCAGATTCTGACCAATCAGACAAAGGGAAACATTTTATAGTTGATATAGAGGTATATTATTTGAAGGGACATGAAATATTACATTCAATTATGTTCCTCATACAATCCAATATAAAAAATAATTTTAAAATGTGATATGCATTATTTTGTCTAATTTTAAATACTAATGTTTAATTATAATATTGATTAGACAATATAATGGTATTCATTTAAAATTATGGATAGATATAGATTTCAAGTATGAACCTGTTTTTAATATCAAGACAAAAAATACATGTTAGAGCATAGACACAAGATGATTTAACAATTATTAGATTTAAGGAATATTTTAAGACGTGTTCATTAAATAACCTAAATGACTAATGTTTTTAATATTTATTTTCTTTCTTTTTCAGAGTTTCATCTGTGATGAATTTCCTTTTTCGTTTTTTTTTTGTCAATAAATTTATTTTCATACCATATATTTTTCTATTTAATTTTATAAAATACATATTCTTTGAGACATATCTCTATCACAGTAAGATAAGAAGAAATATATCCATCTAATATTCTAACATGTAAACAAAATATTAGTCCCATGACTGTTAAAGTAATCTATTTGACAAGCACATGCCTGATATCAAATATACTAATTTTGGTTAATGTATTGAATGTAAATTATCATCACAGCTTATTCAGATAATGTTAAAGTCAAGTATCTTACAAAATTTAATTTGGAGTTAAATACATCTATGCTTCTATTGTGTGATTCATAGATGTTAAAATCATAAAATGTTTATGACGAGGATATGTAGTCTAAATTATACAGAACAACTTTGTTCATTTCACTTTTAAGAAATGAAAGTGTTTGACTTACATTAAAGGGACAGTAAACCATAATTTTTTTTTATATATAATTCTGCACATAGTGCAGAATTATATAACATTATAATAGCGCAAACATTGTAAAACCAAATTTCCCCATTGAATTTAAAAAATAACTGCTGTTTTACAGACCCCGCTCTCTGTGATCTTCTGAGCGGGTCTGTTTTTTTCAAACAGCGCATCGGGCCAGCTGTATAGTCACAGCCCGGCCCAACCGCGCCATAGCACTAAGTGCAGCTCGCTCCTGCTGTCTGACAGAGCAGGAGCGAGCTGCACTTAGTGCTATGGCGCGGTCGGGCCGGGCTGTGACTATACAGCTGGCCCGATGCGCTGTTTGAAAAAAACAGACCCGCTCAGAAAATCACAGAGAGCAGGTCTGTAAAACAGCAGTTATTTTTTAAATTCAAAGAGGAAATTTGGTTTTACAATGTTTGCGCTATTATAATGTTATATAATTCTGCACTATGTGCAGAATTATATAACATTTTTTATGGTTTACTGGCACTTTAAAGTGACAGTGTAGTTGAATGTTAGATTTACATTCTAATCTCTGTAATCTTCCTTAGGTATCCAAAAACATTCTTACACTAAATATAGGTTATTCAGCTTTAATTATTTTTTAGGTAATATGTTCTAAATTATCTGTAAATAAAAAGTAAGTTAATTTCACATTATAACAAGCTAGTTATTGTATGCCATATTGATTACTTTTCAGCTCTAGTAGAGTCATTTGAAGGGTCAGTTAACTATAGATATATCCAAAGATAATTTCTAGCAATTATACTCCTTACCTGTTGGATAGATATCACATATCTATAGGTATTTTCACCCCCCTTTAGTTTATTTCTATAATGTTAACTCCACATATTCCTAATGGTTTTGTCCTTAAAGGGACATTCCAACAAAATTTAATTTAGTGATTCAGAGAGATAATACATATCATCTTTTAAAACAGCATTTAAATTTACTTCTATTATCTAATTATATTCAGTCTTTAGATATCCTTTGTTAAAGAAATAGAAATGCACATGGGTTAGACAATGACACAAGGCATCTATGTGCAACCACCAATCAGCAGAAACAGAGCCTATCTAGATATGATTTTCAGGCAAGAATATCAAGCGAAAAAAGCTAATGAGATAATCGAACTAAATATGACGTTCTTTTAACATTGTATTATCCATCTAAATCAGTAAAGAACATATAGCTTAATGTCCCTTTAAGGTAAAGCTGTATAAATACAGCCATTTGAAGATATTTCATTCACAGTGGGGCAAACAATACAGAAGGTAATACAAATATGCTTTATTCTGTTATACTAAGTTTGAGAAAGGGAGGTGCATAGGTTTATGATCAGCAAAGCATTACTGGGAAATATCTACTTATTTGTGGGTGGCCAACGATGCATATTTACAATGTTTAGACAGATGTATTTAGATAAAGTTAAAGATTGCATATTAGCTCATTAAAGGGACGGTAATTCTAAAGCGTTTCTTTCTGGATTCCTAAATAAAATATTATTTTAAACATTAAAATTTAATTCTATCATCGATTTTAATTCATTCTTTTGATATTATTTCCTTTACAACCAAATCTAGATAAGCTCAGTAGCTGAAGATTGGTGGATGCACAGAGATGCCTTGTGTGATTGGCTCAACCATGTGCATTTCAATTTCTTCTGTTAAGGATATCTAAAGAATATTCTAAATTGATAGTTACATTTTAAATTATAAAAAATGTATTCTCTCTCCAGATCATTTTAAGAAAATATTTGAGTGTAATGTCCCTTTAAAAATAAAGACGCCATTGCACAATAACATATGTGAGCAGTTTAGACAAATACAAGCTCAAGGTTTATTTACTAATAATGAAAAAGCGTGAATATTAAAATTTATAAACAGATTATCCAAGTTCCGGCCATTATAACTAGAAATTATGCATTTTTGAAATATAGCGTGGGAAACGTATCTTGCAACACCAGATTCGCATTTTTAAAAATTCATATCACATATCACATAATCGATGTGCATTATAAATACATTTAATATAGCAATGTCAATACTTCACAATAAGTCACGAAAAAAAAAATTTAAACAAAAAATACATACAATGTTTACTTTTTATTAATAAAAATTATTGGTATTAAAGAACCTGATCGATATTAAACATCAAAATGTGTAAAACATTTACTAATGTGACTGGATTATATTTGCAAAAAAACAAATGTAGACTTAATATATTAATATTTAATGGATCACGTATATTACATCTGCGTCACACATATCCGCATAACAGTCCCATGAATTACAAATAAGTCTACATGAAAAATGTAGTAACAGCACCCCCAGGAGGTATGTGTATGGAAGTTACTAAGATATGAAATATTAAGGAACGGACAATCAGAGTTCATCACACAAACATAACTTGAGTCAGTATGGTCTCACAGACATGATAACAAAATGTCAATATTTTATCCAATCAGATGTACAAATACCATGTCCCATGGTGCATCTCATGTTTACTTCACCATATAAAAGTCCATTACACGTTGCCTTTTTTGTCAGTTCTCTAATGCCTGCAGGCAGTTATATATATTATTATTATATATTTATTATAAAACCTAGCAGGCATGACGTCTCCCAGGCTCACCAAGCCGGAGAATGCAGCACTGGTCAACGCCGTCGAGGACTTCTATCCACAGCTGTTTGGGAACAAGAAGAAGTCGATGAAGCAGAGCATTAAGAGCATCTGGGTGTCTATCACCAATGATGTTAATTTGGTGTGTGGCATCCAGAGGACCACGGATCAAATCATGCGGAGGCTCTGGGATATGAGGTTGCGTCTAAGTAAGAAAGTCAACCTCATAAGGGAGTGGGTACAAGCCCGTTGGAGGGAGGGAAAGAAAGTTCCACCCCCATGGAAACTGTACCTGCTAACTTATGAGGTGACTTTATGCGACCTCCTCAATCTCCGGGTCCCCAGCAGATTTAGATCCTCTCGCTCCTCTGCTTCTTCTTCTTCCCTCCCAGCTGCTGGATCTGAAAGTCCTGACCCGGAGGCCAGTGCAGCTGCTTCTCCGTCCGGTGGCCTGGGAGATGAAAGTCGAGAGGCTGAACCAGGTAAATATCAGACTTCATATTATGTATTAATATTTGAGTATATGTTTAAGCAATGTGTATATAGTCATATATTCAACCTATATAGATCTCACAACACACGCTACATATGTTTAGATATGAATGATGTTTCTTGCGCTCTACAGAATATCCGTCACAGAGCGAAAATGGTATTGGGCATCCGTGAAATCCCTATCATCCGCCATTTCATACATTGGCTATCGAATCATACCCCAGTTCTAAATATTAATTGTTATCATTAAATATTAACAAATATACGATTGGAATCTCGTAATACACCCAATTGAAAATATATTTGAAGTCTTTAGAAATGATACTCATTACACTACTATATCCAAATTAATTCAGAATCACGGATGCACAATTCCGCTTTGAATCATTGCGCAATGATCACGAAAGATAGAATTGTGCACACATGTGAACATGTATTTGCTGTAACAGTGGCATTGCTTGAGACATGTTGGTCAAATCACGGATGTGTAATTCCGCTTTGAATCATTGCGCAATGATCACAAAAGATAGAATTGCGCACACACGTGAACATGTGTTTGCTGTAACAGTGGCATAACTTTAGACTTGTAGTTAAAATGTATACGTTAATTAGTATATATGTGAAGAATACAGTATCCTTATTTACAATATTCTACATTATAAAAAGTATACTAGCAAGATCAAGCAAAAAATTGAAGAATCGCGATCAATTGATGACAATGCAAGAAGACACAAAATGACTTAAAGCCACAGTCAACAACATAAAAGAGAGAAAATAACAATACATGATCTCTTTATTTATACATTAATTTAGTAAACAATGAACTCACGTGAATACAAATATCATTTTAGTTTGTCAATTAGAATATAAAAATCTGATTGTTCGTGTCCATGGCCTGATTTGTATTAATGATATCCAATCCTGATTGAATATTTTACAGATATGGATGTTGTTGCTGGAACCTCAAGCCCGTGTTCGTCACAGCATGGTATGTCTCAGTTTAATTTACCTTTGTCTTACAAACTTGGACATAACATTACATAATCAATTCACATTGATCTATATTCATAGGGATACTCTAAGTCTCTTTTCTTGTTATTTTCAAAGAATCACGAATCAGAGTTGGGATTCCATTGTAATCCAAATCTCAATTTATGAGTATTTGAAGACATTCCTTTGATTCTTGATATCTTTATTTTAATGTAATCTTAGGGTCATGCCCATTTTATATTCTGCCCCTGGGTAGTGTTTTACATTTTTTGTCTACATTTAGACAACATCAACACATTTTAACATATGTGCAGATTAGAGAAATATACTTCTCGTATGCTTTGATAATTTATTATTATCATTAAAGGGACATGAAAACCAACATTTAACTTTTATGATTTAGACACAACATGTGATTTTCAAAAACATTATAATTTTCTTCTATTATCTACCTTGCTTCAGTCTATTGTTATCCTTAGTTGAAAATCATATCTTTGTAGGCTCATGATCAGCAATGCATTACTGGGAGTAACCTGCTGATTGTTTGATGCACAAAATTGCCTATTTTCATTTGTTCAAGACATGTCTTCAGATAACAGTAGTGCATAGTTGCACCTCAACAAAACTTTCAAAGACAAACTAGAAAACAAAAAGTATATTTGAAATTTTGTAAAAATCACATGCTGGATTAGAATCATGCAAATTAATACAATTACACATTTGGAGTTTCATGTCCCTTTAAGAGCAAAGGATAATTAAAGAATCCTGATGATTACATATTAAATTACATATTTGATTGTAATTGCATGCTCCTTCCCATTCATTACATCAACATATGGACTAGACAATTCATTAACAGCGACATTGTCAAATAAAGATATTTTAATATTTAATATTAAAGGGACACTGAACACTAATTTTCTCTTTTACTCCTATAATCAAATTTTCTTCATTCTCTTGGTATTTTTATTTGAAATGCAAGAATGTAAGTTTAGATGCTGGTCCATTTTTGGGGAACAACCTGGGTTGTTCTTGCTGATTGGTGTATACATTCACCGATTAATAAACAAGTGCTTTTCATGGTTCTGAAACAAAATATTTATTAGCTGCCTTATTTTTCAAAGATAGCAAGCAAGAGAACGCGGACAAATTGATAATAGGAGTAAATTAGAAATATGCTTAAAAATGCATGCTCTATGTGAATCACAAAATTAAAGATTTGGGTTCAGTGTCCCTTTAATAATAAATATCTTCATTAATCCTTACACTGTTTGGATGAACCAATATTGATATCTATATCATATATTCCCTCTTGGACTTCCTTTATATATGTAAGCATACTCTAACAGCATGATGACATATTTTTACAAATATCTTCTGTTTTGCATTGTGATAAATATGTGTTGTGTCCTAAAACAGATTACTGTACATTGCACAAATGGATCAATGTGCCACATGGCTTAGGTTCGATTTGTCACCAGTTGTTATTCCAAGTGTTGTGTGTATTTTTTTATAAACATGGATCAATACTTATATTTATATATGCCATAGAATCATTTGTGAAGAAATGGCTGTCTAATATAGTAAGAAATCAAACATATGTGAAAGACATCATTTTCTTTACAATCACCTTGATTAACTCATAAATTTATGGTTCATATTAGTGCTCTATTCTTCACATTTCTAAGTATATTATTTGTTAGATTCTCGACCAATGTGGTTTAGTGATGTCCAAACTTTGTTCACTAATATATTTTAATATCATTAATAGATGTTGTTGTGGCAAGCATAGATGGATCCAGCAGCAATGGTGACCTGCCTTTGCAGGCTTCTGGTAAGTCCATTGACTCATTCATATGTCATTGAAGGTGTATTTTTACTAAATATTATGATCATGATTCTGATGAAGCATTCCATTTGAATCAAACATACAATTTATTCCTCTGATTATATATATTTGTAAAAAAATTAAGATTAAGAACTCAAAGCTTCTTAGTCTACACCTTTGTGCTTCAGAACATGGCTAGCATATGTTTCTTTTTAGTATAAATTTAGACAACAATCATCAAGTGATACACACATGAGAACTCTTATGTTCCATGTACTCAGCTTTTAATAACATTTTAAAAATACAGACACTAAAATGTAATTATTACTCATCGATAATTACAAATCTAATTTCATTTGTATGCTCCATCAAAATGATGTGATTCCTAAATTTTGATCAGTATCTCTTTAATGCAACATTGATGTGTGTCCTTGAGCAACAGTAACATGTGTTAGAATATCGGATTTTAACGTGTACACAACATGTTATGTTTTACAGAGATTGATCTAACATGTGAGATGGAGGAGGAAGTGGCTCCCTTGGAGTCTGATGGTATGTCAAATATATCGAACATGTATTATTGTTTATAAATCATTCTCTTGAAGAAAAAGAAAGTCTACAGCTTTGTCCCTTTAAAATATATTATTCCATTATTTTTCAAATACACTACTGCCCCCCATTTTATATCATGCAGTATGAACATATGTTTGTATTTTTATTAAATATATGTATGATTTGTCATTAATGACATCATGATGTCACATGCATATTCCATGCCAAACCACAATAATCAGCTTCTAATTGTCCAGACAGTCATTGCTATTCATCTGAGTGCCTAGATGCAGACCATATCTTTATGTCATCATTGTTTATAAATTGTAAACCACTTCTAAGTATACATAAAACATAATCATGTTTAAAATCCTTGTTTTAATTTCATGATGTATGAGATGTAAATATATTTAAAATATATTTATGTGTAGACTGTCCATTTCAATCCAACAAACATTAATATTCCACAAAATTAAAGCATGCATTGATGAATGTGTCTATTAATATTGGTATGACATACATTTAATCCTAATGTAAAAGAGAGATTCACAACATTAATCTGAAATTTGAATCAGATAGAGAATATTATATTATTAATCGATAATATGAATGGTAGTATCTACTGTGTATATATTCTGAAGAGTAATTGATTGAAGCATCAAGCTTAAAATGAGACCATTAAAGATTACAAAGGCAATCACCAAAATATATATGTAAATCATTGTTTACATGGTTTAAAACGCTAGGTGGAGTGGCCATTTCAATTTCATAATATCACACACTCCCATATTATTCAATGTTTGAATATTCTGAGGTCAATCCACGGGCATGTGTCTAAAAGAACTCTATTAAATTTCAATCTCAAATGCATACATGCATATCGATAAATTATACAAAAGATAAATATATTATCATTTCATAAATATTACCACATAATGTTGCCTTTGATAAATATGATTTGTAATCGATTCCTGAAATGTTACATGAAAAATAACAGTGAACATTCTGAGTTTAAAGGATCTATTAAATCTTCTAAATAATTATATTTGATTCAAATCAATAAATAGTTTAAAACATAGTCATTATTGTGACTTTGTATCAATATTTTATGATAACAATAATCCAGACTTTAACTAATGTCTAATCTTTATTTCTTTCAAGATAATAATATTTATTGATATCATATCTGTCTATTTTTTCTATATTTCAGATGGACCTTCCACTTCTGGGCCTCAGCCTCCTGCCCCTCCCCAGTCAGAAGCCCCTCCTGTCCCTCCCAAAAAACTCCCCTTTTCCCCCCCTCGCCACTCTCCCCGTATTGCCGCCCGTACAGCTCCCCCACCTGCCCAGCCTCCAACTCACCAAGCCCCTAACTCCGCAGCTGTACGGGCTGTCCCATCCCTCCCCCCCTCCCCTCCCTGTCCAGACTTTTACCCCAGTCCCCACCTTCATTGTCCTGGGTGTCAGATTATCCTTCCCAGCCACAGATGTAAGTATCATTACAAATCCACATTATAACATACTTTCTTTAAGGGACATTATAGTGATATAATTAGACATAAATTGATAATTTACATCAATATTTTTTAAAAATATTTTCTTTATTTCATTAATCTAAATGTTTTCGATCTTCAGTTTTGAGAAATCAACATCCACATTTTCGAATATAGAAATGATATTGCTTAGATGTTGTATATGTATTCTGTATATATGACAATATTTTGTATTTGTTATCACTGCCCTTTTCACAGTGTGTCATAAACCAAAGACATATTTTGTTCAAGATTGAGAGGGTTTTGATTTGTGTTAACATTTTAAAGGGACAGTATACTATAAAATAGTTTTTCCCTTAATGTATTTACAATTATTTTTTGTACCAGCTGCAGAGTTTAAAATGTATGCAATTTGCTTGTTAAGGCTTCTTTGTGTATATTAATTAGCTGATTTTGATTTTTGAAGACACAACCTAATCTAGTGGTTTTAAATTGTAGGTATTATCAGATGTCATTAATTTATCCCATTTAGAAAATATACATGCTTCTTTATCTCATATCACTCCATATACCAATCACCAATACTTGGATAGAACAATTGTAAATTAACTTTTTCTTACCTTATCTCTTATATAACCCACTGGGAGTGTAATTTCTTCTGCTTGCTGTGTTTACACAGCTTGGCCTCGAGGCCAAAATATTTAAGGATAGGTGTGGATACCACAGGCTAAATAAACTATTTTAGATGCCAATATAAGGACAATGGAAATACTGATAAACAATTTAATACACTCCAGCAGGTAAAGTGGATCATTGTGAACCAATTAAAGGGGAGAATATTTTTGAGTAAACTGTTCCTTTAATAGTTTATCTATGAAGAACATATTTAATGTGTAAATATTCTATATAGAATATTTACTTATAATATTGATTTTTCTTTTTATTATTACAATGTCTCTTTGTTCTTTTTTTATGTGCTTGAATGAACAATAAATTTATTTTTGTTTAGGTTTTGACTCAGCATGGTTAACGCTAGAGGCTCTAGCACGTTTAGAATAGACCTTGCTGAGGAACAGTCTGTTGCTGGGAAGGATGCACGACACCATGCATAACCAGTTGCAGATGCAGCGCTTGACTCTAGAGCGCGTTCTGCGTCTAGAGTCAATGCATAAATCCGCAGCTGGTAATGCACAGGACGATGAGGGTGATGCTGATGCCCAATAAGTGGAGGATCCGGAGATGCTCCGAGGGTGCAGATACGAATCTTCCGTCCACATGTTAGTTTGTTTGTTTGTATTTATTGTTGCCATTTGGCCTTTTTGGTTTTTTTAGTTGTGCCTGTTACACTCTTTCACCTTGTCAGATGGCTCCAATGGGGCTGTGTTGGACCTTGTCAACTCCCTCCAAGGACTGTGATACACTATGGCACCTTGTCAGATGACTCCAATGGGGCTGTGTTGGCCCTTGTCAACTCCCTCCAAGGACTGTGATGCACTCTTTCACCTTGTCAGATGGCTCCAATGGGGCTGTGTTGGTCCTTGTCAATTCCCTCCAAGGACTGTGATGCACTCTTTCACCTTGTCAGATGGCTCCAATGGGGCTGTGTTGGCCCTTGTCAACTCCCTCCAAGGACTGTGATGCACTCTTTCACCTTGCCAGATGGCTCCAATGGGGCTGTTTTGGCCCTTGTCAACTCCCTCCAAGGACTGTGATACACTATGGCACCTTGTCAGATGGCTCCAATGGGGCTGTGTTGGCCCTTGTCAACTCCCTCCAAGGACTGTGATACACTATGGCACCTTGTCAGATGGCTCCAATGGGGCTGTGTTGGCCCTTGTCAACTTCCTCCAAGGAATGTGATGCACTCTTTCACCTTGTCAGATGGCTCCAATGGGGCTGTGTTGGCCCTTGTCAACTACCTCCAAGGATTGTGATGCACTCTTTCACCTTGTCAGATGGCTCCAATGGGGCTGTTTTGGCCCTTGTCAACTCCCTCCAAGGACTGTGATACACTATGGCACCTTGTCAGATGGCTCCAATGGGGATGTGTTGGCCCTTGTCAACTCCCTCCAAGGACTGTGATGCATTCTTTCACCTTGTCAGATGGCTCCAGTGGGGCTGTGGTGAACCTTGTCAACTCCCTCTAAGGACTGTGATACACTATGGCACCTTGTCAGATGGCTCCAATGGGGCTGTGTTGGCCCTTGTCAACTCCCTCCAAGGACTGTGATACACTATGGCACCTTGTCAGATGGCTCCAATGGGGCTGTGTTGGCCCTTGTCAACTTCCTCCAAGGAATGTGATGCACTCTTTCACCTTGTCAGATGGCTCCAATGGGGCTGTGTTGGCCCTTGTCAACTACCTCCAAGGATTGTGATACACTATAGCACCTTGTCAGATGGCTCCAATGGGGCTGTGTTGGCCCTTGTCAACTCCCTCCAATGACTGATTTATTAATATTACTTTTTGTAATGTTATCTTATTTCTTTATGTTTTCTGATATAATAATAAAATAAATGTCATTAATATATTATTTGTCCTCTTTATTCATGTCATTTATTAAAATCTATATTTTATGTGGTTAATCCTTAAAGGAAGTCAATTAGGCTAATTCTGTTTTATTAGTATACACTCTTATTCTAGTGTACCACTCACACTGATCACCTGTTATTACCTCTGGTTTTATTGTAATTATCAGCTTTGGCCCTTTGAGCCGCTTCTGTAAGATATTCCTGTATTTGTAATTTTATTTATATGTGCTTTTTACATTTTTTATATATAGTCTTTTATTACTGATGCTTTTCAACATGGTTCATTAAATAATCTTCTTTTATCTCTCTGTGAGTATATTTATCCCTTGGCCTCTTGTTGGCGCTGTATTCACTTCTTACTACTTGTTAATCCTTAAAGGGACATGAAACCAAAAAGTGGTCTTTCCTGATTCATATACATAAAATACAATTGTCAATAAATGTAATATTTACATCTCAAATTTAATTAGCTTAATTTTCTTGATATACTTTTCAGAAAGGTTTCTCTCTGTGAATCCCGAACTTAATTGTTTATATTTCATGTCCCTTTAAGTGATGCTGACCACAATTCTTAAGGAATGTATATTCATTTCTAATGTATTTTTGTCCTTTTTACATCAACATAGACATAGAATATTTTTAAAAAAGACTATTTTTTGAATGTTGACAGCACATGTATTCCAATTTCACTTATATCTTATTAGTAGTCTAACAAAAGCAATAACTGTGTGTAATGTGCATATTTTAGCTGATTAATATCTTTCTCTTATTATTATTTCTGTTTAATGATCCAACGTTATATTGCTATAGGTAGGCTGACCATATTTCAACTTGAATAAGTGACACATCTGATAAATACATGTGTCATTATTCTTATTCCAAATAAATCTTTAAACATATCTGAAAACATCCCTGACATATGTATTTCTCATGTGTCCCTTTTTAAAGCGTAAAGGTGGAACACCATAGCTATAGGTAACATATAATGTCTAACCAATCCCTATTTTCATAATGTATCTCGTAGCATTATGTCTGATTTAAAGGGACATGAAACACAATCTATTTTCTCAGTTATGTATAACATACTATTTTTTATGAATTTTCTTTGCATAAATTCACAAATTTGCTTCAGTCTCTTTGTATCATTTGTTTAAGGAGCAGCAGGGCACTACTGTTTTCGAAATAAACACATAGGTGAACCAATGACAATTGGTATATATATATGTAGCCAACAATCAGCATTTAGAACATCATATTTTTCTGCTCTTGAGATTACCTCTAAACACGTCATCAAAAGATTAAACTTAAATTTGAAAATGAAGTTCAAATTGCAATGTCGTACATAATCGTGTAACATAAAATGCTTGCTAAATAGTTAATAATCCTCCGATTCTAATGAAATGTATCCTTATTACCAACAATGGATTCTATTTCATATATCACAGTATTACATTATCTAGCGTGACATTCATAGCTAACAATATAGCACATACTAGTTTTTAAAATATAAATACGTTTCTTATTGACATACAAAGCTGTAAAATGAGTCCTTGGATTGGATGCCGTTTTTACGTGATCTCGGATGCGCCTTTGATTGGCTCACGTTGTTACGCGATCTCGAATGCACCATGTTGCTTAACACGTCACATGCCATGCTGTAAAATGAGTCCTTGTATTGGCTGACGTTTTAAAGCGATCTCGGATGAGCCTTTGATTGGATGACATTTTTATGCGATCTCGGATGCGCCATGTTGCTTAAGACATCACATGCCAAGGTGTTAAATCCGTCTGATTTGCTTACGTAGTCCCGCAATATTTGATTTTGCACGTAACAAGTTTAAAACCATGGCGAGTATGGATTGTGTCAATCATGTACATTGTTGAACCATAGCTGATAAAGAACACAAAAATCTCTTTTGATGGCTGTCTCGTTGAAGAAACGAATGAAGGCAATATGTTTTCATGCATAATATATTTTGAGGCAAGTGCAAATCCATGAATATACTCCATCTTGTTTAATATGCTTGTCAACAATATTTTCATGTTTATAAATAATTACTGTGTTGTGTTGAATTTTCTACATATCTAATTCCTAAAGATGCGCTATTGTATTTGAATCAAGTAATCAATATGCATTGACCTTTATCATATGCTAAATATATGAGATGCCTACTTATTCTAGATGTTATGTTGTGTTATTTTCTCTTAAAGGGACATTATACCCTCATTTTTTATTAGCATATATGTTTTGTAGATGATCTATTTATATAGTTTGTAATTTTTTTTAAATGTATAGTTTTGCTTATGTTTAAATACCATTGCTGTGATTTTCTGACTCATAACCAAGCCTCAAAGTTTGATGTGAGTACCATCAGCTACCTTCTCCAGCTTGCTCCTGTTTGTGTAAAGGGTCTTTTCATATGCAAAAGAAGGGGGAGTGGGGATTGTCTTATTTCCAGCTTACTTTTCAACATAGCTAAACTGAGAGTTTCTAAGTAAGTCTTTTAACCGTTTTATCATGGATTTTTATATCAGTATCTGGGCATCTTGTTTTTTATAGTAGTGTCTATTACATGCACTTCTATGAAAATGAGTGTATACTGTCCCTTTAATGTAAATGCTCAGTATTGTGTCATGTATGACTTCCACATTGTTAATCTCCAAATATATTACTGTGAGCATATATTTCTAATGTAACTCTTAAAAGGGCATGAAACCAGATTCCTTCTAAATGAAAAGTCTTTCTTAAATAATTCAAACAAAAATGTATCTTTAAGAAAATAGACTTTATTTAACACGTCAATAGAAATATGGCATACAGGCTTAGTATCCTATTCAAATGTTTTCTTGTTTGAACAAGTACATGTTTATATACCAACAATCCCTAAGGATTAGTATGTGTTAGCATATGTTCTTGTTTAAAGGGACAGTCAAGTCAAGCAAAACAGTAATGATTTTAATCTCCAGAAATGCAATTTTTATAAAATATTTATATTTTTTAATACATTCTTTTATTGAAATACAAGCAATACAAACATAACAAATATTCAGACAAAAAAAGAAAAAAAATAAGCCATGCAAGGCTATCATATAACCCTTATTATACTATAATGGCGAGAAACATTTGTTCAAAAACAAAAATATCCGTAGATTAATTATTTTAAATAACAGTTAATTTCTTTCCTAATTGTTTCAATCCGCCTATGTACATGCTCCTCTCTTAATTACAGTTGGATACATTCTAATAGATTTTAACAAAAATCAGGCATAGGAGCAAGCCATTAGACAACCCTTATTATAACATATATGCGAGAAGCCATTGTTAAAGAACAAAATGTGCATAAATACAATTTTCCATTCAGTGGGTAATTAATTACTTTCCTATTTATTCCAGTCACCTTACATTCAAAATACTCCCTGATTGAGATTGGATATAACAAACAAAAAACAAAAAGAAGAAAAAAAAAGGACCAAAAAATTTGCGCCCCTCCATTCCTCCACCCCCTCCGGCCATTATTGGTCCATTGAACATATTAGTCACAATTAGGAAATGAATTTCTTGCAATTGCGTTAGTCAAAGTTTCTGATTCTCTGAAAGGGTATATTAGCCGTACTTGTTCCGCCTCAGAAAATGCCTGAATAAAATTCTTCCATTTACCAAGGAAACATTTGATCTGTGTTTCAGAATTGACTGCTGTATCAAATTGTTCCACTATCGATTGCCCCTTAATTTTTATAAAATATATCTCAAATGTTTATCACCAATTTATCTTATTTCTCTTGGTATTCTTAGTTGATAGTTAAACCTAGGAGGTTCATCTGCTCATTTCTTAGACCTTGAAGAGTGCATCTAATCTGAATGCATTTTGACCACTAGAGGGCATTATTTTTTGTGTTTCATATAGAAAACGTTGAGCTCATGCAGTATAGTTACCATGGATTGATCAGTGATTGGCTGAAATGGCGGTCTGTCAAAAGAAGTGAAATAAGTGGTCATTTTTCAGAGGCATAGATACAAGGTTAATCACATTAGTAAAGTGTGTATTTCTCTAAGTCTGGTTTTTCAAAACTTGATAATTTGTAATAAAGTGTTTTCTTTGTAAAAAAACAATAATTAATGTTATGACTGTCCCTTTTAGCTGTGTTGTTGGCATCAAAACAGTGATATGCCATCATGTATAATTGCAATGGTCATTTTGTGGGAGATTAGGGAAACAGTTTGGACATCACATCATAGAAACCAATCAATGTAATCAACAAGGATAGGTATGTGATGATGTGGTCTCCACACACTTGTAAAACACACTCTGCAAACAATCTGCCTCCATGGACCCGGTCCCATGGAAGCAGATTATATACAGAGTGTGCTCCACAAGTGTAAGAAGACCACATCATCACATACCTATCCATTACACATTAAATAAATAAAAATATATAAAGAAAAGTTACTTCCTCTTCCTTCCCCTCTTCCCACGAGACTGAGGCCCTGGGGGGGCAACTGCCCCCTCCGACGAGTTCTCATCGAAGATGTTTGTGGAAGAGGGGAAGGAGGAGTACTGGGATTACCCAGCTGAGGAAGAGATTGAGGAGATGGAGGAGGGCCAGGAGCAGATGGTCCAGCAGCAGATGGCCCAGGATCAGATGGCCCAGCAGCAGATGATCCAGCAGCAGGTGGCCCAACAGCAGTTGGCCCAGCAGCAGATGGTGCGTTATGTGCCTCCCGGAGGACCTGCAAGATCTCTCTTTGGTCTTCGATAAGCTGTCTTTGGTCTTGGATAAGCTGTCTTTTTTCTTGTCGAATCTTATTAATTGCTTCCATCAGCTGGATTCTGCTTTCCGCATTTTCCATCCGGGGAGGCAAGCATCTCTTCAAGAAAATCTCTTAATATCTGCAGCTCTGCTATCTCCTCCTGAGAAGCTGCTGGTGAACGGAGGGCTGCTGGTGCAGGAGGGGCTGCTGGTGCAGTGGGGGCTTCTTCAGAGGATGAGGATAGAGGGATGTCTTCCATGTCTCCCCGAGGTGGCGAGTCATCTCCACCACTCTCATACCTGGGTAAAGGAGGAGCCTGTGGGTGCTGTGATGCCTCCTCCCCGGGCTCAGACTCTGTATATTGTAAAAAGAAAGAAATTGAGATATTAGCACAGTTCCAAATAAAGATGTAAATGTTTTTGCTTACAATAGAATTACAAATGCATCCTCATTAATCCACTTTCAAATACAACAATCAATACGATTTCCGCATTTTCCAAACCGTGTTTCTGATATCTATATGGTCAATCTGAATGTGTTTTTGCGTTTGTTTTCAGTCTGTTTAAATGCACACCTAACCTGTAGACTAGATACTAATGTGGTGGCTTTTTGTGAAATGCAACTTTCGCAAGGTAATTGTGAATGCGTTTATGTAATGTCTAAAAAAGAGTAATTGCATTAATCATATCCTTAAATACATTCTTTATTTTTGATGTAAAGAGATTATTAAATGAGTTTACCGGAAGATGAGAGTGGCAGGTTCCCGGTATCAACTCCTCTGATACCGACTATGGCCACCTCGGAGATGCTGGGATGCAACATTTGCTCCCATCAGGAATATTCCATGATCATTTCAGGACTGCCACCGGTCCCTGTTAGATATTGGTTCTCCCTCGAAAGCTTTCATTTGAGTTCCATTTTGCAGTCCCGGTAGCGATGCTTTATAGACTCGTCATCCCTGTTCTGGACCCCCACTGCATTAACGGCATCCCTGATCTCCAGCCATAGCTTCCTCTTCTCCCTAGGGATGGCCTTCTGAGCCAGCAGCCTCCTAGCCCTCTCCATATAAGCCTCTATGAGGGCCTCCTTCTCCTCCATGGTATATCTCGCCTCCCTAGTCAGCTTGGCTTTCCCCTGTGATGTGAGCCTCTGTTTCCTGGACTGTGAAGCTCTACGCTGCCCACCACTGGGCCCAGCCACTTGTTCATCTTGAACAAAGTGGCCGGGTCCACCCACCGCTTCCCCCCCTTCCTGTCCTGTTGCTCTTCCTCTCCTTCTCCCTCTCTCCTGCCTAACCTCCTCTACAAGCTCCTCTCTAAACTCCTGCCTGATGAGCTCTAATAGCTGCGGGCTAATCTGCCCCCTATCCCCCCTCCCGACATACTCAAACAAAAAGAGAATGTGCCCAAATGAAAGGGGGTCAAAACAAATAACAAAATGAAAAAAAAAAAAGTGCTCAAAGTGTGAAAGGGATATAAATAAAAGAGGGTAAGGAGTATTAAACAGACAAAAATGTAGAAAAAGACTAAAATGAGGATATGTAAACAAAATCTAACTATGAGATGGGTATGGGCTTACAGGGAATGGGGTATGGGCTTAAAGGGAATGGTTTATGGGCTTACAGGGAATAGGGTATGGGCTTAAAGGGAATAGGGAATGGGGTATGGAGTGTAGTATGAGAGGGGATGGGGTATGGAGTGTATGTAGTGTTATTGATAAGTGTATGTATGTATTGAATGTGTTTGCGTGTAAATGTGTTACGTATACAGAAAAACCACTCGCACACTCACCCAAACAAACTCTCGCTCACTACCGCTCTCTCACTATCTCACACTACCACTAACTCACTATCTCACACTACCACTAACTATCTCACACTACCACTAACTAACTCACACTCACTATCTCACACCACCACTAACACACTATCTCACACTACCACTAACTAACTCACTATCTCACACTACCACTAACTAACTCACTCACTAACTAACACTAAATCTCATAATACCAGTAACTCGCTAAATCTCTCTAATTTCACATAATCCTCCAGCAACACAGTCAAAGAAGCCATGCTTGTAGCATGCTTATATACCCTAGGTAAATGTTTAATGATGTACCGGTTTGCAAGGTAAAGTATGTTCAGGTGTGCTTTGTTAGTAATTAGTATGTGTGCAATGTGTATTAGTTGTGTGAATTTGCGCATGCTCATATTGAGTTAGTATTTGTGGAATGTGTATAATGTGATGATGTCATAGTGATCATTTTGCATAACATTGTCGAAAAATATTATCTGTAAATGTAAATACATATTTGTGATGGTGTCGTATTTGTGAAGTGGTGTAAATGTTTCTTTGTACTAATGTTCCATAATCTTGAATGCAAATGTTTTGTTTGTGTATGAGTGTGCAATTCTTTTTCGTGCTGTTTTGTTCCGTGTTTCAAGATCGTAAGGTATTTATGTATTCCTCGTTTAGTGTAAATGTTGTTTATTCTTTTTCTTTTCCAATTGTGACTGTGTAATGCGTATGTGCTATGTTGCGTGATTGTTGTTTGTACATTTGATGTGGTTTTTTTGTTGTTGTGCATTATGTGGTATACATAATATGACAGAGCAGTGTGTATTTCTCGCGAGATAGAGTGTTAGCTGAAAAATGCGTAATTCTTTCATTTATTATTGATCTCTATGGGAGAATGTTTAACGCTGCTGTGATTATGCTTCTTAAATAAATGCGGTATTCGTGTTACTGCGACGCGTTACGAGGTTGTTTTGAGACTAGTAATACCGACGTTAAGAAAAGAGCACAGAGGAAATAAAGTACACGTAATTAACGCACCCCTCCTAACGCACAACTCGTAATCTAGCCGTATGTTTCTATTTTTTGTCAAGGTATTTGAAATATTATTAAATAATATATGCAGGTATGCTGTTATTATTTAATAGGTCTGTGGATGTGTACATCAAATAATTCATTTAACTTCTAAAAGCTGCAAATGAACACTGGATAAAAACCAACCCTCTCTCTCATCAAATGGATTGTTTGTAGAACAAACAAATGTTTTCAAGTAACCTTAGAAAAAACATTTGCTCTAATTAAATTAAAAAAATCACTTAAAGGAATTTGTAAAAGTGATTTTGAGAAAGAACAGAGTTTATAACTTGAGATAGGATAAAAACCATTGAGCCATTTCCAAACATCCCTTTCTTTATTAACAGAACATCTGAGAGCCAGATTGTCAGATACATAACCCCATACAGTGAATGGGGACGAGATGTCTGGAATCTCTCTTTGAGGCCTGATGAGATTTGTAGGGAAAGAAGAAATTATTGTATCACCTATGTGCGAATTATCTCCTATGGAGTTCCCATGTACAGAGAACAGACAGATTGGCATTTAAAGTCTCTGTGTAACAAAGAAAATAAGAATATATTCAGACAACATAAAAATAAATACATTGTGCAAAAGGAATGAGGCCAGTTTTTCATGTGTGTTGAAATAATTCAAATAACCCATATATGTATATATATTGAGCCGGGACATATTATATTAAAGGGGTAATTGCTGTATTGAATATATATATATATGAAAAATAAATTCAAATCTGTAATAGATTGAATGGAAATTGTAATAATCCCATGTTTGAAATATATATATACAGTTGCAAGAAAAAGTATGTGAACCCTTTGGAATGATATGGATTTCTGCACACATTGGTCATAAAATGTGATCTGATCATCATCTAAGTCACAACAATAGACAATCACAGTCTGCTTAAACTAATAACACACAAAGAATGAAATGTTGCCATGTTTTTATTGAACACACCATGTAAACATTAACAGTGCAGGTGGAAAAACTATGTGAACCCTTGGATTTAATAACTGGTTAAACCTCCTTTGGCAGCAATAACTTCAACCAAACGTTTCCTGTAGTTGCAGATCAGACGTGCACAACGGTGAGGAGTAATTCTTGACCATTCCTCTTTACAGAACTGTTTCAGTTCAGCAATATTCTTGGGATGTCTGGTGTGAATCGCTTTCATGAGGTCATGGCACAGCATCTCAATTGGGTTGAGGTCAGGACTCTGACTGGGCCACTTAAGAAGGCGTTTTTTCTTCTGTTTAAGCCATTCTGTTGTTGATTTACTTCTATGCTTTGGGTTATTGTCCTGTTGCAACACCCATCTTCTGTTGAGCTTCAGGTGGTAGACAGATGGCCTTAAGTTCTCCTGCAAAATATCTTGATAAACTTGGGAATTCATTTTTCCTTCGATGATAGCAATCCGTCCAGGCCCTGACGCAGCAAAGCAGCCCCAAACCATGATGCCCCCACCGCCATACTTCACAGTTGGGATGAGGTTTTGATGCTGGTGTGCTGTGCCTCTTTTTCGCCACACATAGGCTTCTAGTTATCAAGGTCTGTCGGACCTGATCCGACAGTGCGGATCAGGTCCGACAGACCTTGCTGAATACGGCGAGCAATACGCTCGCCGTATTCATCATTGCACCAGCAGCTCACAAGAGCTGCTGGTGTAACGCCGCCCTCTGCAGACTCGCGGCCAATAGGTCACCAGCAGGGGGGTGTCAATCAACCTGATCGTACTCGATCAGGTTGATTTCTGGCGATGTCTGTCCGCCTGCTCAGGGCAGGCGGACAGGTTATGGAGCAGCGGTCTTTGTGACCGCTGCTTCATAACTGCTGTTTCTGGCGAGCCTGTAGGCTCGACAGAAACACGGGGCATCAAGCTCCATTCAGAGCTTGATACAGATGCCCCATTGTGTTGTGTGTTTCTTCCAAACAACTCAACTTTGGTTTCATCTGTCCACAGAATATTTTGCCAGTACTGCTGTGGAACATCCAGGTGCTCTTGTGCAAACTGTAAACGTGCAGCAATGTTTTGTTTGGACAGCAGTGGCTTCCTCTGTGGTATCCTCCCATGAAATCCATTCTTTTTTAGTGTTTTACGTATTGTAGATTCGCTAACAGGGATGTTAGCATTTGCCAGTGACTTTTGTAAGTCTTTAGCTGACACTCTAGGATTCTTCTTCACCTCATTGAGCAGTCAGCGCTGTGCTCTTGTAGTCATCTTTACAGGACGGCCACTTCTAGGGAGAGTAGCAGCAGTGCTGAACTTTCTCCATTTATAGACAATTTGACTTACTGTGGACTGATGAACAGCAAGGCTTTTGGAGATACTTTTATAACCCTTTCCAGCTTTATGCAAGTCAACAATTCTTAATCGTAGGTCTTCTGAGAGCTCTTTTGTGTGAGGCATCATTCACATCAGGCAATGCTTCTTGTGAAAAGCAAACCCAGAACTGGTGTGTGTTTTTTATAGGGCAAGGCAGCTGTAACCAACACCTCCAATCTCATCTCATTGATTGGACTCCAGTTGGCTGACATCTCACTCCAATTAGCTCTTGGAGATGTCATTAGTCTAGGGGTTCACATACTTTTTCCACCTGCACTGTGAATGTTTACATGGTGTGTTCAATAAAAACATGGCAACATTTCATTCTTTGTGTGTTATTAGTTTAAGCAGACTGTGATTGTCTATTGTTGTGACTTAGATGATGATCAGATCACATGTTATGACCAATTTGTGCAGAAATCCATATCATTCCAAAGGGTTCACATACTTTTTCTTGCAACTGTATATATATATATATATAGGTCAGTTTTTCCAAATACACACTCAGCCTTAGTGTTTAGGAGGTATCCGGAAAGAAGCAGGCAACACAGGATTGTCAATCAAAGAAAATAAGGCTTTTATTCCAATCGTAGGAAAAAACAGCAGGGCCTTAACCCATAACGTTTCGGTCTACACCTAGACCTTTATCAAATGGAGCCCTGCTGTTTTTTCCTACGATTGGAATAAAAGCCTTATTTTCTTTGATTGACAATCCTGTGTTGCCTGCTTCTTTCCGGATACCTCCTAAACACTAAGGCTGAGTGTGTATTTGGAAAAACTGACCTACATGCAATACTCCTATTTGCAGTGCACCGGGTGGTTGCTACATTAGTGTGTGCCATTTTTTTTGCATATATATATATATATATATATATATATATATATATATATATATATAAAAAAAACATATGTGTTTCTGTTTTTCCAGATGGAGCTAAAAGATGATAAATACAAGATACTGCATAGAAATGAATGTATATATATATATATATATATATATATATATATATATATATATATATATATATTTTAAAGCATAAAATGTCTTAGCATCTGTGTTTTTAAGAATATTTGTGGACCTAAAAAGAAATTATTAATAACACTTATTTGTATTTCAGATGGACCATAGACAAGATTCATGCATGCAGAAATTGTTAGAAATGTAAAGCATGCTGTAATTGTATGAATATATATATAGCAGATGTATAAATGCCATTAATTTCAGAATAATTAGCAGTATAAATTATTTTAATATAATATAATGTTAAAGACATATGATGTTTCATATCAAAATAATCAGAAAAATGATATGATATTACCCCATCTATAATTAATATTGTGAGTGATTGATGCAGGAAGTTATGGTCTAATGAATAACCATTCCATAGAAATATTGAATTGTTAAAAATGTTGGATAGTAAATGTATTGCTGTGTTGTTGTCTGCTGCCATCCGAAGGCCAGAATCCAGTATGACAGTCAAAGGACTTAACTGTTAAAAGATGCATTTCCATAGAGACAATATATACTGAACCAATGGGGAGCGTTCTCCAAAAGTATCCAATGAGAAGGGACAAGCACGTGGGCGTGAACGAAAAAAAGGTCATCAATGATTAGATAAAAGGAATAGCAATGCAAACAAGGAGACAGTTTTTTTGTGACTTGCTGGAGACTAGTGATTTGATATTTGGCGGCCATACTTGGGAACACATCTCACTAAGCAAGGAGCTGAAAACTTACCTTGATATGCGATAACTTTCCTTCTTAGAATTGGTTTTAATTATAAGTAAATAAGAATTTGTTCCAGTTTAAATAAAGACATTTAAGTAACTGTTCACATTAAGAATATAGGTATTTTAGTGTCCTAATTAGAATTGTATTAGAATCAATTACAGCTGAGTGTATATATATATATATATATATATATATATATATATTGTCCTATTGTTTACTAAGCACTGTTAAAAATTGTATCAGTCTAAATGTTCAGTGGTTTTATACTTTAATCTCATTGTGTTAATTGAATGAAAGGCTGCTGTAAGTAAGGCTAATTTTAAGGGTAGACTTTTATGAAATTTGCATAGCATATTTGAATAGTTTTTAAACACGTATACTATTGACTCATATTCTGATTCTTACAAATATATATATTTCAATATGTTCATAGATATTTACTAAGAATAAAGAATTCAGGTGTTTATATTAATTTTATTGTATTAGTATATGCATATTTGATTGTGGGTTTAGT
The DNA here is from genome assembly GCF_027579735.1 of Bombina bombina. Lineage (NCBI taxonomy): Eukaryota > Metazoa > Chordata > Amphibia > Anura > Bombinatoridae > Bombina > Bombina bombina. The sequence continues at coordinate 743,449,546 of NC_069501.1, read as the reverse complement.
TTAAAGAAAGAATGTTAAATTCAGTTATAACCCTGCCATATTGTCATGATCCGGTGTACATGCGCTCAGGAAACAGACCCTCGGGGCAGTTGTAGGGATTTGAAGACACCGACCCCTGACCTGGGGAAGAGTATCCTGGACGTGAATAGATGATATTCTGTGATTCATATTTGCTAGAAGTTATTGTAGAAGAAATGGAGAGTGCAACATTTGTATACAATATATTCTGGCTTCACTGTGACTTATAGTTAGTTAATAGAAGTAGCTGCAGGATTCAATGAGAGAAAAATATAGCAATGTGGAATGTTCAGACTTCAGAGTAAACTGGTAGAAGATTGACACTTAGATGCAAACTAAGGTTTGTTGCAGGTTCACAGTACATAATATTATATAAAGCTGTATGTCAGAGTTAAGCACAGCTGCACAGGTATTTAGACAAGCTGCAAGTTTAGGCATTAATTACTGTTTGTGCATATATATGCAAACTTGGTTTGTTGCAGGTTCACAGTACATAATATTATAAAGAGCTGTATGTCAGTAATTAGCAGAGCAGCACAGGTGAAAGTTAAGTTTCAAGTCTCAGGCATTAATTATTGTTTCATCAAACTAGGTTTGTTGCAGGTTATTTCAGCAATGACAACTAGAAGCACAGAAATAGTTAAAAGTTCTGAGTAAGATGATGTTATTGTAATTAGAGTGATGGTAAGCAAAAGCATAGTTGATTTATAATAAAGTTCAGAGATTGTTAAGTAGCTGTGTCCAGGAAACAGAATGGAGATATTTTTGATACTTGCAGTTTGATGATATTTAGCATAGGTAATATAAAATGCTGTATCTTGGAATAGTTGGTAAGTTCAAGCAGAAAACTGACACAAGCCGCTGTTCAGGATCACACTTCAATGTTAATGCAAAGCACATTAGACCTGAGAAGGCTTAAAAAGAGGCTGAGGTAAACAGGTGCATGAATGATTAATCAGGCAAGCAAGCAAGCTGAATGTGAATACTGCCCAAATGCAGCAGTCAGAGAAGGAAGTCTTAAAGGGATAGTGACATTAGGCTGAGATATGTTACAGATCGCCCTCCTTAAAGGCGACCTCCGGGCGCCCAACACAATCCAAAAGGAGAGGGAACAAAAATGATATGGAGAACCGGTAGTAGGTGTATGGAGGTAGTGAGTCCAATCGGAAATCAAGAAAGGAGGGTTGGAGATCTCTTGAAAAAGTTGAATGACGAAGTAAAGGCCATGTAATTCAGGTATCAAAAGATCTTGAAAATGATGAGAGCAAAACTTGAAGTCAACTTTTTTGTAGTCATAGTGAGAATGCATGAACGCCACATACAATGAGGTTCCTACCACAGAATCATCCTGAGGGTAGATAGGCGTATGTTCTTCATGATAGATGAGCATGTACATAGCCATTGAAATGGCAGCCAGTCCTAGAGATATGAATAGGCTTTCCTCAGCTTCAGAAATAGAGATGAAGCATTCTGGATTGATAACCAGATTAACCACCTTGGGGTAAGATGTAAGGTGCATCCACTACCACTGCGGATCCCTTTTTTAGGCATTAACATTCTGTCATGATCCGGTGTACATGCGCTCAGGAAACAGACCCTCGGGGCAGTGGTAGGGATTTGAAGACACCGACCCCTGACCCGGGGAAGAGTATCCTGGACGTGGATAGATGATATTCTGTGATTCATATTTGCTAGAAGTTATTGTAGAAGAAATGGAGAGTGCAACATTTGTATACAATATATTCTGGCTTCACTGTGACTTATAGTTAGTTAATAGAAGTAGCTGCAGGATTCAATGAGAGAAAAATATAGCAATGTGGAATGTTCAGACTTCAGAGTAAACTGGTAGAAGATTGACACTTAGATGCAAACTAAGGTTTGTTGCAGGTTCACAGTACATAATATTATATAAAGCTGTATGTCAGAGTTAAGCACAGCTGCACAGGTATTTAGACAAGCTGCAAGTTTAGGCATTAATTACTGTTTGTGCATATATATGCAAACTTGGTTTGTTGCAGGTTCACAGTACATAATATTATAAAGAGCTGTATGTCAGTAATTAGCAGAGCAGCACAGGTGAAAGTTAAGTTTCAAGTCTCAGGCATTAATTACTGTTTGATCAAACTAGGTTTGTTGCAGGTTATTTCAGCAATGACAACTAGAAGCACAGAAATAGTTATAAAGTTCTGAGTAAGATGATGTTATTGTAATTAGAGTGATGGTTAGCATAGGTTATAGAAAATGCTGTATCTTGGAATAGTTGGTAAGTTCAAGCAGAAAACTGACACAAGCCTCTGTTCAGGATCACACTTCAATGTTAATGCAAAGCACATTAGACCTGAGAAGGCTTAAAAAGAGGCTGAGGTAAACAGGTGCATGAATGATTAATCAGGCAAGCAAGCAAGCTGAATGTGAATACTTCCCAAATGCAGCAGTCAGAGAAGGAAGCCTTAAAGGGATAGTGACATTAGGCTGAGATATGTTACACATATACTCACATATTATTTGGAGAGTACTGCTAAGATTCTTATAAATATACTGACATTTTATACACATGGTTGCATTTTTTCACAGGGTAACATTTTACACGTGACTTCTTGTATATTGCAATGTGGTTTTGTCTTGAAAAATTTCAGTGACAATTGCTTTGCTTTTATAGCACAGAGTATCCTAAAATCGATCTGAGCTTTACCCCATGTATATAAGATAAATAAATACTGATGTTAATTATCTAAAAGAGTGCTTGATTCCCTATATTTTTGCATGGTTCATTTAAAAAGATGTTCCATTTATTTTCTAATAGTCTTTGATAATATATGCAAACGTTTAGGCACTCCTGAAAATTTCCATGATTTTCATTTATAAATAATTGGGTGTTTGGATCAGCAATTTCATTTTGATCTATCAAATAACTGAAGGACACAGTAATATTTCAGTAGTGAAATGAGGTTTGTTGGATTAACAGAAAATGTGCAATATGCATCCAAACGAAATTAGACAGGTGCATAAATTTGGGCACCCTTGTCATTTTGTTGATTTGAATACCTGTAACTACCTAGCATTGATTAATTGTAACACACAATTGATTTGGTGAGCCCATTAAGCCTTGAACTTCATAGACAGGTGCATCCAATCATGAGAAAAGGTATTTAAGATGGCCAATAGCAAGTTGTTGTTCTCTTTGACTCACCTCTGAAAAGTGGCAACATGGGGGCCTCAAAACAAATCTCAAATGACCTGAAAACAAAGATTGTTCAACATTATGGTTTAGGAGAAGGCTACAAAAAGCTATTGCAGAGATTTAAGCTGTCAGTGTCCACTGTGAGTAAAATAGTGAGGAAATGGAAGACCACAGGCACAGCTCTTGTTAAGGCCAGAAGTGGCAGGCCAAGTAAAATATTGGAGAGGCAAAGGATGGTGAGAACGGTCAAAAACAGCCCATAGACCACCTCCAAAGACCTACAACATCATCTTGCTGCAGATAGTGTCACTGTGCATCGTTCAACAATTAAGCGCACTTTGCACAAGGAGAAGCTGAATGGGAGAGTAATGCGGAAGAAGCCTTTTCTGCACACACGCCACAAACAGAGACACTTGAGGTATGCAAACGCACATTTTGACAAGCCAGCTTCATTTTGGAAGAAGGTGATGTGGATTGATGAAACAAAGATTGAGTTATTTGGTCATAACAAGGGGCGTTATACATGGCGGCAAAAGAACACAGCGTTCCAAGACAAACACTTGCTACCCACAGTAACATTTGGTGGATGTTCCATCATGCTGTGGGGCTGTGTGGCCAGTGCCGGTACTGGGAATCTTGTTAAAGTTGAGGGTCACGTGGATTCCACTCAATATCAGCAGATACTTGTGAATAATGTTGAGGAATCAGTCACAAAGTTGAAGTTACGCTGGGGCTGGATATTTCAACAAGACAACGACCCAAAACACCGCTCAAAATCTCTATATATATTTTTTAATATATATATATAAATAGAACTAGACAAATGGGGATGATGTACCAGAAGTTCTGGACGAGGGGTGTCGGAACAACTTTGGGATGTCACAAAAGAGAAAGCGTTGTGTAAAATTAAGAAGTCTGGAGAGGACACTAGACTAACCTTTGTGACCACCTACACCCCTGATTGGTGGCAAGTACTAAACATTTTAAAACAGAATTGGCATATCTTAACAACTGATAACACACTACCTTTTTATGACAGCATGTGCCTGAGAGTGGGCAATAGAAAAAGTAAATCACTAAGAGACTTTTTGATGAAACCTGATAACAGACCGAGTCATGAGAAGACCTGGCTTGGGTCACCTAAATATGGGTGTTACTGAGACAGCGGATGCACAATGTGCAATGGATCAACACAAAAACAATACTTTGTCCACCCCTGAAAAAATAAGAAGTATACTATCATACACAGGGTAACATGCACGACTAGATTGAAATCTATATATGACATTGCAGTTGTGGCAAATATTACATTGGTAAGATGAATGATGACTTATGGACATGTATGGCAAATAACCAGGCTGCTATACGTGCGCCCTGGCATCAGGACAATCAGAACAGCCTGTTGTGAGGCATTTCCTACAGGCTAAACATGCAGTCTCAGAGTTACGGTATATGATCATAGACCATATTCTTCCCTTGAATAAGGAAGGGGACCGAGCTAAAATGCTGCTTCAAAGATAATCAAAGTGGATATACATTCTTAACACTCTGATACCAAAAGGACTGAATACACATCTAGATTTACAGTGTTTTATTTAAATGCTTAAATATGAGGTTTAGTGATAGATGAAGAATATTGTTTAATGGTGTAGTCTCTATAGTACAGAACTAGGACTGATTAATAGGGAATATTATGATAATTTTTAATTAGCCTTAGGTTATTTGCCATTTAGAAAGATATAGAATTCTAGTATAGTAAATATGTATAATGGTAGGTGATGTATCAACAGTACAGCTATCTTAGCATTTAGACACTAGCAATATTGTATATCACAGACTGATGAAAGTAGTATGGCAATAAACCAAGTAACTGGCTGATCCGTACTCTATGATTCTGTATTTTCTTGTGCTTTTTTAGATTTGGCCAGTCCAGGGTTCTGTAGCATTGAGAGAACAATGTACAGTTGTGCCTTTGTGACGCTGACGGAGGTTTGATTTGGCAGTCACTTTTCACTATGGGTGAACCACCCTAAAACGCCACTATTTAAGTATTAAAGTGTAACAAGAAGTCATTACGGAGAGTGCCTTTATGGATATTTTTAATTATTGTATATTATATATGTATATACATGTGCATGAGCGAAAGATTTGTTTCAGATTTTTTAAAACATTTAGTTTGGCCGAATTTCATCAATGCAGGCATTCTGTTTCGGAAAAATATTGGATTTGGAACCATTATTTCCCATGGGAACAACTAATATAGACAATTAATACTATTAAAAATGTTACATTATAGGATTCAAATAAGATAACCTATTTTTCAATCTTAAAAGAAGAAAAACTCCAGTATGACTAAAATCCAGCATTTAGTGCCTGGCTGGCTGTCCCTAACATCGGTCATTAGTAATACTATAGCAGGATTGGACAGGGGACGATGGACAAATGAATGGTAAGACCCCTGTACATCATTAAAATAAAAGGAGCTTATTAACCAAAATATATGGAGAGCTCCATAAGACTGTCTCCAACCTTGTATAGCTTCAGACGCTCCTTGAAATCCCACCTATTCAGAAAGGCTTACCATCTCTCCTCCATCCCTCATCCGAACCAAGCTAATGCATGATATGCCTGACTCACTGCTGCAACTACAACCGATGTAACAGGCTACCCCAACATTTTGTCTCTGCACCCTAAACCTGCTAAACCTGTGGACTGTGAGCTCTCCGGAGCAGGACCCTCTTCCTCCTGTTCTAGATTTGTTTAGTTTTGTTATGTTTTGTATTTTATCATAAATCCTTGTCATTGTATACCCCTATCATTGTACCCAGCGCTATGGAATTTGGTGGCGCTATACAAATAAATGATAATAATAATAATATCTCTCCCCCCCCCCCCATTCCTGCACCATTTTTTGGAGCAAAACAGCATTGCAATAATTTTTTTTGTCAGTTCCGTCCAATAATGTATTCAGTTGTTCATATATAAAACTACTTGACAAATCAGCCTAATTTAGATGAACCTGGAATGCACATCTCTTGTAAATACCTTTGCTTTGTACCAATCTTTAAGAGACAGTATACACCAATTTTCATATAACTGCATGTAATAGACACTACTATAAAGAAGAATATGCACAGTGACCACACATCTAGGCATTACTAAATGAATACATTAAATAAATAATACACAGACACAAAACTTGGGTGAAAAAGGCCGCAGCCCGCATTTATTAAAATTAAATGAAGATCAAAACTTTATTCAAATACACAAATTTCATTTAAAGGTGCTTGCCCTAAACAAAAGGACATGCCTTCCACTGGCTCTCAGCCAGGCATGCCCCCCAGCTAAAATCTCTCCCCATATCTGAGGAGGTACCCACAATAATATTCCACTTTTTAGGCTAGCACCCCGCAACAGCTGCGACAACCACTTACCACATCAAAAAGGGGGAGGGAGGGAGGGACGCTTCTTTCCAGGTCTTCTCCACACGATGACGAACTGAAAGTGAGCAACGGCTCACATAGACCCGCCCATCCGCGCCTCGAGTGAGGTCACTGGCCCCTCCTCTCACAGGCGCTCGACGGGGCCGCATTGACCACACATCTAGGCATTACTAAATGAATACATTAAATAAATAATACACAGACACAAAACTTGGGTGAAAAAGGCCGCAGCCCGCATTTATTAAAATTAAATGAAGATCAAAACTTTATTCAAATACACAAATTTCATTTAAAGGTGCTTGCCCTAAACAAAAGGACATGCCTTCCACTGGCTCTCAGCCAGGCATGCCCCCCAGCTAAAATCTCTCCCCATATCTGAGGAGGTACCCACAATAATATTCCACTTTTTAGGCTAGCACCCCGCCACTGCACGAATTACAATCGTGCACCAACCCACAGGGCTAAGGCCTTTTTCACACCTTCGCTTAAATTAAAATTAAACAAATGAAGCCCAATCTCATTAAGGTGAACACCATCTTTTAAAAAGAAACACCTGCCCGTTTCACCTTCAAACTCAACATGCCGAATTGCACAGCCACCCCATTTTGCAATGAAACTAGAAATAGTTCTATTAACTTTCTTTCTGGAGCAGTCCAATTTCCTAAAATCCCATGCTGACCTCCAACAAAGTCTGCATTCTATATCAGACCAAACCACTGTGATATTAGGAAATAATTCCTTTAGTCTAATGATGTCCCATTTAATCATATCTATCAACTTTTTCTGGGACATAAAACCCAGATCATTGCCACCCGCATGAATGACAATAATATCGGGAGGGTGGAAAAGCCTAGCCCAACTAATAACGTGACCCATCAATTGATCCCACCTCAAACCCCTAATGCCAAACCATTTAATAAAAACATTCTCAAATGAACAACAAAGTTGGGACCCCGCAACTTTACATGAAGCAGCTTTCCTCGCCCAATAAATATAGGAGTGCCCAACGATCCAACAATGCGGGGGACCTGCTGAAACAGAAAACTATCACACTAAATCTGGCCTAATATATAACTTGAAACAACCAGACTTCCACCGACCAATCCTTTTCACCACACTTTCATTCAAACCCAAATTACTCGCATCCGTAGCTGCCCCAATCCTAAACGAGTGGCAACCAAATTCCCTACTATCAACTCCAATCTCCACTAACGCTTTTTTTAACACTGCTTCAAACTGAAAACGAGATAAAGACGATCCGTCCTCATGGATTAACAAAGACCTACCCTTTAAACCATTCCTCAGATACAAAAATTCCTGAACTGCCGTAACTGGGCAGCACACCCCACCAATCTGCTTCAGGCTAACCCAACAACCCTTACCCTCTTGATCAGTTTTTGATTTCTTTAACCATAACAAAATCTCATTCGAATTAAACACAATATCATTCAGATCAAAACCACCTAAACTCCAACGATTCGCTGAAACCAATTCAGATACCCTAAAAGCACCAAAATATGCTAATAAAAAGGCTACTTTAAATAATGATACTTCGAAACCAGAAAAACAAACTTTATGTAAAACTAAAACCACTCTTTTTAATAATGAAAAATTTAAAGGCCGCCTCTTATCTAAGACCACCTTCTTCCTTAACAGGCCTCTCACTGCCATACGAATACAAAAATTTTTTGATAAATCCTCCCAACCTAACAATTTAAACAGGAAGGATAAAGCCGACATGTTACGCTTTATCAGAGATTTAGAACATTTTTTAACACCCCATACCTCAATCCAATCCAAAAGCAAACTCACTTCATCCACAAGCTTATCATTCTCCACAAGCTTATTAAGCCATTGAACCCAAACAGACAAATATGCACCCCAAGTTCTAGGAGCTAAAGCTCCCCTCACCATATTCAAAACTCTAGAAAATTCAGGTACCACATTTCCTCCGGGCACGTAGCCCCCACAGTGTCTGCATCCGGAACTGCTTCTCGAAACCTCCGCCACTGAAAACGAGAAAGAGCATCAGCCCCAATATTCTCCTTTCCAGGAACATGAACAGCTCTAAAGTACACATTATGTTTCAAGCATTCGAAAACAAACATTCTGATCAAACCAATAACAGGCTTTGAACTAGAAGATAAGCGGTTGATGGCAAAAACCACGCCCATGTTATCAGAATGAAATGACACTTTTTTGTTTTCAAAATCACGGCCCCAAATCTTCAAAGCAACCACTAAAGGGAATAGCTCCAAAAAGACCAGGTTTTTAGTCAAGCCGGATGCCGCCCAAACCCCGGGCCAAGCACCAGCACACCATTTATTGCCAAACAAAGCTCCAAAACCATGTGCACCCGAAGCATCAGTAAATAAATGCAATTCGCTGTTCGTCAATTCAACGGACTGAATCAAGGAAATACCATTGAAGTCCTTTAAAAAGGCTTTCCAAACACGCAAGTCCTCCTTAACCTGAGCAGACAAACGTATCCTAAAATGAGGAACCTTAACTCCTACTGTTGATAAAGACAACCTCCTACAAAAAATCCTACCTACCGGGATAATTTTGCAAGCAAAATTTAACTTACCAACTAAAGATTGAATCTCCCTCAAAGAAAGCTTCTTTCTCCTAAGAGCAAAATCAACAGAAATTAACAAGTCCTTAACCTTGTCCTCGGGAAGCCTGCACTCCATCAAAACAGTATCAATACAGATACCCAGAAAACAAATAACCGAAGAAGGCCCTTCGGTTTTCTCAGATGCAATAGGGATACCAAATTCCCCAGCCATAGCCAAAAAAGAATCCATAATGACCTGACACGAATTCTGTCCGGCCGGACCCACAAAGAGAAAATCATCCAAATAATGGATAACTGATGACAAACCAGAAATCTGTTTTACCACCCACTCCAAAAAACAACTAAATTTTTCAAATAAGGAGCAAGATATGGAACAACCCATAGGTAAACACAAGTCCACATAATAAGAACCGTCCACAAAGCATCCCAATAAATGATGGCACGATGGGTGAACCGGCAACAACCTAAAAGCAGATTCAATATCGACTTTTGCCAACAATGCGCCAGCACCAGCCTCCCTTACCAGAAACAAAGCTTTATCGAAAGAAGCATATCTGACCATAGAAAGCTCAGGATCGATACCATCGTTCACCGAAAAACCTTTCGGAAAGGATAAATGATGAATAAGCCTAAATTGATTCGGCACCTTTTTTGGAACAACCCCCAGGGGGGACACCCTTAGATTATCAAAAGGAGGGGAAGCAAATGGACCTACCATTCTACCCAAAGAAATTTCTTTCCGAATTTTTTTTAACACCACCTCAGGGAAATCCTCAGCAGACTTAAGATTACCAGAAAAAACAGACTCAATCCCTTTAACAAACGGAATACGGAAGCCATCACCAAAACCCTTAAACAGAATTTCCGCATCAGAAGCCATACCCCTTCTCCTACCGTACAACCTTAACCACGGCTCCATCTTTTCTACTTTCACCGGAGTCTTGGCTTTGAATGACACTATCTGCCTTCGATGAAGATTTTGCCCTCTTGAAGCATTTAGCACTGGAATGAATTCCTCCACAAAAGGAACATTCGTGCTTGTACTTGCAAGCCGCTCCGAACTTACACACCCCTTCATTGAACTGAAAACAGAGGCCTTTCCTAAAGGCCACTGCAGATGAAGCTGGCGAGGCAGAGCTCGAGACCCCCCCCGAAACACGAAAGGGCTGAACCGATCTCAACGGAGTCATAAGCTCCAACCAAATGCCCATATCCCTATCATCCCAAAGCATTTCGGGCCGAACCGCCAAACGCTGACGGAACTGCTCGTCATACTTCCACCAAGCCAGACCACCATAAGTACGACAAGCACTAGCTATTTCATCCAAGTAACAGAAAAGAGAAGAACACAATTCAGGGTTCTTCTCACCTATAACGCTAGCTAAAATACAGAATGCTCTAGACCAGTTAGACAAAGTTTTAGGAATCTTCCTAAACTTTCTTCTCCGTTCATCATCCTCCTTCTTACCCAACTCACCTTTAATATCCTCCTTGCTGTCAAAACTTTGATCCACAGGAAGAAGAGAAAAAATTTCTACAAACTCACGTCTCCAGATCTTTTCCTTAATATCTTTAGAGAGATGAATACCCAAAGGGCCAACTGAACACAAGCAAGGACGCCTCAATGCTTGATCAGACACTCTAACCTGATTAATCACCGAAGGAGCACCAGATGGTACAGAAGCCGTCTGATCCAATAAGCTTCCACTAGGAGTCACATTTTGCGCAACCCAAGCACCAACAGGGCCCGAGGGAACACTGACAATAGCCTGAGAACTATTAACAACACTAACATTAGACTGAGAACTACACTCCAACTTAGAGACTAAGTCCTTCAAACCTCTCAATAAAACCTCACACCTGTCATCAGACACACTCGCATTCAGCACCTGCAACTCACTATTACTCACACCTGTATTACATGAAGGTCTGGATAACCCTCTGGATGTACCTGTCTCCTTCCTTGTATCCAGGCGTAAAGATTCATTTCCATGCCTCTGAACCCCTCTATCTCTGTGACTTCTCCTATCCGGAGATCTAGATCTCCTATGCCTCACTCTTTCCCTTGACTGACTGTCTAGCGTAGCCCAGACAGACGTTTCTGAATCCTGATTCCTTCTGACAGTAAAAGGCGACCGGGATCTTACCCGACGCCGTGCAACTGGAATCCTGGACCTTCTCTCCTGATTCCTGCCTTCTCCTGCATTAACCTGTGACCGAGAGGATGCGTAATCCCTATTATCTACAATACTACCTCTAGCATAATCATTAACATCCCTTTCACCCCTTACAAAACTATGTCTATCCCTGTTTACGCTACCCTCAGCTAAAGGAGAATTCCTGCCCAATGGACTACTAATGAACTCCCCGGCATTATCTGGAACTAATGTCTTAATTAACTGATTTAAAACCCCAAAACCCCTTACCTGCTCCGTTGTAACTGGTCCTGAACAAGATGGTAGCTGCTCCTCCTCATCGCCAAAGTCGCTATATTGCTCCTCAATCCATAACGAGTCACCTTCATCATGGCCACTCCGACTAGCTCCTTCAGACTGACCAGCATTGCAGCATCTATCCTGTAAAACAGCTGGGGAAAAAGACACATTACCCTGCCTAACGGCAGCCCCCCTTAACTCTTTAATACCCTGATTGATTCCACTATCCCCACTACTGTTAAATTGACTACCCTCCCTATTGACATAACCCTGCTGAAACCCTACACTTAAACTAGCATCCTGTGCCACAGTGTGAACATGTCCAGCTTCCTCAGTGCAGTGCTTCGTCTTCCTTACAGCTTTTCTACCAGACCCTTTAGTGCTGGGGTCTTGAAAATTTAGCTCACGCCTAACTGCAGTAGCTACAGGCCTAACTGTATCCTTCACCGGCCTACTTAAATTCCTAACTTCAGGCCTAGGGCCCGTTACAATCCAGTTCCCTGTGTGCCCTGTCACTAATGCATTGGCACCCTCATTGAGGGCCGTAGTATCCTGTGCCTGTGCTCCGCTAGGCCCAGAGGCCGTAATACCCCTCCGGGAAGATGCACCCTCAAGGCCAGTAATGGCCGTTACCTGTTCCCGAAAAGGCGCCAAATTCAAACATGACTCGTTTTCTGAGTCTTCCTCACAGGCCCCCATTGCCGCTTCATTTTCGGCTTGATAACCAGGATATATCCCCACTTCGCCTGTAAAAGAAATAATATTACCTTCTCCAAGCTCCGACACCGGCAACCGTGACTCCTCCGGAACGCTGGCGACATCATTCTTGCTCCGACGTTTCTTCACAGCTCCCGACTTGCTTGCGACAGAGCCGGCCTGCACCGCCCGTTGTTCGAAAACACCTCCGTCTGATGAAGTCCTCACCGCTCTCCTTCTTCTGCTCCCGGAATCCTGCCTCTTCGTTCCCGATGGACTCAACCTCTCAGGCGGGCGGGACCTCCTAACAGGCCTAGGAGCTCCGCCACCCGCCGTCGCCGCTCCTCCGGACCCGATGACCTCTTCAGGGACGAGTCTTCGCTGTATCCAGTCGACGCCCTTCGTCTTCAGCAGCTCTTCTACTGTTCCAAGGATTGATTGTAGATCCGCCATCGAAGAAACAGCAACCGGAACGCTTCTCTGAGGTAAGTGCAGGAACGCTTCTTTCCAGGTCTTCTCCACACGATGACGAACTGAAAGTGAGCAACGGCTCACATAGACCCGCCCATCCGCGCCTCGAGTGAGGTCACTGGCCCCTCCTCTCACAGGCGCTCGACGGGGCCGCATATACCGATATAAACATCCAGTATAAAACCTTTTGAAAACTTAGAAGCTCCCAGTTTAGCACTGTTAATAAGGTTAGGCTGGGACACCCAGTTTAAGGGGCTGAGAAAGCAGGAAGAGCAGACCCCTCCCTGCATATGAAAAGACTCATTACAAACAGGAGCTAGCAGGAGTCTGTAGACCTGGGTTTACATCTGATACTTTGTGGATTGGGACTGGGTAGGAGTCTGAAAAAAATAAGCAAATCATCTACAAAACATTTAAGCAAAATTGTGTACAGAGTCCCTTAAAAGCAGTTACTATACAGCTGTGTTAGTCAAATCTCAAGTGAGCATGGAACATTTCTTCATGACTGCAGGCGGGTATTAATGAGTGCGGCTGTATCCTAAGTGGACATTGCATTATTAGAAGTGCATTTATATAACCTGCTGTTTTTTTCCTCCCTTGGGGTAATAACTGAGTACTGAGATTATGATAGATGATCACAGATGAGGAGAGGGCTGCTATAGGCTGAAGCCATGAAGTGGGGCCAGTACACCCCCGGGACGCCTATGATACACATAATAATAATGAAAAGTGTAAAGAACATCCACAAAATGGCTGATTTATTTTGTGAACATTATCTAAAAATATAAACAACATGCCCTCCGTTGAAAAGACTGCACGTGCAGACCGTAAATAGGGCTCTGCTGCGCCGCAGGTAGCTAAGCTAACACAATACACACTGCGAGTGGCCAGGGACTGAAGAAGGGAGGAGACTAGACAGGAGGGGCTGTCTCTGTAACAGGACACAGCCATCACTTCCTTCTCCAGCCTGTTTGCTACTCCTCCTCCTGCTGCTTTCACGCAGCCACATGACACATATCTCTGCATCCTGAAGCAGAAGGGAAGAAAGAATCCCCATACGAAATTAAACGTAGTCATTAACACGCATTTTTTTTGCGTTTTCTTTCTTCCCTTTTGCCTTTCACAGGGTACATTTCATTCACTCGGTTTCCCACCCCAGCCGTACTTAAACTCACCATGCCTAATATTGTGCTGTTCAGTGGCAGCTCTCATCAAGATCTCTCCCAGAAAGTGGCTGACAGACTAGGATTGGAGCTGGGAAAAGTGGTCACCAAAAAGTTCAGTAATCAGGAGACCAGGTGAGTGCATGTAAGAGAGGGAGGGATGTGTGTTGTTAACTGGCAAAACATAATATGCTCTGCACATGACAACAAACTCACAGGAACCGCACGCTCCGGCCATAGCTCACATGTGAATCTGCATAACCTTGCCTGTTGCTGCATGCATAGGGACAGATTGTTCTTGCAATAAGTCACATTGCTCTTTATATTTAGTTACGAATAAGAGCATATGGTGTAAAATGTATTGAGATAAACTTTAACCCCATTGTTGTCAGATAAACCCTGTACTTATTTCTGGTTTAAAGGGAATTTAAGCTTTGTACTTGGGGGGGATACTTTAAAAAAATAATATATATATATGTATGTTTAGCCCTGTATGGTGTCAGACAGTCTATAATAAGAGATGATAATGTTAGTTTAAAACGGGTCACTAAACTGAACTTATGAACCTTGCACATAGTTTGTTCACCTTCAGGTGCACGTATGTTAATTACATACTGTATTTCATAGACTTTCCGCTTTACATGCTTAGAAATATTGATCTAGTTGTTCTATGTCATTGTAGTAAACTGTACTGTATTCTGTTTATTAATTTGCTACATTGAAACATATCCATTGTTTGTCGTGCAGTAATTTGTTTATTTTCCCTTTGGTAATTATTGATTCTTGATTGTTATCCAATGTTTAATTTAATCCCTCATAATGAGTCAGAGCGCTCTCATCTTCTTTGGATGTTGTAGAATTACATTGTTACCTGATGCAATTACATTAATATTGGTTAGTTTGTAATGTGTCTATATTGATTTGCAAATCCCGGGGACCATAGAGTGCTACAACCAGGCATGTTTGTGTGATGTAAAGGTACATATAGGCACATCCAATGGTCTATCTAACCCTGTTTACAGGTAAACTGACAAATTGCTGCTGGCACCACTGGCTTGTTTGTAATCTAAACTGCAGAGAAGATCTATCATATCTTATATCATATCTATCATATCTTGAGATATATATATATATATATATATATATATATATATATATATATATATATATATATAAACGTGTGTGTAAATAATAAACATTCAATTTATTAAACCGTAATGATCACTTGTTTAAACTGACCAATTTTTTTTTCTTTTTTTTTTTTTTTTTCTTTGAATCATGCTTTATGGTATTGTTCTCACAGGAAATGAAGTGTAAAATCACCAGTAGAACAGTAAGCAAGCTTATCTTATGGTTTTCTGTGAGTGGTCAGATGGAGCCTATATATATATATATATATATTCAGAAAAGAGCACTCTCACCTTAATAGCAACTGCCAGGGTGCCAACGGCTAAGTATATCAAGTAGAAGAAGACACTCTCTGGTCTTCTCAAGTGTACTTTATTTGAAAAAGCGTGATGTTTCGGGGACACACTCCTCTCCCTGCCTGAGGAAGGGGAGTCCCCCCGAAAATGTCACACTTTTTCAAATAAAGTACACTAGAAAAGACCAGAGTGTGTCTTCTTCTACTTGATAGAGAGATAGTGTGTGTGTATATCCTATCTATCTATCTATCTATCTATCTATCTATCTATCTATCTATCTATCTATCTATTTTTTATTTTTTTTTGTGTGGTGTGCATGACAGCTAGAGCTGAACCCTTTGCATCTGTCTAAGGGAGATTACTGGGGTTGTGATTATGTAAGAATTTTAGTCTATTGGCTATGTAAATATTTGCCACCCTATTTAACCAACAGTGCTTTAATTTTGGGGACAAATAAAAAAAGAGGAAGACAAAACCATCAGTTACATCAGCATAGGCAAAAATAAATCCCTTCCTACTCCCAATAAAAAGCAGGATTTTTGTCTTGTATGTACTATGAACCTTTTGACAGATACCCATGGATGATGATTATCGCTACATTGTTTATTGAATGCATTTTTAAAAGCTATGTTTTAATACTGTAATAAACATTTCGGTTGTCACAGCAAAATTTGTCATTGTATATTATGAAATATGCTTATTGTTTAAGGAAGACTTTATATTATTTTCTGAAGATACAAAGTTTGCTAAAACACTCACAAATAAATATTTGATTACAAATTTTCTGGTATTTATTAGCTACAGACAACATTGTCATATGTTTTGTTGCAGAATCACAAGACTTGGTTTTTAATATGTATCATAATTTCAATTTCCTGGGAAGTCATCTGTTAATTAAATGCCTTTTCCCATTCATAGTGTAATGACACCATGCTAACAATTTTGCTTTTGTGCAAGTTAAAGTGATGGTAAACTTTCCCCTTTGTATAAATAAATTCAAAATGTTGGCAATATTTTAGATGTAGTTTAGTTCATAAGTTGTAATTAAAAAGCATTATATAACTTTTTAAAATCGCAATGACATTCAAATACCCAGCGCTCCGGCCTCCCACTTTTAAAGTCATGTTTTTTTGTGAGCCGAATGAAACTATTATTCAGAAACTAAACTTGCTTTTTAAAACCTTTATTTTTTGTTACAAATGGAATAACAAGGTCTACATATGTTAAAGGGACAGTCTACACAATTAATTTTTATTGTTTAAAAACATAGATAATCCCTTTTTATTACCCATTCCCTAGTTTTTCACAACCAACACAGTTATATAAATACACTTTTTACCTCTGATTACCTTGTATCTAAGCCTCTGCAAACTACCCTCTTATTTCAGTTCTTTTGACAGACATCCGTTTTAGCCTATCAGAGCTGGCTTACTGGAACTCCATGTGCATGAGCACAGTGTTATCTATATGACACACATGAACTAACGCCCTCTAGTGGTGAAAAAACTGTCAAAATGTCCTGAGAGAAGAGGTGGCCTTCAAGGGCTTAGAAATTGGCATATGAACCTCCTAGGTTTAGCTTTCAACTAAAAATACCAAGAGAACAAAGCAAAATTGGTGATAAAAGTAAATTGAAGAATTGTTTAAAATTACATTCTTTATCTGAATCCTGAAAGTTTATTTTGGACTAGGCTGTCCCTTTTAAGAACATTTCAGCTATACATGAGAACAGGTAACCAACCCCCTTTCACTCAAAAGCAACAAAAAAAAGCAAGAAACTATCAACAGTTTTTTTTTTTTTTTTGCAAATAAAAAGGTAAATAAATGGCATTATTTGTGAAAGTAGGATATGGTAATTGTGTGTGTGTGGGGGGGGGGGTGTAAGGACCACCTCAATATTTAAGCTCAATAGCAAAGTTTAACTTTAAAAAAAAAAAAAATTGAGTATGGGATAAAGACACAACATATACATACAATTTAATCTATCTCATTTTCTGTTTTGTTTTCTCATGGACTTATAAAAACTTAAAGTGAAGGTGAACTGATGAATGAAAGTCCGTTTTTTTAAAAAATACTATTAAAAACAGGGGCACTTTCATTCATCAAAGTTTAGAAGGTAGCCGTTTTTGATTAAAAACTTACCTTTGGTGGTTTTTTTTTCTTTTTAACAGCCAGAGCAGCTTCCCCCATCCGGAGATCCTCTCTTCACACGTCATGAATGACTAATCCAGCTTCCTCCAATCACAGCATGGCCTTAGGCAATGACTACCCTGGGGGGAAAGCCGTGATTGAAGGAAGTTGGATTAGTCATTGATGACGTGTGAAGAGAAGATCTCCGGGTGGGGGAAGCTGCTCTGGCTGTGAAAAAAACAAAGGTACGTTTTTAATCAAAAACGGCTGATTTGTAAACTTTGATGAATGAAAGTTCCCCTGTTTTTAATAGTATTTTAAAAGAACAGGCTTTCATTCATCAGTTTACCTTCACTTTAAGGTTTGAAACATGCCTACAACTACTGAAGAAAGTAAAGTGAAAGATTTTATTAAGAGGTTGATCTTGATCAGGTGTCATTTTATCTATACATGAAGCTATTGTGTATTTTTGTGAGGCCAGTGGTTTGCAACACTTCCTTACTTAAAGGGACAGTATACACTCATTTTCATTTAACTGCATGTAATAGACACTTCTATAAAGAATAATATGCACAGATACTGGTGTAAAAATCCAGTATAAAACTGTTTAAAAACTTACTTAGAAGCTCCCAGTTTAGCTCTGTTAAAAAGGTAGCTGGAACACAGACTGCAAGTGGGGGAAAAAGCAGACCCCCCCCCCTTCCTTTGCATATAAAAAGGTTCTTTACACAAACAGGAGCAAGCTGGAGTAGGTATCTGTGGGTATTCTCAAATCTTTGGGGCTTGGTTAGGAGTCTGAAAATGTTGTTTAAAAATAAGCAAAACTATACATTTAACCCCCCCCCCAAAAAAAAAAAACAAAAAAACAATGGGCTATATGAATGGTTCATCTACAAAACATTTTCGCAAATAAAAATCTATTGTATAATGTCCCTTTAAAGATGCTGCTAGTGAAGAAACGCGTTGTAATGATACAGAAGCAGCAGAAAGAGAGTGTGTCTGGGATGAGAACTTTGGAGGGAAAAGCTACTTGCACTTTTATTATGACCCTCATCACTTAATTCCATAAAGTATTTGTATGCAAGGATGTGTTTTGTCATCCTTGTAGCATTTGGAAAACCATTTCTTCTCATAGTATTTTCAAATTGCAGCTTTGCTCTCAGCAGCAATTGCACTATGAGAGGAGGAACAAAAAGCAATTTAGTGCAAATATTATAGATAAACATTATGTTGTGATGGGTAGAACATTAAAGTGTCAGTAAATTTTGTAGAACGCCGCTACTGAGCGGGTCTGGTCTTTTCAGAAGCGCATCGAGGCACGCTGTCTAGTCACAGCCGGCCTAATCGCGCCATTAAACTCATTGTAGCTACAAATTTCTACTTTGGCATTAAAAATCTTTGAAGTATAAAGTTGGCACTAAATTAATGTTATATAGTTCTGCACTATGTGCAGAATTATATAACATTATTGTTTAGGGTTACTGCCCCTTTAATAGGAATCATTTAGATAAAGATTATAGAGATATATTTGTCAGACAAATTTAAACTGTTACCTGCCAATTAAGGCCTGAGAGGACAGAAACTATCTACTGTACACCAACAATCGCCCACTGCAGTAGGTACAAGATGGTGCCCACAAACAAACTAAATGAACGCCATTCCCCTGCAGTGCCCCCTAGAGGCAGAAATGCTTATTTCTCTTATTTGAGAATTGCATTGAGAAGTACAGTGTACTTCAATTGTATTCCAGGATTTGCTTGTCTTCAGCTGAGAGAACTGGCAATGATTTGATACTTTACATAAAGTCTCAGAAGCTTTTCAATAAGGTCTTTGTGTTATATAGTTTGACTACTATGTCATATACATATTATTTATCATTGTAAAAGAACATATATTTCACACTACATTTTTTTTATTTTTTTATTAATTTTTTCCAGAAAAAAACAAAAAAGGCTTGGGGGGTGAAAAAGCAGTTTTTCCCAAATTTTCCCAGGCCTTCCCATCTCTAGCTCCACCCCCAGAAATACCAACTTTTTAATTTACATAAAAAAAATAAATTTAAAAAAATAATAATAATCAAAAATCTCATGTTTCAGATAACGTCATAAATGATCAAATTTGCTTTGTTCTGTTACTATCCTTTGTTGAAGACTAAACCTAGGCTGGCTGAAAGCAATGTCTATGGCAACAGTGTTTGTAACTATGTATAACATTGCTATAAACAATGTAGCAAACACTGGTGCCTGATGGCTAAAGATATGTGCACTCTCCTCGGCTCACCTTGAATTGCTATTTAACAAAAGATGTGAAGAGAACTAAGTAAAATTGAAAATATAAGTAAATTAGAAAGGTGTTTAAATGCCATACTATAGCAAGCCAGTTTAAGTTTAACCCCTTAAGGACACGGCCATTTTTCAATTTCTTTCCCTTAAGGACCAGGGCTATTTTTACATTTCTGTGGTGTTTGTGTTTAGCTGTAATTTTCCTCTTACTCATTTACTGTACCCACACATATTATATACCGTTTTTCTCGCCATTAAATGGACTTTCTAAAGATACCATTATTTTCATCATATCTTATAATTTACTATAAAAAAAATTATAAAATATGAGGAAAAATGGAAAAAAACACACTTTTTCTAACTTTGACCCCCAAAATCTGTTACACATCTACAACCACCAAAAAACACCCATGCTAAATAGTTTCTAAATTTTGTCCTGAGTTTAGAAATACCCAATATTTAGATGTTCTTTGCGTTTTTCGCAAGTTATAGGGCAATAAGTACAAGTAGCACTTTGCTATTTCCAAACCACTTTTTTTCAAAATTAGCGCTAGTTACATTGGGACACTGATATTTTTCAGGAATCCCTGAATATCCCTTGACATGTATATATATTTTTTTAGAAGACATCCCAAAGTAATGATCTAGGCTCATTTTGGTATATTTCATGCCACCATTTCACCGCCAAATGAGATCAAATAAAGAAAAAATTCACTTTTTCATAATTTTTTTCACAAACCTTAGGTTTCTCACTGAAATTATTTGCAAACAACTTGTGCAATTATGGCATAAATGGTTGTAAATGCTTCTCTGGGATCCCCTTTGTTCATAAATAGCAGACATATATGGCTTTGGCATTGCTTTTTGGTAATTAGAAGGCCGCTAAATGCCACTGCGCACCACACATATATTATGCCCAGCAGTGAAGGGGTTAATTAGGGAGCATGTAGGGAGCTTCTAGGGTTAATTTTAGCTTTAGTGTAGTGTAGTAGACAACCCCAAGTATTGATCTAGGCCCATCTTGGTATATTTCATGCCACCATGTCACCGCCAAATGCGATCAAATAAAAAAAAAAAAGCTAAATTTTTTACATTTTTAGGTTTCTCACTGAAATTTATTTACAAACAACTTGTGCAATTATGGCATAAATGGTTGTAAATGCTTCTCTGGGATCCCCTTTGTTCAGAAATAGCAGACCTATATGGCTTTTGTGTTGCTTTTTGGTAATTAGAAGGCTGTTAAATGCTGCTGCGCATCACACGTGTATTATGCCCAGCAGTGCAGGGGTTAATTAGATAGCTTGCAGGGTTAATTTTAGCTTTAGTGTAGAGATCAGCCTCCCACCTGAGATCCCACCCCCTGATCCCTCCCAAACATCTCTCTTCCCTCCCCCACCCCACAATTGTCCCCGCCATCTTAAGTACTGGCAGAAACTCTGCCAGTACTAAAATAAAAGGCTTTTTTTTATTTTTATGATTTTTTTTTTTTTTTTTTTTAAATATCTGTTTCGCTGTGATGGACCCCCCCCTTAGCCCCTAACATCTCTGATCCCCCGCAAACAGCTCTATAACACTTGCCCACATCCTATTTGCTGCCATCTTGGGTACTGGCAGCTGTCTGCCAGTACCCAATTTGCCTCCAAAAAATGTTTATTTTTTTTATTTTTTTGCATGTAATAAAATGTTTTCTGTAGTGTAGCTGCCCCCTCTAATACCCTCCTCCCTCTCCCCCTCCCAGATCCTTTTGAAAATGATTTCCCCCCCTCCCTCTCCCATTCATAAATTCATTGGTGGCAGTGGCTGTTACGCGATCGCGCGCACATATGCGCACGCGCGCTCCCTGCAGGCCCCCGCACGCTCCCGGCACCCGGCGTGCACATTCAGGAACCGGATGCCGGGTAGCGATGGGCCGCCCACCCGCCTCCCTGCAGCTGCTCCCACCCACCAACGATCGGGCCCATCGCTACCGGTGCAGAGAGGGCCACAGAGTGGCTCTCTCTGCATCGGTTTTGGAAAAAAGGTATTGCAGTGATGCCTCAATGTCGAGGCATCACAGCAATACCTTGAAAGCGGCTGGAAGCGATCAGGATCGCTTCCAGCCGCTTTAAACCCTGATGTCGTACAGGGTACGTCGCTGGTCTTTAAAGACCAGGTTGTGTGCGACGTACCCTGTACCACATGTCGTTAAGGGGTTAATTTGGACTTTAATGTCCCTTTAGGTAGTATATATCATCTAAATTACAGATGAGAAGAGGGAGCACCAAATGGGCTAAAGTATCTACATATACTATAATATCAAGGTTGAAAATATAATTAAAAATACATTTATTACAAATTGACATAATAGGGTACCCTATAAACAATTCAGAATAGCAAATAAAAACAATTAACAATTGGTTAGGAGTAAGTTAATGCCTCAAAATAAGTGTCCTCAAATTTGTGAGGAAAGAACAAATAACTGATTGTAAATGAGTGTCCAAAATTAAAAAATAAAAATGTGTGTATATATATATATATATATATATATATATATATATATATATATATATATATATATATATATATATATATATAAAATGAACAAGCGGTGTCAGTAAATGATATTACTCAGCAAACTCAGCCACTTCTCTGTACAGAATAGCATGACATAACCTAGGTAGGTGAGACTTACTTCTGATCATGAACACTGCCCTCAGGTAAGCCGCACTAAGACCTGATCACCCTCCGTATTTATATATATATATGTGTGTGTGTGTATATATATATATATATATATATATATATATATATATATATATATATATATATATATATATATATATATATATATATATATATATATATATATATATATATATATATATATATATATATTAGTGTATACACACACACACTATGTATGTAGTAAGAAAGAAGTGTTTGGGAAGTGTAGTTGATACTAAAAGTAAAAACTTAACTGGAGGCGCTAAAAAGTTTCTTTGTATTAAAGGGCAAAGCTGCTGGAGTGAGTCTGAATAGTGTTTAGATATTACCCTCTAATATCTTCACACAAAGTGATAGTATGTCCAGCGCTAAACCCTGACTAGCAAAAATAATGATCTAGTAATTGATAATATTAATAATATAATGATCTAGTAAATAATAATAATATTATAACATAACACTCAAAAACAATGTTGTGTTGCGCAAAGGTACACACTTCTACCTCTATAAGATGTAATTCACACGAGTACAAATAGCATCTAGAATAATTAGGAGCCGGACATCAAAAGTAGCTTAAAATAAATGTGCACCCGATATACAATTATTGCTTGCTTAGAATTAATACACGCTATTAGTGAATATTTGCACTTGAGCAGAGTGCTGCAATTGGTACAGATGCACTCTTATTATACTGCGATGTATTGATAAACTTACAACACATTTGACATCAGAGAGATAGTTAACACACTCATTCCATGTAGCGTATACAGAATGTTTATATGTTTAGAGCCTTATACAATATATGCGTTCTGTAGAATCAATGTAACCGCACTGAACAAGGTAGATTACTGATACACAGTTATAGGTGAACAGTCCGTGTATAGACACAACAAATATTAAAACGGTGATTAAAATACTGATATATGTCCGTGTTAGAATAAAGCAGTATGAAGAGTTTCACAAATATGTAAATGCAGCCGTGAGTCTTAACAATCCGTATCCTATTACTGTCTAACGATCTACTTGCATTCCAAACCCTCAATCGTATGAGGTAAGGAGTGGGTGATGATGTACAGTTATGGCTGGAAACGTCTTCCCCAGGCAGGTGTAGGTCCGCTTGTTAGTGAATAACAGGAGTTCTTTTCTCTCCGTCCGTTTGCTTATGGCGGTAGTTTTTCTCTCTCCTCCTCTCTCCCGTGTGTGGTATTATAATAAGGACGAGAAGAAACTGTACATAGTATAACTCAGTTTAATAAGTACCAAATTTATTAAACATAAAACCAAGGTACTCGCAAGTGAATCCTCAATCAATATGAGGTACCTTGGTTTTATGTTTAATAAATTTGGTACTTTTTAAACTGAGTTATACTTTGTGCGGTTTCTTCTCGTCCTTATTATAATACCACACACGGGAGAGAGGAGGAGAGAGGAAAAACTACCGCCATAAGCAGACGGACGGAGAGAAAAGAACTCCTGTTATTCACTAACAAGCGGACCTATACCTGCCTGGGGAAGACGTTTCCAGCCATAACTGTACATAATCACCCACTCCTTACCTCATACGATTGAGGGTTTGGAATGTAAGTAGATCGTTAGACAGTAATAGGATACGGATCGTTAAGACTCACGGCTGCATTTACATATTTGTGAAACTCTTCATACTGCTTTATTCTAACACGGACATATATCAGTATTTTAATCACCGTTTTTAATATTTGTTGTGTCTATACACGGACTGTTCACCTATAACTGTGTATCAGTAATCTACCTTGTTCAGTGCGGTTACATTGATTCTACAGAACGCATATATTGTATAAGGCTCTAAACATATAAACATTCTGTATACGCTACATGGAATGAGTGTGTTAACTATCTCTCTGATGTCAAATGTGTTGTAAGTTTATCAATACATCACAGTATAATAAGAGTGCATCTGTACTAATTGCAGCACTCTGCTCAAGTGCAAATATTCACTAATAGCGTGTATTAATTCTAAGCAAGCAATAATTGTATATCGGGTGCACATTTATTTTAAGCTACTTTTGATGTCCGGCTCCTAATTATTCTAGATGCTATTTGTACTCGTGTGAATTACATTCATGGACAATAGTGACCTTTCGGGTGATGAGTCCCTTCCGGCGGCGATATGCCATCATTGCCGGTTTAGAATATGGTGTTCTGGGAAGTGTAGTTTTTTATTTAAGGGACTAAAAATATTTATTTTGGGTTATATAATGTGAAAATTAGTGTGGTAATTAGTGCAAAAATTATTAGTGTGCTTGCGTCTTAAACAGTATTAATGACAATTGTACCTCTGATATCATAGGAAAAAATAATTATAAAAAAATAACATAAAAAAAAATTACACATAACGTTAACCATTTACAAGGAATTGAATAATTCAAAGTGTTACAATGTACTCAAAAGATAAAGCTCGGTAATATATTGTAGAGATTCTTAAGATCTTCTACAATAAATTCAGTATAAAAAAACCTACACATATTTCATATACTCATATAAACATACTATATTAAAAAACATTTGTATAAAAGCAGAGTCTTATATAGATAACAAATTATTTTATAAAAAAAACACTTTATAAAAAACGATTTATAAAACCATTTTGTAAAAGCATGTATAAAATATATTTATAATATTTATAGGAATATTTATAAAATAGGAGGGAATGGAAATTGTAAAATGCTGAATCATAAAACTACTAAATCATAAAAGATAAATGATTAGTTAAAAAGATGGAAGACTTCAATATCGGCATTAAGGCCCTGTGGTATATACAATCTATATAAAAAAGCCATTTGGCTTCAGCTTGTAACAATCTTTTGCCATATATCTTTTTAGTCCCCTAAATTAAAAACTACACTTCCCAGAATACCATATTCTAAACTGGCAATGATGGCATATCGCCGCCGGAAGTGACATATGATCCATAAAACCGGAAGCGGCGTAGTATCTCTAACAGAAGTTTTACTATTCCGTGAATGAAAGCGATCCAATAATCCGGATCTCTATATATCTTTATATATTTAACGACAATTTGATTTTGGTTAATATGCAGTATGAGGCTATGTCTGGGACATAAATTCCAAAGAAGAAATGGTCTAATGGTCTCTCTGAATAAGACCGATACCGGAAGTGATCTAATAACGATATCAGGAGTCACCAATTTGACTAAGGTCAATAATCCGAATTAATGATACATATAAGGGCATTTTTGAGGCGGGAAAAAGTCTTTATTATGATTGGCCATCACAGGCTATTTAAGTCTTAGTAACACTAGCAGTTGACATCTTAAAGGGACAGTATACTGTAAAATAGTTTTTCCCTTAATGTGTTTACAATTGCTTTTTATACCAACTGCAGAGTAAAAAATGTATGAAAATTAGCTTTTTAAGGTTTATTTGTGTATATTAAAGCTCTGATTTTGTGTTTTGAAGCCACAGCCTAATAAAATAGGTTGAGCTTGTAGGTATAATCAGATCTCATTACTGTATCACATTGTGCACATATACCTGCTTCTTTATCTTATATCTGTCCTTGAAACAATCACCAATACTTTGAGAGAACAATGGAAAATCAACATTTTATTACCTTATCTCTGCTTTATCACACTGGGAGTGTAATTTCTTCTGCTGGCTATGTTTACAAAGCTTATCTATAGCTGGTACGCACGGCCACAAACTTTCAGAATAGGTGGGGATACCACATGCTAAATTAGCAATTTCAAATGCCAATATAAGGGTAAAGGAGCTACTTGTAAACAATTTAATACACTCCAGCAGGTAAAGTGGATCATTGGGAACAAATTAAAGGGGAGAAAATTTTTGAGTAAACTGTCCCTTTAAGTAAGGCCCAGGGTGGGGCTAAAATTGCGTCAATATAGACAGTCACTGCTAGAGTCTGTAAATAGGGTAAGCCTATTCCTAATAGTCTTTATATTATTTCATCAATATTGCACTATGTAAACTTTGTTTTTACAGGTATCGATCACATTAGATTCTTGGTTCATCATTTTAATTTTTTTTTTTTTTACTATTTTTCACTTTTTTTTTTTTTTTTTTGATTTTCAAATGTCTTTATTGAAAATTATTGTTTAACAATGGTATAAAGAAAGTTTACAGCATATGTTACTGTATAAAATATTATGCAAGGCACAACAGTATAAGTAATATTATACTATATTAGGTATTACGCCATAGACGATTCAGTTACATTGATAATTGTCCTTCAATGAGGCCATTTTGTTCAGTGACCTATCAAATCCTTGGATCAAAATAGTGCATACAGTTTGTTGTACCTGTTTAAAGGGACAGTCAAGTATAAATTAAACTTTCATTATTCAGATAGGACTTTTACTTTTAATCAACTTTCCAATTTACTTTTATCATCAAATGAGCTTTTTTCTCTTGGTATTATTAGTTTAAACTAAACATAGGTAGACTCATATGCTGATTTCTAATCCTTTGAGGGCTGCCTCTTATCACAGGCTTTTTAAATCTCTTTTCAACACAAAGAGACAAAGTACACGTGGGCCATATAGATAACACTGTGTTCAGGCACAGAGGGTTATTTAAGATCTAGCACAAAACAATGATAAATTTCAGACAATAGATAATAACAGTCACAGTCATGTGATCAGGGGGCTGGAAGAAGGTTCCTAGATACCAGGTAATCACAGAGGTAAAAAGTATATTAATATAACTGTGTTGGTTAAAGGTTTTGCAAAACTGGGGAATGGGTAATAAAGGGATTATCTATCTTTTAAAACAATAAAAGTTCTATGGTAGACTGTCCCTTTAAGTATTTGATAAATGGTAATATAAACTGTTTTATTTTTTTTGTTTTATTACATACATTAGGGGGAAAAAATAAAGACAAACGAGAGGGGTAAGGGGGAAGGACCAGGATTATGTTACGATTGCAAGTGAAGTAAAAAAGTTATTCCAAAATGAGATGTGGGGTGTAAGCGAGGGGTTGGGTATAGGGAGGGGAGGGGGTGGGGGTATTTTTCAATATTTTTTTTTTTTTTTTTTTTTTTTTTTTTTTTTTCTTTCATATTCTTGGGATCACTGTATATCACTTGATTAGGATTCACCACACTAGGATTCCTTATTTGGACACATTGGACACTTATAGAGAACACCATTACCTACTTTTTCTATTTTCCAAACAATGTGCACTCCTGAATCTGTCCAACGGCCTTGGGTGCTGCTCACCAGTAGATAAAGTGCCCAAAAGAAGAGCACTCCAAAGTACTTTACAACTCCTTCGGAGTGACACTCATTTACAATCCGTTATTTCCTCACAAATTTGAGGACACTTATTTTGAGGAATTAACTTACTCCTAACCAATTGTTTTTATTTGCTATTCTGAATTGTTTACAGGGTATTATTATATGTGACTTTGTAATAAATGGATTTTTAATTATATTTTCAACATTGGTATTATAGTATACAGTATGTAGATACTTTAGCCCTTTTGGCGCTCCCTCTTATCTATATTGTTTTTTGAGCTTTTAGGGATCTCATTTTGGGAGCTTGTATCTTGTAATGTTGGCGCTGTATATAATCTAACTTTATCTAAATTACATACAATTCTAATTTTTTTTTTTTTATCTTTAATGCATCAATTTGCAGCAACTCTGCTATGTCCCTCAATTGGAGCAGAAATGTTAGAAAGGAAGCACGATTAACGATGTTCTGTTCAATGTATCTTGTGGTCAACAGGCTACTGTCTCTTGAACATTAAATACGTATGGTTAAAGTGTCAGTAAACCTAAAAAATAATGTTATATAATTCTGCACGTAGTGCAGCATTATATAACATTATTTTAGTGTTATCGTTATTAACCCTTTTATTCCCTTTGAATTTTTTAAAAATATGCCAGTTTTTCAGACCTGCTCTCTGTACTCTGCTGAGCGGGTCTGTTTTTTTTTTACACAGCGCATCGGGCCAGCTGTATAGTCACAGCCCGGCCCGACCGCGCCATAACACTAAGTGCAGCTCGCTCCTGCTCTGTCTGACAGCAGGAGCGAGCTGCACTTAGTTTTATGGCGCGGTCGGGCCAGGCGGTGACTATACAGCTGGCCCGATGCTCTGTGTAAAAAATGTTTTTTTTTTAAAAATTCAAAGGGAATAAAAAGGGTTTATAACGATAGTGCAGAATTATATAACATTTTTTAGGTTTACTGTGCCTTTAACAATATCTTTAGCATTGCTGCAATTATTTTTTGCTCTACAAGACCATGAGGTTTTATAACAAATATCATTGCTGCTCTCATATTTGACATCATCTGACATATCACGTGACATAAAACACCATTAGATCACGAAAATGTCTTGGGTGAGTGTGTAGTTTGCAGTTAACTGGCTTTGAACATTTTAAGCGTGAGAATATATTTAGGTACAAACTTGTATTGTATCTACAAATGGCCTTGTCTTGGTTTTTAACCACTTCCCGCCATTTAGGATGTTCCACGCCATCCTACCTGTGCTGGGCTTTAGCGCTGTTAAGACGACATGGAACGTCCTAGCCGTTCTGCTGTACTGAAACTATAACGCCTTCCTAACTGGGATCGCGGGCTAGAGGGCGTGCCTAGCATCATAGGCACTTCCACCTGACCCGATCGCATGATTTCAATTTCTTATTTGTCTACATCGGATGTAACCTATAACTACCATCAGGAAGGGGTTACATAACCTTCCTTTTTTGTTATCATTTAGTTTAAAAAAAAAACCAAAATACATAGGATGTTCTAGTGCAAAACCAGCTACACTATGTTATAACACCTTTTAATTTTTTTTTTATTATTTAATTTTTAATATGTTGAATTCATTGGGAATTGTTACAGTGCAGGGTACAGCTATAATGATTACATTTTCTCTTAATATTTTGTTATATACGTTTTGAGATTCTGTTTGATCTGCTCTGGATCTAGGGAATGATCCTAGTTCTGTATACTAAATTTATAGATCTATTTACAATACAGATGGGATAACCCCTTAAGGACCAGGCCATTTTTCAATTTCCCTTAAAGGGACACTGGACCCACATTTTTCTTTGAGTCGGAGCATGACATTTTAAGCAACTTTCTAATTTACTCCTATTAATTGTTCTTTGTTCTCTTGCTATCTTTATTTTAAAAGCAGGAATGTAAAATATTAGCAGCCAGCCCATTTTAGGTTCAGCACCATGGATAGCGCTTGCTTATTGGATGTGTACATCTACCCACCAATAAGCAAGCATAACCCAGGTTCTCAATCAAAAATGGGCCGGCTCCAATACATCACATTCCTGCTTTTTAAATAAAGATAGCAAGAGAACAAAGAAAAATTGATAATGGAAGTAAATTAGAAAGTTGCTTAAAATGTCATGCTCTATCTGAATCAGGAAATTAAAAAAAATTGGCTTCAGTGTCCCTTTAAGGACCAGGGCTATTTTTAAATTTCTGTGGTGTTTGTGTTTAGCTGTAATTTTCCTCTTACTCATTTACTGTACCAACACAACATATATCGTTTTTCTCGCCATTAAATGGACTTTCTAAAGATACCATTATTTTCATCATATCTTATATTTTACTATAATTTTTTTTTAATAAAATATCATGGAAAAAATGTAAAAAAAGTTTCTACTTTTGACCCCCCAAAATCTGTTACTCATCTACAACCAACAAAAAACACCCATGCTAAATAGTCCTGAGTTTAGAAATACCCAATGTTTACTTTGCTTTGCTGTTTATGCAAGTTATAGGGCAATAAATAAAAGTAGCACTTTCCTATTTCCAAACAATTTTTTTTTCAAAATTAGCTATAGTTACATTGTAGCACTGATACCTGTCAGGAATCCCTGAATAACCCTTCACATGTGTGTGTATATATAAAATGTTCACTTTTTCACAATTTTAGGTTTCTCACTGAAATGATTTACAAACAGCTTGTGCAATTATGGCAAAAATGGTTGTAAGTGCTTCTCTGGGATCAGAAATATCCCATAAATAGCAGTCATATATGGCTTTGGCGTTGCTTTTTGTTATGCCGCTAAATGTTGCTGCGCACCACATGTGTATTATACCCAGCTTGTAGTGTTAATTTTTAGTTTTAGTGTAGTAGACAACCCAAAGTATTGATATAGGCCCATTTTGGTATATTTCATGCCACTATTTCACCGCCAAATGCGATCAAATAATAAAAAAAAAAAATTGTTCACTTTTTCACAATTTTAGGTTTCTCACTCAAAATTATTTATTTACAAACAGTTAGTGCAATCATGGCACAAATGGGTGTAAATGCTTCTCTGGGATCCCCTTTGTGCCGAAATAGTATTTGACATTGCTTTTTGGTAATTAGAAGGCTGCTAAATGCCGCTGCGCACAACACTTGTATTATGCCCAGCAAAGAAGGTTTTAATTTTTTAATTTAGGTAGCTTGTAGGGTTAATTTTAGCTTTAGTGTAGAGATCAGCCTCCCACCTGACACATCGCTCCCTGACAACCTCAAACAGCTCTTTTCCCTCCCCCACCTCACAGTTGTCATCGCCATCTTAAGTACTGGCAGATAGTCTGCCAGTACTAAAACAAAAGGCTTATTTTATATATAAAAAATATTTTATATATATATATATATATATATATATATATATATATATATATATATATATATATATATATATATATATATATATATATATATATATATATATATATATAATTTTTTTATTTTGCAGTGATGAATCCCCCCCTCCCCCCATACAGCTCTCTAACCCTTCCCCTCCTCTACCTATCTTCCACCATCTTGGGCACTACCCATTTTGACATAATACATTTTTTTTTATTTTTGCTAAATAATTTCCATCTAAAGGGGAGGAGAGTCCACGGCTTCATTCATTACTTTTGGAAAATAAGAACATGGCCACCAGGAGGAGGCAAAGTCACCCCAGCCAAAGGCTTAAATACCTCCCCCACTCCCCTCATCCCCCAGTCATTCTTTGCCTTTCGTCACAGGATGGCAGAGAAGTGCCGAAGATTAGGAGTAGTCTCTTATGGAGGGTAGTACTCTTCAGAATTGGACTGGAGTTTTAAGTAGTCCTGTCAGCCTCTCAGTGAGAGCATGGATGAAAGTCAGAGTCCGGAGATGCAGGGAGAGTCTTTCTGCCAAAACCATCCAAACTCATATTAACAGCTCCCCAAGCAATCACTGCATGTTTCTCTCACTCAAGTCTATGTCAGGAGTGATGCTTCTACCTGTCACACTTGGAGGGCTGTGTTCCTGTTCCACGGCATTGATTCTGGTAAGATTGTTTCATTTTTTATACATAATGATTACACAGAAGACAGGCTCACAGTGTGGCGCCTTTTATCTTATGGAATGAAGGTTTAATATTCCTAGTGTGGGGATTATTGAACAGGGGGGGTTTATACATAATGTTTGTATTTTCTCCAACATAGGTGTGTCCGGTCCACGGCGTCATCCTTACTTGTGGGATATTCTCTTCCCCAACAGGAAATGGCAAAGAGCCCAGCAAAGCTGGTCACATGATCCCTCCTAGGCTCCGCCTTCCCCAGTCATTCTCTTTGCCGTTGCACAGGCAACATCTCCACGGAGATGGCTTAGAGTTTTTTGGTGTTTAAATGTAGTTTTATTCTTCAATCAAGAGTTTGTTATTTTAAAATAGTGCTGGTATGTACTATTTACTCTGAAACAGAAAATAGATGAAGATTTCTGTTTGTAAGAGGAAGATGATTTTAGCAACCGTTACTAAAATCGATGGCTGTTTCCACACAGGACTGTTGAGATGAAGTAACTTCAGTTGGGGGAAACAGTGTGCAGACTTTGCTGCTTGAAGTATGACACATTTCTAACAAGACTTGGTAATGCTGGAAGCTGTCATTTTCCCTATGGGATCCGGTAAGCCATTTTATTATTAAGAATAAAGGGCTTCACAAGGGCTTTAAAGACTGGTAGACATTTTTCTGGGCTAAAACGATTACTTTATAAGCAGTTTTAATAGTTTATAGCTTTGAGGAGTTATTTTAATCTTGGGAATTATGTTAAAAAAACGGCAGGCACTGTATTGGACACCTTTTTCACTGGGGGCCTTTTCTAATCATAGGCAGAGCCTCATTTTCGCGCCATTAATGCGCAGTTGTTTTTGGGAAGCAAGGCATGCAGATGCATGTGTGAGGAGCTCAGATACATAGAAAAAGCTTTCTGAAGGCGTCATTTGGTATCGTATTCCTCTCTGGGCTTGGTTGGGTCTCAGCAAAGCAGATACCAGGGACTGTATAGGGGTTAAATGTAAAAACGGCTCCGGTTCCGTTATTTTAAGGGTTAAAGCTTTCAAATTTGGTGTGCAATACTTTTAAGGCTTTAAGACACTGTGGTGAAATTTTGGTGAATTTTGAACAATTCCTTCATACTTTTTCACATATTCAGTAATAAAGTGTGTTCAGTTTAAAATTTAAAGTGACAGTAACGGTTTTATTTTAAAACGTTTTTTGTACTTTGTTATCAAGTTTATGCCTGTTTAACATGTCTGAACTATCAGATAGACTATGTTCTGTATGTGAGGAAGCCAAGGTTCCTTCTCATTTAAATAGATGTGATGTATGTGACAAACAATTTAGAGAAAATGATGCCCAAGATGATTCCTCAAGTGAGGGGAGTAAGCATGGTACTGCATCATCCCCTCCTGTGTCTACGCCAGTCTTGCCCACACAGGAGGCCCCTAGTACATCTAGTGCGCCAATACTACTTACTATGCAACAATTAACGGCTGTAATGGATAATTCTATTAAAAACATTTTAGCCAAAATGCCCACTTATCAGCGAAAGCGCGACTGCTCTGTTTTAGATACTGAAGAGTATGAGGACGCTGATGATAATGGTTCTGACATGCCCTTACACCAGTCTGAAGGGGCCAGGGAGGTTTTGTCTGAGGGAGAAATTTCAGATTCAGGTAAAATTTCTCAACAAGCTGAACCTGATGTTATTACATTCAAATTTAAATTGGAACATCTCCGCGCTCTGCTTAAGGAGGTGTTATCTACTCTGGATGATTGTGACAATTTGGTCATTCCAGAGAAATTATGTAAGATGGACAAGTTCCTAGAGGTCCCGGTGCCCCCCGAAGCTTTTCCTATACCCAAGCGGGTGGCGGACATTGTAAACAAAGAATGGGAAAGGCCCGGCATTCCTTTTGTCCCTCCCCCTATATTTAAGAAATTGTTTCCTATGGTCGACCCCAGAAAGGACTTATGGCAGACAGTCCCCAGGTCGAGGGGGCGGTTTCTACTTTAAACAAACGCACTACTATCCCTATAGAAGATAGTTGTGCTTTCAAAGATCCTATGGATAAAAAATTAGAGGGTTTGCTTAAAAAGATGTTTGTTCAGCAAGGTTACCTTCTACAACCAATTTCATGCATTGTTCCTGTCACTACAGCAGCGTGTTTCTGGTTCGATGAACTAGAAAAGTCGCTCGATAAAGAATCTTCTTATGAGGAGATTATGGACAGAGTTCACGCTCTTAAATTGGCTAACTCTTTTACTTTAGACGCCACTTTGCAATTAGCTAGATTAGCGGCGAAAAATTCAGGGTTTGCTATTGTGGCGCGCAGAGCGCTTTGGCTAAAGTCTTGGTCAGCGGATGCGTCCTCCAAGAACAAATTGCTTAACATACCTTTCAAGGGGAAAACGCTGTTTGGCCCTGACTTGAAAGAGATTATTTCAGATATCACTGGGGGAAAGGGCCACGCCCTTCCTCAGGATAGGTCTTTTAAGGCTAAGAATAAACCAAATTTTCGTCCCTTTCGCAGAAACGGACCAGCCTCAAGTTCTACATCCTCTAAGCAAGAGGGTAATACTTCTCAAACCAAGCCAGCCTGGAGGCCAATGCAAGGCTGGAACAAAGGTAAGCAGGCCAAGAAACCTGCCACTGCTACCAAGACAGCATGAGATGTTGGCCCCCGATCCGGGACCGGATCTGGTGGGGGGCAGACTTTCTCTCTTCGCTCAGGCTTGGGCAAGAGATGTTCTGGATCCTTGGGCGCTAGAAATAGTCTCCCAAGGTTATCTTCTGGAATTCAAGGAGCTACCCCCAAGGGGAAGGTTCCACAGGTCTCAATTGTCTTCAGACCACATAAAAAGACAGGCATTCTTACATTGTGTAGAAGACCTGTTAAAAATGGGAGTGATTCATCCGGTTCCATTAGGAGAACAAGGGATGTGATTCTACTCCAATCTGTTCATAGTTCCCAAAAAAGAGGGAACATTCAGACCAATCTTAGATCTCAAGATCCTAAACAAATTTCTCAGGGTTCCATCGTTCAAAATGGAAACCATTCGGACAATTCTTCCTACCATCCAGGAAGGTCAATTCATGACCACGGTGGATTTAAAGGATGCGTATCTACATATTCCTATCCACAAGGAACATGATCGGTTCCTAAGGTTCGCCTTTCTGGACAAGCATTACCAGTTTGTGGCACTTCCATTCGGATTAGCCACTGCTCCAAGAATTTTCACCAAGGTACTAGGGTCCCTTCTAGCGGTGCTAAGACCAAGGGGCATTGCAGTAGTACCTTACTTGGACGACATACTGATTCAAGCGTCGTCTCTGCCTCAAGCAAAGGCTCATACGGACATTGTCCTGGCCTTTCTCAGATCTCACGGGTGGAAAGTGAACGTAGAAAAAAGTTCTCTATCCCCGTCAACAAGAGTTCCCTTCTTGGGAACAATAATAGACTCCTTAGAAATGAAGATTTTTCTGACAGAGGCCAGAAAATCAAAACTTCTAAGCTCTTGTCAAGTACTTCATTCTGTTCTTCTTCCTTACATAGCGCAGTGCATGGAAGTAATAGGTTTGATGGTCGCGGCAATGGACATAGTTCCTTTTGCGCGAATTCATCTAAGACCATTACAACTGTGCATGCTCAGTCAGTGGAATGGGGATTATACAGACTTGTCTCCGACGATACAAGTAGATCAGAGGACCAGAGATTCACTCCGTTGGTGGCTGACCCTGGACAACCTGTCACAAGCGATGAGCTTCCGCAGACCAGAGTGGGTCATTGTCACGACCGACGCCAGTCTGGTGGGCTGGGGCGCGGTCTGGGAACCCCTGAAAGCTCAGGGTCTTTGGTCTCGGGAAGAATCTCTTCTCCCGATAAATATTCTGGAACTGAGAGCGATATTCAATGCTCTCAAGGCTTGGCCTCAGCTAGCAAAGGCCAAATTCATAAGGTTTCAATCAGACAACATGACGACTGTTGCGTATATCAACCATCAGGGGGGAACAAGAAGTTCCCTGGCGATGGAAGAAGTGACCAAAATAATTCTATGGGCGGAGAATCACTCCTGCCACTTGTCTGCAATTCACATCCCAGGAGTGGAAAATTGGGAAGCGGATTTTCTGAGTCGTCAGACATTTCATCCGGGGGAGTGGGAACTCCATCCGGAAATCTTTGCCCAAATAATTCAATTGTGGGGCATTCCAGACATGGATCTGATGGCGTCTCGTCAGAACTTCAAGGTTCCTTGCTACGGGTCCAGATCCAGGGATCCCAAGGCGACTCTAGTGGATGCACTAGTAGCACCTTGGACCTTCAACCTAGCTTATGTGTTCCCACCGTTTCCTCTCATTCCCAGGCTGGTAGCCAGGATCAAACAGGAGAGGGTATCGGTGATCTTGATAGCTCCTGCGTGGCCACGCAGGACTTGGTATGCAGACCTGGTGAATATGTCATCGGCTCCACCATGGAAGCTACCTTTGAGACAGGACCTTCTTGTTCAGGGTCCGTTCGAACATCCGAATCTGGCCTCACTCCAACTGACTGCTTGGAGATTGAACGCTTGATTTTATCAAAGCGAGGGTTCTCAGATTCTGTCATTGATACTCTTGTTCAGGCTAGAAAGCCTGTAACTAGAAAAATCTACCATAAAATATGGAAAAAATATATCTGTTGGTGTGAATCTAAAGGATTCCCATGGAACAAGATAAAAATTCCTAAGATTCTATCCTTTCTTCAAGAAGGTTTGGAGAAAGGATTATCTGCAAGTTCTTTGAAGGGACAGATTTCTGCTTTATCTGTTTTACTTCACAAAAAGCTGGCGGCTGTGCCAGATGTTCAAGCTTTTGTTCAGGCTCTGGTTAGAATCAAGCCTGTTTACAAACCTTTGACTCCTCCTTGGAGTCTCAATTTAGTTCTTTCAGTTCTTCAGGGGGTTCCGTTTGAACCCCTACATTGCGTTGATATCAAGTTATTATCTTGGAAAGTTTTGTTTTTGGTTGCAATTTCTTCTGCAAGAAGAGTTTCAGAGTTATCTGCTCTGCAGTGTTCTCCTCCTTATCTGGTGTTCCATGCAGATAAGGTGGTTTTGCGTACTAAACCTGGTTTTCTTCCGAAAGTTGTTTCTAACAAAAATATTAACCAGGAGATAGTCGTGCCTTCTTTGTGTCCGAATCCAGTTTCAAAGAAGGAACGTTTGTTACACAATTTGGACGTAGTTCGTGCTCTAAAATTCTATTTAGAGGCTACAAAGGATTTCAGACAAACATCTTCCTTGTTTGTTGTTTATTCTGGTAAAAGGAGAGGTCAAAAAGCAACTTCTACCTCTCTCTCTTTTTGGCTTAAAAGCATCATCCGATTGGCTTATGAGACTGCCGGACGGCAGCCTCCTGAAAGAATCACAGCTCACTCCACTAGGGCCGTGGCTTCCACATGGGCCTTCAAGAACGAGGCTTCTGTTGATCAGATATGTAAGGCAGCGACTTGGTCTTCACTGCACACTTTTACCAAATTTTACAAATTTGATACTTTTGCTTCTTCTGAGGCTATTTTTGGGAGAAAGGTTTTGCAAGCCGTGGTGCCTTCCATCTAGGTGACCTGATTTGCTCCCTCCCATCATCCGTGTCCTAAAGCTTTGGTATTGGTTCCCACAAGTAAGGATGACGCCGTGGACCGGACACACCTATGTTGGAGAAAACAGAATTTATGCTTACCTGATAAATTACTTTCTCCAACGGTGTGTCCGGTCCACGGCCCGCCCTGGTTTTTAATCAGGTCTGATGAATTATTTTCTCTAACTACAGTCACCACGGTATCGTATGATTTCTCCTATGTATATTCCTCCTTTACGTCGGTCGAATGACTGGGGAAGGCGGAGCCTAGGAGGGATCATGTGACCAGCTTTGCTGGGCTCTTTGCCATTTCCTGTTGGGGAAGAGAATATCCCACAAGTAAGGATGACGCCGTGGACCGGACACACCGTTGGAGAAAGTAATTTATCAGGTAAGCATAAATTCTGTTATTTCTGCGTTATGTGCAAGATGGTCTCTGGCAATGGTGGTGAGTGCCCCGGCCATTGGAGTATAAAGGTGCCTGTTTTTTAAGCTAGTCTAGTCCATAATAAAAGCGCAAGCTATGGAGGACTCTGACGTGTTAGAGGGTACTCCCTCTTTAGCAAAGTCTCATTCCTGTGTGTATTGTGAGGAGGCTCTTGTAGATCAGCCTGCTCAACTGTGTTCCACATGCCTTGATGATAAAGTTGTGACATCTAAAACTAAAGGGATGTCTAGTACTACTGAGCCCGTCCAAGGAGGTGCGTTCCCTGCTTTAATCTCAGAGTGCACATACAGTGCTCCAGGGTCCAACCATTACTCCCACGGGAGAGATTAGTTGGCCGTCAGATTTCGCTGATTAACTGCAAACGGCGGTATTGAAAGTGATCCATGCCTTACCACGTTCTGCTAAGCCTAGGGCATATCATGGCTTCCCGGCCCAGGGGTTGTCTACGCCTATGGAAATATCAGAGGCGTTATATGATGACGAGGCCCACTCCGACTTTTGGGGGAGGCTCCTTCTGGGTCGGAGTCTGTGTCATCTCATCCTCTGGCTGCGAAAGGAACCTGACTTTAGGATTAGGATGGATAATTAGCCCTTTTTGCTGAAGCAAGTGCTTGCTTCTCTGGAGGTTCTGGAACCAAAGCTTCCGGAGCAGCCTTCGCCTCAGACCTTCCCGGTTCTGGTAAAGATGGCTAATATTATTAAGAATGAATGGGAGTGATTATGTTCTTATTTCTCCCCTTCTTCCTTTAAGAAACTGTTCCCTGTTCCGGACTCTCAGCTCGAGCTGTGGGGGACTGTCCCTAAGGTGGATTGTGCTATCTCTACGCTCGCGAAGTGGATGACTTTCTCTCGAGGATAGTTCGTCGTTTAAAGAGAACATAAAAAGTTGGAAAACATGTTAAAGGGCCACTGTAAGTAAATATTTTCTATGCCTGTTACTAAATAACTACCCCAAATACGCTTTTTATCAATAGCATTTCATTAACATATCTCTACCGTATGTCAGAAATCTTGTCTGCAAATTTAATTGTTTTCCAAACCCACTCCGTGGGTATCCTTTGCTCTGTACCAATCCGTTTACAATACCTAGGTTTCAAAATGGCGCTTTAAACACAAAGTTATTGGTTTAAGTATTTTGAACATGCAGTGCTGAAAATAGTGGGCAGGATAACGTGACATCATCGGAGAATAAAAGATATAACTTTTAGAACGTTATGAAACTTCGTTTTGGAGAAAATATAGGTCAGTAGGTTTTAATTAATGTTTATTAACTTTAATATGTTAGTTGTTTCTGTTAAAAATTATAACAGAAAGTAATCCTTTAATTACAATGTTTCAACATACAGGGTTTGATTTTCAACCGGCAGCTGTTGTAGCCACAGTTGCCGGAGCGGCGACATATTGGTGTGAAACCCTGTGTGATATGGTCGAGAGGGAGACTTCCATCGACGAGATACAGGATAAGATTAAGGACTTGAAGGTCGCCAATTCTTTAATTTGTGACGCCAATATTCAAATAATTTGCCTGAACGCAAAGGTTTCAGAATTTTCCGTTTTAGCTCGCAGGTCTCTGTGGCTAAAGTCTTGATCTGCGGATATGACCTCTAAGTCGAGGCTGTTGTCCCTGCCTTTTCAAGGAAAGATTATGTTCAGTCCAGGATTGGATTCGATCATATCCACGGTTACGGAAGGCAAGGGAGCTTTCCTACCGCAGGATAAGGAGAAGCTTAAAGAATCTACTTTTCATCCCTTTCGCACAGATAAGGCCCAGCACAAGCAGCCCATCGCAAAAGTGGATAAGTTCAAGAGAACTTGGAAATCTGCTCAGTCTTGGAACAAGTCCAAACAGAACAAGAACCCCGCCAAGACTAAATCGGCATGAAGGGGCGGCCCCCGACCGGTCTCCGGACCAAGTAGGGGACAGATTGTCTCTCTTCAAATCCTGGTTGCAGGATTTTCAGGACCCTTGGGTTCTGGAGGCTGTTGCCTAGGGTTACAGGATAGGGTTCAGGTCTCATTCGCCCAGGGGCAGATTCCTCATGTCAAACCTGTCTTCAAGACCGGAAAAGAGAGAAGCCTTCCTAGATTTTGTGAGGGATCTCTCCTCTC
This sequence comes from Bombina bombina, assembly GCF_027579735.1. NCBI lineage: Eukaryota > Metazoa > Chordata > Amphibia > Anura > Bombinatoridae > Bombina > Bombina bombina. The sequence continues at coordinate 743,409,551 of NC_069501.1, read as the reverse complement.
TAGGTGTTATCGTACCAGTACCCCGAGCAGAAAGGGGTCTATGGTACTATTCAAATCTCTTTGTGGTTTCAAAGGAGGAGGGCACATTCCGCCCAATTCTGTACCTAAAGTGTTTAAACAAGTTTCTGGCTGTTCCATCGTTAAAATTGAAATGATCAGATCTTTTCTGCCCCTGGTTCAAGAGGGACAGTTCATGACAACTATAGACTTGAAGGATGCTTACCTTGATGTTCCAATTCACAGGGGCCACTTCAAGTTCCTAGGATTTGCGTTTCTGGACCAATACTTCCAGTTTGTGGCCCTTCCCTTCGGCCTGGCGACAGCCCAAGAGTCTTCATGAAGGTCCTTGAGGTGCTTTGTGCAGTGGCCAGATCCATGGGCATTGCTGTGGCACCATATTTGGACGACATCCTAGTCCAGGCGCCGTTCAGCCTTGCAGAGGATCATTCAAGGGCTCTTTTATTACTTCAATCTCACGGTTGAAAAGAGTTTGCTGGTTCCAAGCAACAGGGTGGATACCTGGGCACTATAATAGACTCTGTCTATTAAAATATTTCTCACAGATCTACGCAGGAAGATTATGTCCACCTGTTTTGCCCTTCAGTCTTACTCAAGCCCTTCGGTGGCTTAGTGTATGGAGATGATCGGGCTCATGGTTTCCAGCATAGATGTCATCCCCTTCTCCAGGTTCCATCTCAGACCTCTTCAATTGTGCATGTTGAAACAGTGGAACGGTGATCATTCAGATTTATCACAGTGGATATCCATGGATGCTCTGACCAGGGACTCCCTATCTTGGTGGATCTGTCCGGAGCATCCTTCCTGAGACTGTCCTGGGAGATTTTGACCACGAACGCGAGACTGGCAGGATGGGGAGCTGTTTAGGGTGCCAGATTGGCACAAGCAAAACGGACTATGGAGGAGTCTCTCCTTCCGATAAATATTCCTGAACTTCGAGCAATCTACAATGCTCTGAGGGCGTGGCCTCCTCTGGGGTCATTCAGCTTCGTCAGATTCTAGACCGACTTTTCCTCGGTGGCTTACATCAACCACCAGGGGGGAATGAGGAGTTTCCTTAGCAATGAGGGAGGTGTCTTGGATTTTCGAGTGGTGGAGTCCCACAGCTGTTTGCTCTCAGCAATCCACATTCCAGGTGTGGACAACTGGGAAGTGGACTTTCTCTGCAGGCAATCCTTCCATCCGGGGGAATGGTCTCTTCACCCCTAAGTGTTTGCAGAGATTTTTCTCAGATGGGGAACGCTGGAAATAGATCTCATGGCATCCAGACTCAATTACAGGCTACCCCGATACAGGTCGAGGGATCCCCAGGCCGAGCTGATAGATGCCTTAGTGGTGCCTTGCTTACATTTTTCCTCCATTACCACTTCTACCTTGTGTAGTGGCATGAATCAAGCAGGAGCAAGCTTCAACCATCCTGATTGCTCCTTCATGGCCACGGAGGACGTGGTTTGCGGATCTGGTGGGGATGTCATCCTCTCCGCCATGGAGGCTACCCTGTCGCAGGGATCGGCTGGAACAGGGTCCCTTTCAACATCAAAATCTCGTTTCTCTGAGGCTGACTGTGTAGGGATTGAACACTTAGTCTTAGCCAAGAGAGTTTTTTTCTGAAAGTGTGATTGACACTCTAGTTCAGGCAAGGAAGCCAGTCACTCGTCGCATCTACCATAAGGTGTGGAGGAGTGACTTGTCCTGGTGTGAGAAACACGGATACCCTTGGCACAAGGTGAAGGTATCCAGGATTCTGTCTTTTTTCTCCAAGAGGGTTTGGAGAAGGGTCTTGCCGCCAGTTACTTTAAAAGGACAGATTTCTGCTTTATCAGTCTTGTTGCACAGGGGACTCTCTGATCTTCCTGACATTCAATCTTTTGTTCAGGCTCTGTCTAGAATCGGACCTGTTTTTAGGCAGTCTGCTCCCCCATGGAACTTAAACTTGGTCCTTAAGGTATTGCAAAGGGTTCTGTTTGAGCCTATTCATTCTATTGATATTAAGATTCTGTCCTGGAAGGTTCTGTTTCTGTGGCCATTGCATCGGCACGCAGAGTATCTGAACTGGCTGCCTTGCAATTCAAGCCTCCTTATCTGGTCTTTCATGCGGATAAGGCTGTTCTTCCCAAGGTGGTGTTCGGGCCTTAAAGTTCTATCTTCAGGCTACGAAGGATTTCAGACAATCTACATCTCTTTGTGGTGTATTCCGGGAAGCACAAGGGGCTGAGGGCCTCTTCTACTTCTTTGTCTTTTTGGTTGAGGAGCTTGATTCGCTTGGCCTATGAGACAGCAGGACATAAGCCTCCTCAGAGGATCACGGCTCATTCAACTAGAGCTGTGGCTTCGTCTTGGGCCTTCAAGAATGAGGCCTTTATGGAGCAGATTTGTAAGGCGGCTACCTGGTCCATACACACTTTTACAAAGTTTTACAAATTCAATATTTTTTGCTTCTGCGGAAGCTGTTTTTGGGAGAGAGGTTTTACAGGTTGTGGTGCCCTCAGATTAGGGTCTGCCTTTTTACCCTCCCGGTTTTTTTCAGTGTCCTCTAAAGCCTGGTATATGTTAACCAAAAGTAATGAATAAAGCCATGGACTCTCCTCCCCTTTTAGATGGAGAACATAAATTATGCTTACCTGATAATTTAATTTCCATCGTGGGGAGCAGAATCCACTGCTCACGCCCGTAACTCCAGTGGACGAACCTAAATTTAATTTCTTTTGCATGATGTACCGAGTCCACGGATTCAGCCTAACTTGTGGGATATTGTCCTTCCTGACAGGAAGTAGCAAAGAGAGCACCACAGCAGAGCTTTCTATATAGCTCCCCCCTTAACTCCACCCCCAGTCATTCTCTTTGCTGGCTCTAAGCAGGAAAAGTAAAGAGAAGAGGTGTTAAACTGTTAGTTTTATTTTATCTTCAATCAAGTGTTTGTTATTTTTAAATGGTACCGGTGTGTACTATTTACTCTCAGGCAGGACATACATAGATGAAGATTTCTGCCTGGAGGATAATGATCTTAGCATTTGTAACTAAGGTCCACTGCTGTTCCCACAGAAGCTGAGGAGTACAGGAAAACTTCAGTGTGAGGAACAGTTTCTTGCTATACAGCAATGAGGTATGTTCAGTCATATTTTCTGCAGAGACTGTGTTAACTCAGAAAGGCTGACAGTGTCCCCATTAGGGGAAGGGTAAGCAGTAATTCTAGTGTTATCAGAGGTTTTTACTAGCATGCATAAAGGGTTAATTTTTTGTGGGCACTCAGTTTGTTATGTGAATTTGGGATAAACATTTTTGTGTCTGGGAGTAACGTTTTCTGTTTTATGGGACATTTGCTTGAGGGTTCTTTGGGGTTGTTTATAACCCACATGGCTTTCAGGCAGGCTTTGTTAGTTTTGTGTAGGCCCCAGCAACATCGAGTGAGGTGGGCGGGGCCTACATTTACAAGCAGCAAGCAACTTGTCCTGAGAGTCTTCTGAGGGACTAATTGAAGCTTTAAACCCCATATTATCGCTTCCTAAGGGCAGGTAGGGCCACAGCAGAGCTGTGGCAAGGTGCTGATAGGGGTTTTAACCGGTTTTAGACATTTTTCAATCCGTTTTTTTCATTTGGGGGTTTATTGCTTATTAACTTGTTTATTGCTTATTAGGCTTAGTGGGTACACTGTTAAAATTTCAGAAAAATGTAAGCAATTTTAACCTGTTTTGCAGTTTGTGTATGCCTTTTTTTTCTCTTAAAGGCACAGTACCGTTTTTGCAAATTGTGTTTTTTTCATTAAATAAAGTGTTTTCAAAGCTTGCTTGCTTTATTACTAGTCTCTTAAACATGTCTGACACTGAGGAAACTCATTGTTCAATTTGTTTAGAAGCCATTGTGGAACCCCCTCTTAGAATGTGTCCCACTTGTACTGATATGTCTATAAATTGCAAACAGCATATTTTGACTTATGAAAGTTTGGCATTAGATGATTCTCAGACAGAAGGAAATCGGGTTTTGCCATCTAGTTCTCCCCAAGTGTCACAACCAGTAACGCCTGCACAAGCGACGCCAAGTACTTCTAGTGCGTCTAATTCTTTCACCTTGCAAGATATGGCTTCAGTTATGAATACTACCCTCACAGAGGTTTTATCTAAGCTGCCTGGGTTGCAAGGGAAGCGCAGTAGCTCTGGGTTAAGAACAAATGCTGAGCCTTCTGACGCTTTAGTAGCAGTATCCGATATTCCCTCACAATGTTCTGAAGTAGGGATAAGGGATTTGCTGTCTGAGGGAGAGATTTCTGATTCAGGAAAGATGTTCTCTCAGACAGATTCAGATATGACGGCATTTAAATTTAAGCTAGAGCACCTCCACTTATTGCTCAGGTAGGTTTTAGCTACTCTGGATGATTGTGACCCTATTGTAGTTCCAGAGAATTTGTGTAAAATGGACAAATATTTAGAGGTTCCTGTTTACACTGTGTTTCCGGTCCCTAAGAGGATTTCGGACATTGTTACTAAGGAGTGGGATAAACCAGGTATTCCGTTCTCTCCCCTCCTGTTTTTAAGAAAATGTTTCCCATTTCTGACACCATAAAGGACTCATGGCAGACGGTCCCTAAGGTGGAAGGAGCTATTTCTACCCTGGCTAAGCGTACAACTATACCTATTGAAGACAGTTGTGCTTTCATTGATCCTATGGATAAAAAAATTAGAGGGTCTCCTAAAGAAAATTTTTGTTCATCAAGGTTTTCTTCTTCCACCTATAGCATGCATTGTTCCTGTAACCACTGCAGCTGCCTTTTGGTTTGAGGCTCTAGAAGAGGCTCTTCAGATGGAGACCCAACTAGATGATATTTTGGACAGAATTAAGGCTCTTAAGTTGGCTAATTCTTTTATTACAGACGCCGCTTTTTATCTTACTAAATTAGCGGCTAAGAATTCAGGTTTTGCCATTTTAGAGCGTTATGGCTTAAGTCCTGGTCAGCTGATGTGTCATCTAAATCTAAGCTTTTGTCCATCCCTTTCAAAGGTAAGACATTACTGGAGGGAAGGGTCATACCCTCCCTCAGGATAAGTCGAACAAGACAAGGACCAAACAAAATAATTTTCGTTCCTTTCGAAACTTCAAGAGTGGTCCCTTTACCTCTTCCCCTGCTGCAAAGCAAGAGGGGAACTTTGCTCAATCCAAGCCAACCTGGAGACCTAATCAGGCTTGGAACAAGGGTAAACAGGCCAAAAAGCCTGCTGCTGCCACTAAGTCAGCATGAAGGGGTAGCCCCCGATCCGGGACCGGATCTAGTAGGGGGCAGACTCTCTCTCTTTGCTCAGGCCTGGGCAATAGACGTTCAGGATTCCTGGGCAGTAGAAATTGTAACCCAGGGATACCTTCTAGATTTCAAGGATTCCCTTCCAAGGGGGAGGTTCCATCTTTCTCTATTGTCTGTAAACCCAACAAAAAGAGAGGCGTTCTTACGCTGTGTAGAAGACCTTTTTACCATAGGAGTGATCTGCCCAGTTCCAAAAGCAGAACAGGGGCAGGGGTTCTACTCCAATCGGTTTATAGTTCCCAAAAAGGAGGGAACCTTCAGACCAATTCTGGATCTCAAGATCCTAAACCAATTCCTAAGAGTTCCATCTTTCAAGATAGAGACCATTCGGACTATCTTACCATTGATCAAGGAGGGTCAATATATGACCACCATGGACTTAAAGGATGCGTATCTGCACATTCCTATCCACAAAGATCATCACCAGTTCCTCAGGTTCGCCTTTCTGGACAAGCATTATCAGTTTTGTGGCTTTTCCTTTCAGCTTGGCCACGGCGCCGCAAATCTTCACGAAGGTGCTAGGGTCCCTTCTGGCGGTTCTAAGGCCACGGGGCATAGCAGTGGTGCCTTATCTAGTCGACATTCTAATTCAAGCGTCATCCTTCCAACTAGCCAAGTCTCACACGGACTTAGTGTTGGCCTTTCTAAGGTCTCACAGGTGGAAAGTGAACGTAAAAGAGTTCTTTTCCCCCCTCACAAGAGTTTCATTTCTAGGGACTCTGATAGACTCGGTGGACATGAAAATATTTCTGACGGAGGTCAGGAAATCATAGATTTTGTCCACCTGCCGGGCTCTTCATTCCATTCCTCGGCCGTCAGTGGCTCAGTGTATGGAGGTAATCGGACTAATGGTAGCGGCAATGGACATAGTTCAGTTTGCTCGCTTGCATCTCAGACCGCTGCAACTATGCATGCTCAATCAGTGGAATGGGGATTATGTGGATTTCTCCTCAGATAAATCTGGATCAAGAGACCAGAGACTCTCTTCTTTGGTGGTTGTCACAGGATCATCTGTCCCAGGGAATGTGTTTCTGCAGGCCAGAATGGGTTATAGTGACGACACAGACGCCAGTCTTCTGGGGTGCAGTCTGGAATTCCCTGAAAGCTCAGGGTTTGTGGACTCGGGAGGAGACTCTCCTACCGATAAATATTCTGGAATTAAGAGCGATATTCAATGCTCTCCAGGCATGGCCTCAGCTGGCTTCGGCCAGATTCATCAGGTTTCAGTCGGACAACATCACGACTGTGGCTTATATCGATCATAAGGGCGGAACAAAGAGTTCCTTAGCGATGATAGAGGTCTCAAGGATAATCCAATGGGCAGAGGCTCACTCTTGCCATCTGTCAGCGATCTATATCCCAGGTGTAGAGAACTGGGAGGCAGATTTTCTAAGTCGTCAGACTTTTCATCCGGGGGAGTGGGAACTCCATCCGGAGGTGTTTGCTCAGCTGGTTCGGCTATGGAGCACACCAGAGTTGGATTTGATGGCGTCTCGTCAGAACGCCAAACTTCCTCGTTACGGCTCCAGGTCAAGGGATCCTCAGGCTTACTGATAGATGTTCTAGTAGTACCCTGGTTGTTCAACCTGGCTTATGTGTTTCCACCTTTCCCTCTCCTTCCACGTCTGATTGCCAGAATCAAACAGGAGAGAGCATCAGTGATTTTGATAGCGCCTGCGTGGCCACGCAAGACTTGGTATGCAGACCTGGTGGACATGTCATCCCTTCCACCATGGTCTCTGCCATTGACACAGGACCTTCTGATTCAAGGTCCATTCAAGCATCCAAATCTAATTTCTCTGCAACTGACTGCTTGGAGATTGAACCTTGATTCTATCAAAGCGGGGTTTCTCTGAGTCAGTCATAAATACCTTGATTCAGGCTCGAAAGCCTGTTACCAGGAAAATTTATCATAAGATATGGCATAAATATCTTTTTTGGTGCGAATCCAAAGGCTTCTCCTGGAGTAAAATCAGGATTCCTAGGATTTTGTCTTGTCTCCAAGAGGGATTGGAGAGAGTATTATCAGCTAGTTCCCTAAAGGGACAGATATCTGCTCTGTCTATTTAGTTGCACAAGCGTCTGGCAGATGTTCTAGACGTTCGTGCTTTTTGTCAGGCTTAAGTTAGAATTAAGCCCGTGTTTAAACCTATTGCTCCGCCATGGAGTCTAAATTTAGTTCTTAGAGTTCTTCAGGGGGTTCCGTTTGAACCCATGCATTCCATAGATATTAAGCTTTTAACTTTGAAAGTTTTTTGTTCCTAGTTGCTATATCTTCAGCTCAAAGAGTCTCTGAACTATCTGCATTACAATGTGACTCTCCTTATCTTGTGTTCCATGCTGATAAGGTGGTTTTGCGTACCAAGCCTGGGTTCCTACCTAAGGTTGTTAATAACAGGGATATCAATCAAGAAATTGTTGTTCCTTCTGTGTCCTAATCCTTCTTGTAAGAAGGAACGTCTGTTGCACAAATTGGACTTGGATCGTGCTTTGAAATTTTATTTGCAGGCAACCAAAGATTTTCGTCAAACATCTTCTTTGTTTGTCGTCTATTCTGGAAAGCGTAGGGGTCAAAAGACTACGGCAACTTCTCTTTCCTTTTGGCTGAAAAGCATCAGCAGTCTCATAAGCCAAACGGATGGACAGCAGCCTCCTGAAAGGATTACAGCTTATTCTACTAGAGCGGTAGCTTCCACATGGGCTTTTAAAAATGATGCTTCTGTTGAACAGATTTGTCGTCGCTTCATACCTTTTCAAAATTTTATAAATTTGATACTTTTGCTTCTTCGGAGGCTATTTTTGGGAGGTTTTGCAAGTAGTGGTGCCTTCCGTTTAGGTTCCTGTCTTGTCCCTCCCTTCATCCGTGTCCTAAAGCTTTGGTATTGGTATCCCACAAGTTAGGATGAATCCGTGGACTCGGTACATCATGCAAAAGAAAACAAAATTAATGCTTACCTGATACATTTCTTTCTTTTGCGATGTACCAAGTCCACGGCCCGCCCTGTCCAAGACATACAGGGAGTTCAGAATTATTAGGCAAATGAGTATTTTGACCACATCATCCTCTTTATGCATGTTGTCTTACTCCAAGCTGTATAGGCTCGAAAGCCTACTACCAATTAAGCATATTAGGTGATGTGCATTTCTGTAATGAAAAGGGGTGTGGTCTAATGACATCAACACCCTATATCAGGTGTGCATAATTATTAGGCAACTTCCTTTCCTTTGGCAAAATGGGTCAAAAGAAGGACTTAACAGGCTCAGAAAAGTAAAAAATAGTGAGATATCTTGCAGAGGGATGCAGCACTCTTAAAATTGCAAAGCTTCTGAAGCGTGATCATCGAACAATCAAGCGTTGCATTCAAAATAGTCAACAGGGTCGCAAGAAGCGTGTGGAAAAACCAAGGCGCAAAATAACTGCCAATGAACTGAGAAAAGTCAAGCGTGCAGCTGCCAAGATGCCACTTGCCATCAGTTTGGCCATATTTCAGAGCTGCAACATCACTGGAGTGCCCAAAAGCACAAGGTGTGCAATACTCAAAGACATGGCCAAGGTAAGAAAGGCTGAAAGACGACCACCACTGAACAAGACACACAAGCTGAAACGTCAAGACTGGGCCAAGAAATATCTCAAGACTGATTTTTCTAAGGTTTTATGGACTGATAAAATGAGAGTGAGTCTTGATGGGCCAGATGGATGGGCCCGTGGCTGGATTGGTAAAGGGCAGAGAGCTCCAGTCCGACTCAGACGCCAGCAAGGTGGAGGTGGAGTACTGGTTTGGGCTGGTATCATCAAAGATGAGCTTGTGGGGCCTTTTCGGTCTGAGGATGGAGTCAAGCTCAACTCCCAGTCTTACTGCCAGTTTCTGGAAGACACCTTCTTCAAGCAGTGGTACAGGAAGAAGTCTGCATCCTTCAAGAAAAACATGATTTTAATGCAGGACAATGCTCCATCACACGCGTCCAAGTACTCCACAGCGTGGCTGGCAAGAAAAGGTATAAAAGCAGAAAATCTAATGACATGACCTCCTTGTTCACCTGATCTGAACCCCATTGAGAACCTGTGGTCATTTACAAGGAGGGAAAACAGTACACCTCTCTGAACAGTGTCTGGGAGGCTGTGGTTGCTGCTGCACGCAATGTTGATGGTGAATAAATCAAAACACTGACAGAATCCATGGATGGCAGGCTTTTGAGTGTCCTTGCAAAGAAAGGTGGCTATATTGGTCACTGATTTGTTTTTGTTTTGTTTTTGAATGTCAGAAATGTATATTTGTGAATGTTGAGATGTTATATTGGTTTCACTGGTAAAAATAAATAATTGAAATGGGTATATATTTGTTTTTTGTTAAGTTGCCTAATAATTATGCACAGTAATAGTCACCTGCACACACAGATATCCCCCTAAAATAGCTATAACTAAAAACAAACTAAAAACTACTTCCAAAACTATTCAGCTTTGATATTAATGAGTTTTTTGGGTTCATTGAGAACATGGTTGTTCAATAATAAAATTAATCCTCAAAAATACAACTTGCCTAATAATTCTGCACTCCCTGTAGTATTCAGTCACCTCTGCACCTTATAGTTTCTCCTTTTCTTCTTTGGCCTTCGGTCGAATGACTGGGGGGTGGAGTTAAGGGGGGAGCTATATAGACGGTTCTGCTGTGGTGCTCTCTTTGCTACTTCCTGTCAGGAAGGTCAATATCCCACAAGTTAGGATGAATCCGTGGACTCGGTACATCGCAAAAGAAACAAATTTATCAGGTAAGCATACATTTTGTTTTATCTTCTGGCACCATTTATACCCTGATATTTCTCCTACTGTTCCTTCTTCCCTCGGCAGAATGACTAGGGGGGGGGGGGGAGGTATTTAAGCTTTTGGCTGGGGTGTCTTTGCCTCCTCCTGGTGGCCAGGTTCTTATTTCCCAAAAGTAATGAATGAAGCCGTGGACTCTCCTCCACACGATGGAAATTAAATTATCTGGTAAGCATAATTTTGTTTTTCTGTAGTTTAGCTAACCCCCCCTCAACACCCTACCCCCCTCCTTGATCCCTTTACAAAAATTAATTTTCCTCTCCATCCCTCTATCACCTTGTAGCATGCGCGCGCGCACCCCCCCGCGCACTCCTGATGTATTGCGCACACCAGCGAACGGCACCATCGCTGGCCCTCTCTGCATTGGCAACTCTGCAGCTCTATTTCTGCAGTTGCCCACTCATGGGGCATTTAGAAATAGCACAATCTTGTTATTTTGAGTGAGATCGTGGCAGAGAGGAGCCCAGGACTGCAGCGACGCTGGTCCTTAAGGGCATAACTACCAACGTCGTACAGGGTACGATGTTGGTCTTTAAGGGGTAAATAGATTTTTTTTATTTTTTATTATTAAATATTTGATCACTTGACATTTTAAAGGTACACTACAGCCTAAATAAAAATAAATCATGATTCAGAAAGAGCACAACATAAAAAAAAAATAAAAAAAAAAATTGAAAAATCAATAAATAAAATGTGCACGATTTCTGAGGCTACAGCTCCTACTGAGAATGAGCATGGCTTGCGGATGTCACATGATTCAGGAGACGGGAAATGAAAGTAGCTTTGAAATTAGTAAAAATCTACTACTCATTTTTAAAGTAAAAATGTTTTTTGATCGTTTTTAATCCGTTTAAAGGTGAATATAGTTGTTAGCTATTGTCTTCAAGGTCTTATTTGTTTGGAATAAGGTGTTTAAAACAGAAAAAAACAGTCAAAGGGCTCCATGTACTAATAGGCGGGCGGACAGCTTCTTAACTCGCGAAGCTGTCCGCCCGCCTCCGCTACATACGGGCAGCGGATCTATTGATCCGCTTGCCCGTATGTACCATTACACACTCAGCGGAGTGTGTAATGCCCGCCCCTTCAGTCGCGCGACTGAAGGGGCTGTCAATCACCGAGAGTGAGCGAGCTAGCTCTCTGTGATTTTGCTTCGCCACCTAAGAGGTGGCGTAGGGTGTAGGAAGCAGCGGTCTAATGACCGCTGCTTCTTACATTGCGGGAAGCAGGCTCGCATATGCGAACCTGCCCCGCAAAGGCTCTGGAGCAGCTTTCGCTGTTTCGTACATGGAGCCCAAAGTGCAGATATTGGTTATGTGAAAATATCTATAAATAAATGGTATTTTGATGAACATTGAGTACCATCACAGCTAGAAATGGCCCAGGTGCATGACAAAATAGATTATTTTGGGTTTATTTTTCTTTCTTGAAGATGCTATCACATATTATTGGTTTTGCACTTCTCAAAACTTTGACTTTGTGTGTGCAGAAATAACATGCCCCAATAAGCGGCGCCAAGCCATATTTCCCGCACGGCTATTGACTAAGAGGTGGAAACGTCACCTCTCTGCTAGATAGCGAAAATAGCATTTCTGCCAGTGGGCTGCCTTAGCAGCTCAGTGAAGGCGATCGCTTGGAACAAATAAAAGCTTTCAGCATGAAGTATTTTATACTTCATTAATTAAAGTCTCCTTTATTTGTTCCAAGGGTAAATACTCAAGTTTCAGAAACACTAGGATTTACCATCACTTTTA